>NW_026623064.1:0-313961 GCF_023065955.2 Ursus arctos
CATAAAGAAATGATTGTACACTTAACATTTGGGAAGAATTCTGTGGAAACCATCTGAAACTCACATTTTCTCTCATGAACCTGGAAGCATTGGCTCAAGGGTGAGGGAACATGTGACTCAGTGCGGTTTCCTAAACCCTGAGCACCGAGCCTCTGGTTAGAGAATGCCACTTCAAGCATCCTGATGCATGGAGAGAGAAGTTTTGTCAACTATCTGTATTGAACGGTAAGAGAAGTGCCCTGCCGAGAACACTAAGAGAGAGCGCCATCTAGAGACAACCTTCCAACTTCCATCTACCTTCATGAAGATGGATGTATTTTCCAAAAGTTTGTATTAAAACACAAGGCACGTGCTGTATGCTCACATAAGAACACCCTTTGTAGAAGATCTTCCAACTCACATCTTCTGTAATGAAGATGGAAGTACTTGCAGAAGTGTGAGTGAACGCATCAGGAGAGGTTCTAGCTAAGTAGCATTGAGAACCAAGTCTGTGTTGTAGGAAGGCAACAACGATCTAACGTCGTTACCCATGAATACGCACGCATTTCCCAAAACGTGTGTTGAAACTTCAGGAAAATGCCATAGACGTAACCCTCAGTAAGGAGAGGGAATGCAAAGTGTCTTCTACCTCCCGTCTGTCACGATGATGGAAGCTTGTTTCAGAGTGTGAATTTAAGGGTAAGGAAAGGGCCGTTAACCGATCTTTGAGAAAGATCACTGTATCAAAGCCATCTTCCATCTCACATCTTCGGATGTGAAGATGAAAACTTTTGCACAGGGGTGTAAGGAAATATAAGGAAAGTGCCACAGACTGAAATCTATGAAAGAACGCCGTACAGAAAGCATCTTGCATCCCGCAATCTTCAGTCATGAGAACGGAAGCATGTGCAAAAGTGTACAAAAACATCAACATAAAGCACTTTGCTTAACGTGGTAGAAGAACACTGTGCAGCCACCATGTCTCAACTCATCACTCCTGTCGTGAAGATGGAGCTTTGTAAGGAAAGGGTAGTTAAGCAATCTTTGAGAAAGAATACTGTGTCGAAGCCATCTTCCCTCTCACGTCTTCAGACGTGAATACGTAACCGTTTGCACAGGGGTGTAAGGAAATATAAGGAAAGTGCCACAGACTGAAATCTATGAAAGAACGCCGTACACAAAGCATCTTGCATGCCACAATCTTCAGTCATGAGAACGGAAGCATGGGTAAAAGTGTGGAGGAAAACATCAACAGAAAGCAGTTTGCTTAACTCTGTAGAAGGGCACTCTGCAAGCCACCACGTCTCAACTCACCACTCCTGTGGTGAAGATGGAAGCCTTGGCAAGAGTGTGCACGAGCACATAACGAAAGGGCCGTCCAGTTAATTCTGAGACCCAAATCTGTGTAGATAGACTACAACACCGAACCCACCTCCTGACGAATGAATCAACCAGGGATTTCTTCCCTGTGTGTGGAACCTTAAGGAAAGTGCCATAAACTTAACAGGAGATGAGAACACTGGATCGATTGCTTCTTACAACCCACGGCTTCTCTCTCGTAGACATAAACATTTGCCACGTTGGGTTGAAAGCAGAAGGAAAGTGGCTGAGACTTTGCTTCGAGAGAGGATCTTACCAAATCGATCCTTCGAGGCATGTCTTCTATCGTGTAGTGGGAAGCATTCAGATAAGTGCGTTTCTCAGCATAAAGAAATGATTGTACACTTAACATTTGGGAAGAATTCTGTGGAAACCATCTGAAACTCACATTTTCTCTCATGAACCTGGAAGCATTGGCTCAAGGGTGAGGGAACATGTGACTCAGTGCGGTTTCCTAAACCCTGAGCACCGAGCCTCTGGTTAGAGAATGCCACTTCAAGCATCCTGATGCATGGAGAGAGAAGTTTTGTCAACTATCTGTATTGAACGGTAAGAGAAGTGCCCTGCCGAGAACACTAAGAGAGAGCGCCATCTAGAGACAACCTTCCAACTTCCATCTACCTTCATGAAGATGGATGTATTTTCCAAAAGTTTGTATTAAAACACAAGGCACGTGCTGTATGCTCACATAAGAACACCCTTTGTAGAAGATCTTCCAACTCACATCTTCTGTAATGAAGATGGAAGTACTTGCAGAAGTGTGAGTGAACGCATCAGGAGAGGTTCTAGCTAAGTAGCATTGAGAACCAAGTCTGTGTTGTAGGAAGGCAACAACGATCTAACGTCGTTACCCATGAATACGCACGCATTTCCCAAAACGTGTGTTGAAACTTCAGGAAAATGCCATAGACGTAACCCTCAGTAAGGAGAGGGAATGCAAAGTGTCTTCTACCTCCCGTCTGTCACGATGATGGAAGCTTGTTTCAGAGTGTGAATTTAAGGGTAAGGAAAGGGCCGTTAACCGATCTTTGAGAAAGATCACTGTATCGAAGCCATCTTCCATCTCACATCTTCGGATGTGAAGATGAAAACTTTTGCACAGGGGTGTAAGGAAATATAAGGAAAGTGCCACAGACTGAAATCTATGAAAGAACGCCGTACAGAAAGCATCTTGCATCCCGCAATCTTCAGTCATGAGAACGGAAGCATGTGCAAAAGTGTACAAAAACATCAACATAAAGCACTTTGCTTAACGTGGTAGAAGAACACTGTGCAGCCACCATGTCTCAACTCATCACTCCTGTCGTGAAGATGGAGCTTTGTAAGGAAAGGGTAGTTAAGCAATCTTTGAGAAAGAATACTGTGTCGAAGCCATCTTCCCTCTCACGTCTTCAGACGTGAATACGTAACCGTTTGCACAGGGGTGTAAGGAAATATAAGGAAAGTGCCACAGACTGAAATCTATGAAAGAACGCCGTACACAAAGCATCTTGCATGCCACAATCTTCAGTCATGAGAACGGAAGCATGGGTAAAAGTGTGGAGGAAAACATCAACAGAAAGCAGTTTGCTTAACTCTGTAGAAGGGCACTCTGCAAGCCACCACGTCTCAACTCACCACTCCTGTGGTGAAGATGGAAGCCTTGGCAAGAGTGTGCACGAGCACGTAACGAAAGGGCCGTCCAGTTAATTCTGAGACCCAAATCTGTGTAGATAGACTACAACACCGAACCCACCTCCTGACGAATGAATCAACCAGGGATTTCTTCCCTGTGTGTGGAACCTTAAGGAAAGTGCCATAAACTTAACAGGAGATGAGAACACTGGATCGATTGCTTCTTACAACCCACGGCTTCTCTCTCGTAGACATAAACATTTGCCACGTTGGGTTGAAAGCAGAAGGAAAGTGGCTGAGACTTTGCTTCGAGAGAGGATCTTACCAAATCGATCCTTCGAGGCATGTCTTCTATCGTGTAGTGGGAAGCATTCAGATAAGTGCGTTTCTCAGCATAAAGAAATGATTGTACACTTAACATTTGGGAAGAATTCTGTGGAAACCATCTGAAACTCACATTTTCTCTCATGAACCTGGAAGCATTGGCTCAAGGGTGAGGGAACATGTGACTCAGTGCGGTTTCCTAAACCCTGAGCACCGAGCCTCTGGTTAGAGAATGCCACTTCAAGCATCCTGATGCATGGAGAGAGAAGTTTTGTCAACTATCTGTATTGAACGGTAAGAGAAGTGCCCTGCCGAGAACACTGAGAGAGCGCCATCTAGAGACAACCTTCCAACTTCCATCTACCTTCATGAAGATGGATGTATTTTCCAAAAGTTTGTATTAAAACACAAGGCACGTGCTGTATGCTCACATAAGAACACCCTTTGTAGAAGATCTTCCAACTCACATCTTCTGTAATGAAGATGGAAGTACTTGCAGAAGTGTGAGTGAACGCATCAGGAGAGGTTCTAGCTAAGTAGCATTGAGAACCAAGTCTGTGTTGTAGGAAGGCAACAACGATCTAACGTCGTTACCCATGAATACGCACGCATTTCCCAAAACGTGTGTTGAAACTTCAGGAAAATGCCATAGACGTAACCCTCAGTAAGGAGAGGGAATGCAAAGTGTCTTCTACCTCCCGTCTGTCACGATGATGGAAGCTTGTTTCAGAGTGTGAATTTAAGGGTAAGGAAAGGGCCGTTAACCGATCTTTGAGAAAGATCACTGTATCAAAGCCATCTTCCATCTCACATCTTCGGATGTGAAGATGAAAACTTTTGCACAGGGGTGTAAGGAAATATAAGGAAAGTGCCACAGACTGAAATCTATGAAAGAACGCCGTACAGAAAGCATCTTGCATCCCGCAATCTTCAGTCATGAGAACGGAAGCATGTGCAAAAGTGTACAAAAACATCAACATAAAGCACTTTGCTTAACGTGGTAGAAGAACACTGTGCAGCCACCATGTCTCAACTCATCACTCCTGTCGTGAAGATGGAGCTTTGTAAGGAAAGGGTAGTTAAGCAATCTTTGAGAAAGAATACTGTGTCGAAGCCATCTTCCCTCTCACGTCTTCAGACGTGAATACGTAACCGTTTGCACAGGGGTGTAAGGAAATATAAGGAAAGTGCCACAGACTGAAATCTATGAAAGAACGCCGTACACAAAGCATCTTGCATGCCACAATCTTCAGTCATGAGAACGGAAGCATGGGTAAAAGTGTGGAGGAAAACATCAACAGAAAGCAGTTTGCTTAACTCTGTAGAAGGGCACTCTGCAAGCCACCACGTCTCAACTCACCACTCCTGTGGTGAAGATGGAAGCCTTGGCAAGAGTGTGCACGAGCACATAACGAAAGGGCCGTCCAGTTAATTCTGAGACCCAAATCTGTGTAGATAGACTACAACACCGAACCCACCTCCTGACGAATGAATCAACCAGGGATTTCTTCCCTGTGTGTGGAACCTTAAGGAAAGTGCCATAAACTTAACAGGAGATGAGAACACTGGATCGATTGCTTCTTACAACCCACGGCTTCTCTCTCGTAGACATAAACATTTGCCACGTTGGGTTGAAAGCAGAAGGAAAGTGGCTGAGACTTTGCTTCGAGAGAGGATCTTACCAAATCGATCCTTCGAGGCATGTCTTCTATCGTGTAGTGGGAAGCATTCAGATAAGTGCGTTTCTCAGCATAAAGAAATGATTGTACACTTAACATTTGGGAAGAATTCTGTGGAAACCATCTGAAACTCACATTTTCTCTCATGAACCTGGAAGCATTGGCTCAAGGGTGAGGGAACATGTGACTCAGTGCGGTTTCCTAAACCCTGAGCACCGAGCCTCTGGTTAGAGAATGCCACTTCAAGCATCCTGATGCATGGAGAGAGAAGTTTTGTCAACTATCTGTATTGAACGGTAAGAGAAGTGCCCTGCCGAGAACACTAAGAGAGAGCGCCATCTAGAGACAACCTTCCAACTTCCATCTACCTTCATGAAGATGGATGTATTTTCCAAAAGTTTGTATTAAAACACAAGGCACGTGCTGTATGCTCACATAAGAACACCCTTTGTAGAAGATCTTCCAACTCACATCTTCTGTAATGAAGATGGAAGTACTTGCAGAAGTGTGAGTGAACGCATCAGGAGAGGTTCTAGCTAAGTAGCATTGAGAACCAAGTCTGTGTTGTAGGAAGGCAACAACGATCTAACGTCGTTACCCATGAATACGCACGCATTTCCCAAAACGTGTGTTGAAACTTCAGGAAAATGCCATAGACGTAACCCTCAGTAAGGAGAGGGAATGCAAAGTGTCTTCTACCTCCCGTCTGTCACGATGATGGAAGCTTGTTTCAGAGTGTGAATTTAAGGGTAAGGAAAGGGCCGTTAACCGATCTTTGAGAAAGATCACTGTATCGAAGCCATCTTCCATCTCACATCTTCGGATGTGAAGATGAAAACTTTTGCACAGGGGTGTAAGGAAATATAAGGAAAGTGCCACAGACTGAAATCTATGAAAGAACGCCGTACAGAAAGCATCTTGCATCCCGCAATCTTCAGTCATGAGAACGGAAGCATGTGCAAAAGTGTACAAAAACATCAACATAAAGCACTTTGCTTAACGTGGTAGAAGAACACTGTGCAGCCACCATGTCTCAACTCATCACTCCTGTCGTGAAGATGGAGCTTTGTAAGGAAAGGGTAGTTAAGCAATCTTTGAGAAAGAATACTGTGTCGAAGCCATCTTCCCTCTCACGTCTTCAGACGTGAATACGTAACCGTTTGCACAGGGGTGTAAGGAAATATAAGGAAAGTGCCACAGACTGAAATCTATGAAAGAACGCCGTACACAAAGCATCTTGCATGCCACAATCTTCAGTCATGAGAACGGAAGCATGGGTAAAAGTGTGGAGGAAAACATCAACAGAAAGCAGTTTGCTTAACTCTGTAGAAGGGCACTCTGCAAGCCACCACGTCTCAACTCACCACTCCTGTGGTGAAGATGGAAGCCTTGGCAAGAGTGTGCACGAGCACGTAACGAAAGGGCCGTCCAGTTAATTCTGAGACCCAAATCTGTGTAGATAGACTACAACACCGAACCCACCTCCTGACGAATGAATCAACCAGGGATTTCTTCCCTGTGTGTGGAACCTTAAGGAAAGTGCCATAAACTTAACAGGAGATGAGAACACTGGATCGATTGCTTCTTACAACCCACGGCTTCTCTCTCGTAGACATAAACATTTGCCACGTTGGGTTGAAAGCAGAAGGAAAGTGGCTGAGACTTTGCTTCGAGAGAGGATCTTACCAAATCGATCCTTCGAGGCATGTCTTCTATCGTGTAGTGGGAAGCATTCAGATAAGTGCGTTTCTCAGCATAAAGAAATGATTGTACACTTAACATTTGGGAAGAATTCTGTGGAAACCATCTGAAACTCACATTTTCTCTCATGAACCTGGAAGCATTGGCTCAAGGGTGAGGGAACATGTGACTCAGTGCGGTTTCCTAAACCCTGAGCACCGAGCCTCTGGTTAGAGAATGCCACTTCAAGCATCCTGATGCATGGAGAGAGAAGTTTTGTCAACTATCTGTATTGAACGGTAAGAGAAGTGCCCTGCCGAGAACACTGAGAGAGCGCCATCTAGAGACAACCTTCCAACTTCCATCTACCTTCATGAAGATGGATGTATTTTCCAAAAGTTTGTATTAAAACACAAGGCACGTGCTGTATGCTCACATAAGAACACCCTTTGTAGAAGATCTTCCAACTCACATCTTCTGTAATGAAGATGGAAGTACTTGCAGAAGTGTGAGTGAACGCATCAGGAGAGGTTCTAGCTAAGTAGCATTGAGAACCAAGTCTGTGTTGTAGGAAGGCAACAACGATCTAACGTCGTTACCCATGAATACGCACGCATTTCCCAAAACGTGTGTTGAAACTTCAGGAAAATGCCATAGACGTAACCCTCAGTAAGGAGAGGGAATGCAAAGTGTCTTCTACCTCCCGTCTGTCACGATGATGGAAGCTTGTTTCAGAGTGTGAATTTAAGGGTAAGGAAAGGGCCGTTAACCGATCTTTGAGAAAGATCACTGTATCGAAGCCATCTTCCATCTCACATCTTCGGATGTGAAGATGAAAACTTTTGCACAGGGGTGTAAGGAAATATAAGGAAAGTGCCACAGACTGAAATCTATGAAAGAACGCCGTACAGAAAGCATCTTGCATCCCGCAATCTTCAGTCATGAGAACGGAAGCATGTGCAAAAGTGTACAAAAACATCAACATAAAGCACTTTGCTTAACGTGGTAGAAGAACACTGTGCAGCCACCATGTCTCAACTCATCACTCCTGTCGTGAAGATGGAGCTTTGTAAGGAAAGGGTAGTTAAGCAATCTTTGAGAAAGAATACTGTGTCGAAGCCATCTTCCCTCTCACGTCTTCAGACGTGAATACGTAACCGTTTGCACAGGGGTGTAAGGAAATATAAGGAAAGTGCCACAGACTGAAATCTATGAAAGAACGCCGTACACAAAGCATCTTGCATGCCACAATCTTCAGTCATGAGAACGGAAGCATGGGTAAAAGTGTGGAGGAAAACATCAACAGAAAGCAGTTTGCTTAACTCTGTAGAAGGGCACTCTGCAAGCCACCACGTCTCAACTCACCACTCCTGTGGTGAAGATGGAAGCCTTGGCAAGAGTGTGCACGAGCACGTAAAGAAAGGGCCGTCCAGTTAATTCTGAGACCCAAATCTGTGTAGATAGACTACAACACCGAACCCACCTCCTGACGAATGAATCAACCAGGGATTTCTTCCCTGTGTGTGAACCTTAAGGAAAGAGCCATAAACTTAACAGGAGATGAGAACACTGGATCGATTGCTTCTTACAACCCACGGCTTCTCTCTCGTAGACATAAACATTTGCCACGTTGGGTTGAAAGCAGAAGGAAAGTGGCTGAGACTTTGCTTCGAGAGAGGATCTTACCAAATCGATCCTTCGAGGCATGTCTTGTGTAGTGGGAAGCATTCAGATAAGTGCGTTTCTCAGCATAAAGAAATGATTGTACACTTAACATTTGGAAAGAATTCTGTGGAAACCATCTGAAACTCACATTTTCTCTCATGAACCTGGAAGCATTGGCTCAAGGGTGAGGGAACATGTGACTCAGTGCGGTTTCCTAAACCCTGAGCACCGAGCCTCTGGTTAGAGAATGCCACTTCAAGCATCCTGATGCATGGAGAGAGAAGTTTTGTCAACTATCTGTATTGAACGGTAAGAGAAGTGCCCTGCCGAGAACACTAAGAGAGAGCGCCATCTAGAGACAACCTTCCAACTTCCATCTACCTTCATGAAGATGGATGTATTTTCCAAAAGTTTGTATTAAAACACAAGGCACGTGCTGTATGCTCACATAAGAACACCCTTTGTAGAAGATCTTCCAACTCACATCTTCTGTAATGAAGATGGAAGTACTTGCAGAAGTGTGAGTGAACGCATCAGGAGAGGTTCTAGCTAAGTAGCATTGAGAACCAAGTCTGTGTTGTAGGAAGGCAACAACGATCTAACGTCGTTACCCATGAATACGCACGCATTTCCCAAAACGTGTGTTGAAACTTCAGGAAAATGCCATAGACGTAACCCTCAGTAAGGAGAGGGAATGCAAAGTGTCTTCTACCTCCCGTCTGTCACGATGATGGAAGCTTGTTTCAGAGTGTGAATTTAAGGGTAAGGAAAGGGCCGTTAACCGATCTTTGAGAAAGATCACTGTATCGAAGCCATCTTCCATCTCACATCTTCGGATGTGAAGATGAAAACTTTTGCACAGGGGTGTAAGGAAATATAAGGAAAGTGCCACAGACTGAAATCTATGAAAGAACGCCGTACAGAAAGCATCTTGCATCCCGCAATCTTCAGTCATGAGAACGGAAGCATGTGCAAAAGTGTACAAAAACATCAACATAAAGCACTTTGCTTAACGTGGTAGAAGAACACTGTGCAGCCACCATGTCTCAACTCATCACTCCTGTCGTGAAGATGGAGCTTTGTAAGGAAAGGGTAGTTAAGCAATCTTTGAGAAAGAATACTGTGTCGAAGCCATCTTCCCTCTCACGTCTTCAGACGTGAATACGTAACCGTTTGCACAGGGGTGTAAGGAAATATAAGGAAAGTGCCACAGACTGAAATCTATGAAAGAACGCCGTACACAAAGCATCTTGCATGCCACAATCTTCAGTCATGAGAACGGAAGCATGGGTAAAAGTGTGGAGGAAAACATCAACAGAAAGCAGTTTGCTTAACTCTGTAGAAGGGCACTCTGCAAGCCACCACGTCTCAACTCACCACTCCTGTGGTGAAGATGGAAGCCTTGGCAAGAGTGTGCACGAGCACGTAACGAAAGGGCCGTCCAGTTAATTCTGAGACCCAAATCTGTGTAGATAGACTACAACACCGAACCCACCTCCTGACGAATGAATCAACCAGGGATTTCTTCCCTGTGTGTGAACCTTAAGGAAAGAGCCATAAACTTAACAGGAGATGAGAATACTGGATCGATTGCTTCTTACAACCCACGGCTTCTCTCTCGTAGACATAAACATTTGCCACGTTGGGTTGAAAGCAGAAGGAAAGTGGCTGAGACTTTGCTTCGAGAGAGGATCTTACCAAATCGATCCTTCGAGGGATGTCTTCTAACGTGTAGTGGGAAGCATTCAGATAAGTGTATTTCTCAGCATAAAGAAATGATTGTACACTTAACCTTTGGAACGAATTCCGTGGAAACCATCGGAAAACCACATTTTCTCTCATGAACCTGGAAGCATTGGCTCAAGGGTGAGGGAACATGTGACTCAGTGCGGTTTCCTAAACCCTGAGCACCGAGCATCTGGATAGAGAATGCCACTTCAAGCAGCCTGATGCACGGAGAGAGAAGCTTTCTCAGTTATGTGTGATGAACAGTAAGAGAAGTGTCCTTCGCTGAACACTAAAAAAGAGCACATTAGAGAAAACCTTCCAAATCCCATCTACCTTCATGAGGATGGCGGTATTTTTCAAAAGTGTGCATGAAAACACAAGGAAGGTGCATAGGATCACTTAAGAACACCCTTTGGAAAAGATCATCCCAACTCACATCTTCTAAAATGAACACAGACGAACTTGCAGAAGTGTTAGGGAACGCATCAGGAGAGGTTCTAGCTTAGCAGCTGTGAGAACCAAGTCTGTGTTGTAGGAAGGCAACATCGATTTAATATCGTGAACCATGAATAAACACGCGTTTCCCTGTACGTGTCAACGATAAAAAGCGATAAAAAAGCGATAAAAAAGCGATAAAAAACTGCCATAGAAGAAACTCTCAGTAAGAAGAGTGTAAGCAAATGGTATTCCAACTCAGATCGTCTGTCGTGATGATGGAAGCATGTTTCAGAGTGTGAATTAAAGTGCAGAGGAATGTGCTGTTAACCAATCCTTGATAAATAAAACAATATCGAAGCCATCTTCCCTCTCACGTCTTCAGACGTGAATACGTAACCGTTTGCACAGGGGTGTAAGGAAATATAAGGAAAGTGCCACAGACTGAAATCTATGAAAGAACGCCGTACACAAAGCATCTTGCATGCCACAATCTTCAGTCATGAGAACGGAAGCATGGGTAAAAGTGTGGAGGAAAACATCAACAGAAAGCAGTTTGCTTAACTCTGTAGAAGGGCACTCTGCAAGCCACCACGTCTCAACTCACCACTCCTGTGGTGAAGATGGAAGCCTTGGCAAGAGTGTGCACGAGCACGTAAAGAAAGGGCCGTCCAGTTAATTCTGAGACCCAAATCTGTGTAGATAGACTACAACACCGAACCCACCTCCTGACGAATGAATCAACCAGGGATTTCTTCCCTGTGTGTGAACCTTAAGGAAAGAGCCATAAACTTAACAGGAGATGAGAACACTGGATCGATTGCTTCTTACAACCCACGGCTTCTCTCTCGTAGACATAAACATTTGCCACGTTGGGTTGAAAGCAGAAGGAAAGTGGCTGAGACTTTGCTTCGAGAGAGGATCTTACCAAATCGATCCTTCGAGGCATGTCTTCTATCGTGTAGTGGGAAGCATTCAGATAAGTGCGTTTCTCAGCATAAAGAAATGATTGTACACTTAACATTTGGGAAGAATTCTGTGGAAACCATCTGAAACTCACATTTTCTCTCATGAACCTGGAAGCATTGGCTCAAGGGTGAGGGAACATGTGACTCAGTGCGGTTTCCTAAACCCTGAGCACCGAGCCTCTGGTTAGAGAATGCCACTTCAAGCATCCTGATGCATGGAGAGAGAAGTTTTGTCAACTATCTGTATTGAACGGTAAGAGAAGTGCCCTGCCGAGAACACTAAGAGAGAGCGCCATCTAGAGACAACCTTCCAACTTCCATCTACCTTCATGAAGATGGATGTATTTTCCAAAAGTTTGTATTAAAACACAAGGCACGTGCTGTATGCTCACATAAGAACACCCTTTGTAGAAGATCTTCCAACTCACATCTTCTGTAATGAAGATGGAAGTACTTGCAGAAGTGTGAGTGAACGCATCAGGAGAGGTTCTAGCTAAGTAGCATTGAGAACCAAGTCTGTGTTGTAGGAAGGCAACAACGATCTAACGTCGTTACCCATGAATACGCACGCATTTCCCAAAACGTGTGTTGAAACTTCAGGAAAATGCCATAGACGTAACCCTCAGTAAGGAGAGGGAATGCAAAGTGTCTTCTACCTCCCGTCTGTCACGATGATGGAAGCTTGTTTCAGAGTGTGAATTTAAGGGTAAGGAAAGGGCCGTTAACCGATCTTTGAGAAAGATCACTGTATCGAAGCCATCTTCCATCTCACATCTTCGGATGTGAAGATGAAAACTTTTGCACAGGGGTGTAAGGAAATATAAGGAAAGTGCCACAGACTGAAATCTATGAAAGAACGCCGTACAGAAAGCATCTTGCATCCCGCAATCTTCAGTCATGAGAACGGAAGCATGTGCAAAAGTGTACAAAAACATCAACATAAAGCACTTTGCTTAACGTGGTAGAAGAACACTGTGCAGCCACCATGTCTCAACTCATCACTCCTGTCGTGAAGATGGAGCTTTGTAAGGAAAGGGTAGTTAAGCAATCTTTGAGAAAGAATACTGTGTCGAAGCCATCTTCCCTCTCACGTCTTCAGACGTGAATACGTAACCGTTTGCACAGGGGTGTAAGGAAATATAAGGAAAGTGCCACAGACTGAAATCTATGAAAGAACGCCGTACACAAAGCATCTTGCATGCCACAATCTTCAGTCATGAGAACGGAAGCATGGGTAAAAGTGTGGAGGAAAACATCAACAGAAAGCAGTTTGCTTAACTCTGTAGAAGGGCACTCTGCAAGCCACCACGTCTCAACTCACCACTCCTGTGGTGAAGATGGAAGCCTTGGCAAGAGTGTGCACGAGCACGTAACGAAAGGGCCGTCCAGTTAATTCTGAGACCCAAATCTGTGTAGATAGACTACAACACCGAACCCACCTCCTGACGAATGAATCAACCAGGGATTTCTTCCCTGTGTGTGGAACCTTAAGGAAAGTGCCATAAACTTAACAGGAGATGAGAACACTGGATCGATTGCTTCTTACAACCCACGGCTTCTCTCTCGTAGACATAAACATTTGCCACGTTGGGTTGAAAGCAGAAGGAAAGTGGCTGAGACTTTGCTTCGAGAGAGGATCTTACCAAATCGATCCTTCGAGGCATGTCTTCTATCGTGTAGTGGGAAGCATTCAGATAAGTGCTTTTCTCAGCATAAAGAAATGATTGTACACTTAACATTTGGGAAGAATTCTGTGGAAACCATCTGAAACTCACATTTTCTCTCATGAACCTGGAAGCATTGGCTCAAGGGTGAGGGAACATGTGACTCAGTGCGGTTTCCTAAACCCTGAGCACCGAGCCTCTGGTTAGAGAATGCCACTTCAAGCATCCTGATGCATGGAGAGAGAAGTTTTGTCAACTATCTGTATTGAACGGTAAGAGAAGTGCCCTGCCGAGAACACTAAGAGAGAGCGCCATCTAGAGACAACCTTCCAACTTCCATCTACCTTCATGAAGATGGATGTATTTTCCAAAAGTTTGTATTAAAACACAAGGCACGTGCTGTATGCTCACATAAGAACACCCTTTGTAGAAGATCTTCCAACTCACATCTTCTGTAATGAAGATGGAAGTACTTGCAGAAGTGTGAGTGAACGCATCAGGAGAGGTTCTAGCTAAGTAGCATTGAGAACCAAGTCTGTGTTGTAGGAAGGCAACAACGATCTAACGTCGTTACCCATGAATACGCACGCATTTCCCAAAACGTGTGTTGAAACTTCAGGAAAATGCCATAGACGTAACCCTCAGTAAGGAGAGGGAATGCAAAGTGTCTTCTACCTCCCGTCTGTCACGATGATGGAAGCTTGTTTCAGAGTGTGAATTTAAGGGTAAGGAAAGGGCCGTTAACCGATCTTTGAGAAAGATCACTGTATCGAAGCCATCTTCCATCTCACATCTTCGGATGTGAAGATGAAAACTTTTGCACAGGGGTGTAAGGAAATATAAGGAAAGTGCCACAGACTGAAATCTATGAAAGAACGCCGTACAGAAAGCATCTTGCATCCCGCAATCTTCAGTCATGAGAACGGAAGCATGTGCAAAAGTGTACAAAAACATCAACATAAAGCACTTTGCTTAACGTGGTAGAAGAACACTGTGCAGCCACCATGTCTCAACTCATCACTCCTGTCGTGAAGATGGAGCTTTGTAAGGAAAGGGTAGTTAAGCAATCTTTGAGAAAGAATACTGTGTCGAAGCCATCTTCCCTCTCACGTCTTCAGATGTGAATACGTAACCGTTTGCACAGGGGTGTAAGGAAATATAAGGAAAGTGCCACAGACTGAAATCTATGAAAGAACGCCGTACACAAAGCATCTTGCATGCCACAATCTTCAGTCATGAGAACGGAAGCATGGGTAAAAGTGTGGAGGAAAACATCAACAGAAAGCAGTTTGCTTAACTCTGTAGAAGGGCACTCTGCAAGCCACCACGTCTCAACTCACCACTCCTGTGGTGAAGATGGAAGCCTTGGCAAGAGTGTGCACGAGCACGTAACGAAAGGGCCGTCCAGTTAATTCTGAGACCCAAATCTGTGTAGATAGACTACAACACCGAACCCACCTCCTGACGAATGAATCAACCAGGGATTTCTTCCCTGTGTGTGAACCTTAAGGAAAGAGCCATAAACTTAACAGGAGATGAGAATACTGGATCGATTGCTTCTTACAACCCACGGCTTCTCTCTCGTAGACATAAACATTTGCCACGTTGGGTTGAAAGCAGAAGGAAAGTGGCTGAGACTTTGCTTCGAGAGAGGATCTTACCAAATCGATCCTTCGAGGGATGTCTTCTAACGTGTAGTGGGAAGCATTCAGATAAGTGTATTTCTCAGCATAAAGAAATGATTGTACACTTAACCTTTGGAACGAATTCCGTGGAAACCATCGGAAAACCACATTTTCTCTCATGAACCTGGAAGCATTGGCTCAAGGGTGAGGGAACATGTGACTCAGTGCGGTTTCCTAAACCCTGAGCACCGAGCATCTGGATAGAGAATGCCACTTCAAGCAGCCTGATGCACGGAGAGAGAAGCTTTCTCAGTTATGTGTGATGAACAGTAAGAGAAGTGTCCTTCGCTGAACACTAAAAAAGAGCACATTAGAGAAAACCTTCCAAATCCCATCTACCTTCATGAGGATGGCGGTATTTTTCAAAAGTGTGCATGAAAACACAAGGAAGGTGCATAGGATCACTTAAGAACACCCTTTGGAAAAGATCATCCCAACTCACATCTTCTAAAATGAACACAGACGAACTTGCAGAAGTGTTAGGGAACGCATCAGGAGAGGTTCTAGCTTAGCAGCTGTGAGAACCAAGTCTGTGTTGTAGGAAGGCAACATCGATTTAATATCGTGAACCATGAATAAACACGCGTTTCCCTGTACGTGTCAACGATAAAAAGCGATAAAAAAGCGATAAAAAAGCGATAAAAAACTGCCATAGAAGAAACTCTCAGTAATAAGAGTGTAAGCAAATGGTATTCCAACTCAGATCGTCTGTCGTGATGATGGAAGCATGTTTCAGAGTGTGAATTAAAGTGCAAAGGAATGTGCTGTTAACCAATCCTTGATAAATAAAACAATATCGAAGCCATCTTCCCTCTCACGTCTTCAGACGTGAATACGTAACCGTTTGCACAGGGGTGTAAGGAAATATAAGGAAAGTGCCACAGACTGAAATCTATGAAAGAACGCCGTACACAAAGCATCTTGCATGCCACAATCTTCAGTCATGAGAACGGAAGCATGGGTAAAAGTGTGGAGGAAAACATCAACAGAAAGCAGTTTGCTTAACTCTGTAGAAGGGCACTCTGCAAGCCACCACGTCTCAACTCACCACTCCTGTGGTGAAGATGGAAGCCTTGGCAAGAGTGTGCACGAGCACGTAAAGAAAGGGCCGTCCAGTTAATTCTGAGACCCAAATCTGTGTAGATAGACTACAACACCGAACCCACCTCCTGACGAATGAATCAACCAGGGATTTCTTCCCTGTGTGTGAACCTTAAGGAAAGAGCCATAAACTTAACAGGAGATGAGAACACTGGATCGATTGCTTCTTACAACCCACGGCTTCTCTCTCGTAGACATAAACATTTGCCACGTTGGGTTGAAAGCAGAAGGAAAGTGGCTGAGACTTTGCTTCGAGAGAGGATCTTACCAAATCGATCCTTCGAGGCATGTCTTGTGTAGTGGGAAGCATTCAGATAAGTGCGTTTCTCAGCATAAAGAAATGATTGTACACTTAACATTTGGAAAGAATTCTGTGGAAACCATCTGAAACTCACATTTTCTCTCATGAACCTGGAAGCATTGGCTCAAGGGTGAGGGAACATGTGACTCAGTGCGGTTTCCTAAACCCTGAGCACCGAGCCTCTGGATAGAGAATGCCACTTCAAGCATCCTGATGCATGGAGAGAGAAGTTTTGTCAACTATCTGTATTGAACGGTAAGAGAAGTGCCCTGCCGAGAACACTAAGAGAGAGCGCCATCTAGAGACAACCTTCCAACTTCCATCTACCTTCATGAAGATGGATGTATTTTCCAAAAGTTTGTATTAAAACACAAGGCA
Source organism: Ursus arctos (assembly GCF_023065955.2). NCBI lineage: Eukaryota > Metazoa > Chordata > Mammalia > Carnivora > Ursidae > Ursus > Ursus arctos. Next base: position 16,582 of record NW_026623064.1, read on the forward strand.
CGTGCTGTATGCTCACATAAGAACACCCTTTGTAGAAGATCTTCCAACTCACATCTTCTGTAATGAAGATGGAAGTACTTGCAGAAGTGTGAGTGAACGCATCAGGAGAGGTTCTAGCTAAGTAGCATTGAGAACCAAGTCTGTGTTGTAGGAAGGCAACAACGATCTAACGTCGTTACCCATGAATACGCACGCATTTCCCAAAACGTGTGTTGAAACTTCAGGAAAATGCCATAGACGTAACCCTCAGTAAGGAGAGGGAATGCAAAGTGTCTTCTACCTCCCGTCTGTCACGATGATGGAAGCTTGTTTCAGAGTGTGAATTTAAGGGTAAGGAAAGGGCCGTTAACCGATCTTTGAGAAAGATCACTGTATCGAAGCCATCTTCCATCTCACATCTTCGGATGTGAAGATGAAAACTTTTGCACAGGGGTGTAAGGAAATATAAGGAAAGTGCCACAGACTGAAATCTATGAAAGAACGCCGTACAGAAAGCATCTTGCATCCCGCAATCTTCAGTCATGAGAACGGAAGCATGTGCAAAAGTGTACAAAAACATCAACATAAAGCACTTTGCTTAACGTGGTAGAAGAACACTGTGCAGCCACCATGTCTCAACTCATCACTCCTGTCGTGAAGATGGAGCTTTGTAAGGAAAGGGTAGTTAAGCAATCTTTGAGAAAGAATACTGTGTCGAAGCCATCTTCCCTCTCACGTCTTCAGACGTGAATACGTAACCGTTTGCACAGGGGTGTAAGGAAATATAAGGAAAGTGCCACAGACTGAAATCTATGAAAGAACGCCGTACACAAAGCATCTTGCATGCCACAATCTTCAGTCATGAGAACGGAAGCATGGGTAAAAGTGTGGAGGAAAACATCAACAGAAAGCAGTTTGCTTAACTCTGTAGAAGGGCACTCTGCAAGCCACCACGTCTCAACTCACCACTCCTGTGGTGAAGATGGAAGCCTTGGCAAGAGTGTGCACGAGCACGTAACGAAAGGGCCGTCCAGTTAATTCTGAGACCCAAATCTGTGTAGATAGACTACAACACCGAACCCACCTCCTGACGAATGAATCAACCAGGGATTTCTTCCCTGTGTGTGGAACCTTAAGGAAAGTGCCATAAACTTAACAGGAGATGAGAACACTGGATCGATTGCTTCTTACAACCCACGGCTTCTCTCTCGTAGACATAAACATTTGCCACGTTAGGTTGAAAGCAGAAGGAAAGTGGCTGAGACTTTGCTTCGAGAGAGGATCTTACCAAATCGATCCTTCGAGGCATGTCTTCTATCGTGTAGTGGGAAGCATTCAGATAAGTGCGTTTCTCAGCATAAAGAAATGATTGTACACTTAACATTTGGGAAGAATTCTGTGGAAACCATCTGAAACTCACATTTTCTCTCATGAACCTGGAAGCATTGGCTCAAGGGTGAGGGAACATGTGACTCAGTGCGGTTTCCTAAACCCTGAGCACCGAGCCTCTGGTTAGAGAATGCCACTTCAAGCATCCTGATGCATGGAGAGAGAAGTTTTGTCAACTATCTGTATTGAACGGTAAGAGAAGTGCCCTGCCGAGAACACTGAGAGAGCGCCATCTAGAGACAACCTTCCAACTTCCATCTACCTTCATGAAGATGGATGTATTTTCCAAAAGTTTGTATTAAAACACAAGGCACGTGCTGTATGCTCACATAAGAACACCCTTTGTAGAAGATCTTCCAACTCACATCTTCTGTAATGAAGATGGAAGTACTTGCAGAAGTGTGAGTGAACGCATCAGGAGAGGTTCTAGCTAAGTAGCATTGAGAACCAAGTCTGTGTTGTAGGAAGGCAACAACGATCTAACGTCGTTACCCATGAATACGCACGCATTTCCCAAAACGTGTGTTGAAACTTCAGGAAAATGCCATAGACGTAACCCTCAGTAAGGAGAGGGAATGCAAAGTGTCTTCTACCTCCCGTCTGTCACGATGATGGAAGCTTGTTTCAGAGTGTGAATTTAAGGGTAAGGAAAGGGCCGTTAACCGATCTTTGAGAAAGATCACTGTATCGAAGCCATCTTCCATCTCACATCTTCGGATGTGAAGATGAAAACTTTTGCACAGGGGTGTAAGGAAATATAAGGAAAGTGCCACAGACTGAAATCTATGAAAGAACGCCGTACAGAAAGCATCTTGCATCCCGCAATCTTCAGTCATGAGAACGGAAGCATGTGCAAAAGTGTACAAAAACATCAACATAAAGCACTTTGCTTAACGTGGTAGAAGAACACTGTGCAGCCACCATGTCTCAACTCATCACTCCTGTCGTGAAGATGGAGCTTTGTAAGGAAAGGGTAGTTAAGCAATCTTTGAGAAAGAATACTGTGTCGAAGCCATCTTCCCTCTCACGTCTTCAGACGTGAATACGTAACCGTTTGCACAGGGGTGTAAGGAAATATAAGGAAAGTGCCACAGACTGAAATCTATGAAAGAACGCCGTACACAAAGCATCTTGCATGCCACAATCTTCAGTCATGAGAACGGAAGCATGGGTAAAAGTGTGGAGGAAAACATCAACAGAAAGCAGTTTGCTTAACTCTGTAGAAGGGCACTCTGCAAGCCACCACGTCTCAACTCACCACTCCTGTGGTGAAGATGGAAGCCTTGGCAAGAGTGTGCACGAGCACGTAAAGAAAGGGCCGTCCAGTTAATTCTGAGACCCAAATCTGTGTAGATAGACTACAACACCGAACCCACCTCCTGACGAATGAATCAACCAGGGATTTCTTCCCTGTGTGTGAACCTTAAGGAAAGAGCCATAAACTTAACAGGAGATGAGAACACTGGATCGATTGCTTCTTACAACCCACGGCTTCTCTCTCGTAGACATAAACATTTGCCACGTTGGGTTGAAAGCAGAAGGAAAGTGGCTGAGACTTTGCTTCGAGAGAGGATCTTACCAAATCGATCCTTCGAGGCATGTCTTGTGTAGTGGGAAGCATTCAGATAAGTGCGTTTCTCAGCATAAAGAAATGATTGTACACTTAACATTTGGAAAGAATTCTGTGGAAACCATCTGAAACTCACATTTTCTCTCATGAACCTGGAAGCATTGGCTCAAGGGTGAGGGAACATGTGACTCAGTGCGGTTTCCTAAACCCTGAGCACCGAGCCTCTGGTTAGAGAATGCCACTTCAAGCATCCTGATGCATGGAGAGAGAAGTTTTGTCAACTATCTGTATTGAACGGTAAGAGAAGTGCCCTGCCGAGAACACTAAGAGAGAGCGCCATCTAGAGACAACCTTCCAACTTCCATCTACCTTCATGAAGATGGATGTATTTTCCAAAAGTTTGTATTAAAACACAAGGCACGTGCTGTATGCTCACATAAGAACACCCTTTGTAGAAGATCTTCCAACTCACATCTTCTGTAATGAAGATGGAAGTACTTGCAGAAGTGTGAGTGAACGCATCAGGAGAGGTTCTAGCTAAGTAGCATTGAGAACCAAGTCTGTGTTGTAGGAAGGCAACAACGATCTAACGTCGTTACCCATGAATACGCACGCATTTCCCAAAACGTGTGTTGAAACTTCAGGAAAATGCCATAGACGTAACCCTCAGTAAGGAGAGGGAATGCAAAGTGTCTTCTACCTCCCGTCTGTCACGATGATGGAAGCTTGTTTCAGAGTGTGAATTTAAGGGTAAGGAAAGGGCCGTTAACCGATCTTTGAGAAAGATCACTGTATCGAAGCCATCTTCCATCTCACATCTTCGGATGTGAAGATGAAAACTTTTGCACAGGGGTGTAAGGAAATATAAGGAAAGTGCCACAGACTGAAATCTATGAAAGAACGCCGTACAGAAAGCATCTTGCATCCCGCAATCTTCAGTCATGAGAACGGAAGCATGTGCAAAAGTGTACAAAAACATCAACATAAAGCACTTTGCTTAACGTGGTAGAAGAACACTGTGCAGCCACCATGTCTCAACTCATCACTCCTGTCGTGAAGATGGAGCTTTGTAAGGAAAGGGTAGTTAAGCAATCTTTGAGAAAGAATACTGTGTCGAAGCCATCTTCCCTCTCACGTCTTCAGACGTGAATACGTAACCGTTTGCACAGGGGTGTAAGGAAATATAAGGAAAGTGCCACAGACTGAAATCTATGAAAGAACGCCGTACACAAAGCATCTTGCATGCCACAATCTTCAGTCATGAGAACGGAAGCATGGGTAAAAGTGTGGAGGAAAACATCAACAGAAAGCAGTTTGCTTAACTCTGTAGAAGGGCACTCTGCAAGCCACCACGTCTCAACTCACCACTCCTGTGGTGAAGATGGAAGCCTTGGCAAGAGTGTGCACGAGCACGTAACGAAAGGGCCGTCCAGTTAATTCTGAGACCCAAATCTGTGTAGATAGACTACAACACCGAACCCACCTCCTGACGAATGAATCAACCAGGGATTTCTTCCCTGTGTGTGAACCTTAAGGAAAGAGCCATAAACTTAACAGGAGATGAGAATACTGGATCGATTGCTTCTTACAACCCACGGCTTCTCTCTCGTAGACATAAACATTTGCCACGTTGGGTTGAAAGCAGAAGGAAAGTGGCTGAGACTTTGCTTCGAGAGAGGATCTTACCAAATCGATCCTTCGAGGGATGTCTTCTAACGTGTAGTGGGAAGCATTCAGATAAGTGTATTTCTCAGCATAAAGAAATGATTGTACACTTAACCTTTGGAACGAATTCCGTGGAAACCATCGGAAAACCACATTTTCTCTCATGAACCTGGAAGCATTGGCTCAAGGGTGAGGGAACATGTGACTCAGTGCGGTTTCCTAAACCCTGAGCACCGAGCATCTGGATAGAGAATGCCACTTCAAGCAGCCTGATGCACGGAGAGAGAAGCTTTCTCAGTTATGTGTGATGAACAGTAAGAGAAGTGTCCTTCGCTGAACACTAAAAAAGAGCACATTAGAGAAAACCTTCCAAATCCCATCTACCTTCATGAGGATGGCGGTATTTTTCAAAAGTGTGCATGAAAACACAAGGAAGGTGCATAGGATCACTTAAGAACACCCTTTGGAAAAGATCATCCCAACTCACATCTTCTAAAATGAACACAGACGAACTTGCAGAAGTGTTAGGGAACGCATCAGGAGAGGTTCTAGCTTAGCAGCTGTGAGAACCAAGTCTGTGTTGTAGGAAGGCAACATCGATTTAATATCGTGAACCACGAATAAACACGCGTTTCCCTGTACGTGTCAACGATAAAAAGCGATAAAAAAGCGATAAAAAAGCGATAAAAAACTGCCATAGAAGAAACTCTCAGTAATAAGAGTGTAAGCAAATGGTATTCCAACTCAGATCGTCTGTCGTGATGATGGAAGCATGTTTCAGAGTGTGAATTAAAGTGCAAAGGAATGTGCTGTTAACCAATCCTTGATAAATAAAACAATATCGAAGCCATCTTCCCTCTCACGTCTTCAGACGTGAATACGTAACCGTTTGCACAGGGGTGTAAGGAAATATAAGGAAAGTGCCACAGACTGAAATCTATGAAAGAACGCCGTACACAAAGCATCTTGCATGCCACAATCTTCAGTCATGAGAACGGAAGCATGGGTAAAAGTGTGGAGGAAAACATCAACAGAAAGCAGTTTGCTTAACTCTGTAGAAGGGCACTCTGCAAGCCACCACGTCTCAACTCACCACTCCTGTGGTGAAGATGGAAGCCTTGGCAAGAGTGTGCACGAGCACGTAAAGAAAGGGCCGTCCAGTTAATTCTGAGACCCAAATCTGTGTAGATAGACTACAACACCGAACCCACCTCCTGACGAATGAATCAACCAGGGATTTCTTCCCTGTGTGTGAACCTTAAGGAAAGAGCCATAAACTTAACAGGAGATGAGAACACTGGATCGATTGCTTCTTACAACCCACGGCTTCTCTCTCGTAGACATAAACATTTGCCACGTTGGGTTGAAAGCAGAAGGAAAGTGGCTGAGACTTTGCTTCGAGAGAGGATCTTACCAAATCGATCCTTCGAGGCATGTCTTGTGTAGTGGGAAGCATTCAGATAAGTGCGTTTCTCAGCATAAAGAAATGATTGTACACTTAACATTTGGAAAGAATTCTGTGGAAACCATCTGAAACTCACATTTTCTCTCATGAACCTGGAAGCATTGGCTCAAGGGTGAGGGAACATGTGACTCAGTGCGGTTTCCTAAACCCTGAGCACCGAGCCTCTGGATAGAGAATGCCACTTCAAGCATCCTGATGCATGGAGAGAGAAGTTTTGTCAACTATCTGTATTGAACGGTAAGAGAAGTGCCCTGCCGAGAACACTAAGAGAGAGCGCCATCTAGAGACAACCTTCCAACTTCCATCTACCTTCATGAAGATGGATGTATTTTCCAAAAGTTTGTATTAAAACACAAGGCACGTGCTGTATGCTCACATAAGAACACCCTTTGTAGAAGATCTTCCAACTCACATCTTCTGTAATGAAGATGGAAGTACTTGCAGAAGTGTGAGTGAACGCATCAGGAGAGGTTCTAGCTAAGTAGCATTGAGAACCAAGTCTGTGTTGTAGGAAGGCAACAACGATCTAACGTCGTTACCCATGAATACGCACGCATTTCCCAAAACGTGTGTTGAAACTTCAGGAAAATGCCATAGACGTAACCCTCAGTAAGGAGAGGGAATGCAAAGTGTCTTCTACCTCCCGTCTGTCACGATGATGGAAGCTTGTTTCAGAGTGTGAATTTAAGGGTAAGGAAAGGGCCGTTAACCGATCTTTGAGAAAGATCACTGTATCGAAGCCATCTTCCATCTCACATCTTCGGATGTGAAGATGAAAACTTTTGCACAGGGGTGTAAGGAAATATAAGGAAAGTGCCACAGACTGAAATCTATGAAAGAACGCCGTACAGAAAGCATCTTGCATCCCGCAATCTTCAGTCATGAGAACGGAAGCATGTGCAAAAGTGTACAAAAACATCAACATAAAGCACTTTGCTTAACGTGGTAGAAGAACACTGTGCAGCCACCATGTCTCAACTCATCACTCCTGTCGTGAAGATGGAGCTTTGTAAGGAAAGGGTAGTTAAGCAATCTTTGAGAAAGAATACTGTGTCGAAGCCATCTTCCCTCTCACGTCTTCAGACGTGAATACGTAACCGTTTGCACAGGGGTGTAAGGAAATATAAGGAAAGTGCCACAGACTGAAATCTATGAAAGAACGCCGTACACAAAGCATCTTGCATGCCACAATCTTCAGTCATGAGAACGGAAGCATGGGTAAAAGTGTGGAGGAAAACATCAACAGAAAGCAGTTTGCTTAACTCTGTAGAAGGGCACTCTGCAAGCCACCACGTCTCAACTCACCACTCCTGTGGTGAAGATGGAAGCCTTGGCAAGAGTGTGCACGAGCACGTAACGAAAGGGCCGTCCAGTTAATTCTGAGACCCAAATCTGTGTAGATAGACTACAACACCGAACCCACCTCCTGACGAATGAATCAACCAGGGATTTCTTCCCTGTGTGTGGAACCTTAAGGAAAGTGCCATAAACTTAACAGGAGATGAGAACACTGGATCGATTGCTTCTTACAACCCACGGCTTCTCTCTCGTAGACATAAACATTTGCCACGTTGGGTTGAAAGCAGAAGGAAAGTGGCTGAGACTTTGCTTCGAGAGAGGATCTTACCAAATCGATCCTTCGAGGCATGTCTTCTATCGTGTAGTGGGAAGCATTCAGATAAGTGCGTTTCTCAGCATAAAGAAATGATTGTACACTTAACATTTGGGAAGAATTCTGTGGAAACCATCTGAAACTCACATTTTCTCTCATGAACCTGGAAGCATTGGCTCAAGGGTGAGGGAACATGTGACTCAGTGCGGTTTCCTAAACCCTGAGCACCGAGCCTCTGGTTAGAGAATGCCACTTCAAGCATCCTGATGCATGGAGAGAGAAGTTTTGTCAACTATCTGTATTGAACGGTAAGAGAAGTGCCCTGCCGAGAACACTAAGAGAGAGCGCCATCTAGAGACAACCTTCCAACTTCCATCTACCTTCATGAAGATGGATGTATTTTCCAAAAGTTTGTATTAAAACACAAGGCACGTGCTGTATGCTCACATAAGAACACCCTTTGTAGAAGATCTTCCAACTCACATCTTCTGTAATGAAGATGGAAGTACTTGCAGAAGTGTGAGTGAACGCATCAGGAGAGGTTCTAGCTAAGTAGCATTGAGAACCAAGTCTGTGTTGTAGGAAGGCAACAACGATCTAACGTCGTTACCCATGAATACGCACGCATTTCCCAAAACGTGTGTTGAAACTTCAGGAAAATGCCATAGACGTAACCCTCAGTAAGGAGAGGGAATGCAAAGTGTCTTCTACCTCCCGTCTGTCACGATGATGGAAGCTTGTTTCAGAGTGTGAATTTAAGGGTAAGGAAAGGGCCGTTAACCGATCTTTGAGAAAGATCACTGTATCGAAGCCATCTTCCATCTCACATCTTCGGATGTGAAGATGAAAACTTTTGCACAGGGGTGTAAGGAAATATAAGGAAAGTGCCACAGACTGAAATCTATGAAAGAACGCCGTACAGAAAGCATCTTGCATCCCGCAATCTTCAGTCATGAGAACGGAAGCATGTGCAAAAGTGTACAAAAACATCAACATAAAGCACTTTGCTTAACGTGGTAGAAGAACACTGTGCAGCCACCATGTCTCAACTCATCACTCCTGTCGTGAAGATGGAGCTTTGTAAGGAAAGGGTAGTTAAGCAATCTTTGAGAAAGAATACTGTGTCGAAGCCATCTTCCCTCTCACGTCTTCAGACGTGAATACGTAACCGTTTGCACAGGGGTGTAAGGAAATATAAGGAAAGTGCCACAGACTGAAATCTATGAAAGAACGCCGTACACAAAGCATCTTGCATGCCACAATCTTCAGTCATGAGAACGGAAGCATGGGTAAAAGTGTGGAGGAAAACATCAACAGAAAGCAGTTTGCTTAACTCTGTAGAAGGGCACTCTGCAAGCCACCACGTCTCAACTCACCACTCCTGTGGTGAAGATGGAAGCCTTGGCAAGAGTGTGCACGAGCACGTAACGAAAGGGCCGTCCAGTTAATTCTGAGACCCAAATCTGTGTAGATAGACTACAACACCGAACCCACCTCCTGACGAATGAATCAACCAGGGATTTCTTCCCTGTGTGTGAACCTTAAGGAAAGAGCCATAAACTTAACAGGAGATGAGAATACTGGATCGATTGCTTCTTACAACCCACGGCTTCTCTCTCGTAGACATAAACATTTGCCACGTTGGGTTGAAAGCAGAAGGAAAGTGGCTGAGACTTTGCTTCGAGAGAGGATCTTACCAAATCGATCCTTCGAGGGATGTCTTCTAACGTGTAGTGGGAAGCATTCAGATAAGTGTATTTCTCAGCATAAAGAAATGATTGTACACTTAACCTTTGGAACGAATTCCGTGGAAACCATCGGAAAACCACATTTTCTCTCATGAACCTGGAAGCATTGGCTCAAGGGTGAGGGAACATGTGACTCAGTGCGGTTTCCTAAACCCTGAGCACCGAGCATCTGGATAGAGAATGCCACTTCAAGCAGCCTGATGCACGGAGAGAGAAGCTTTCTCAGTTATGTGTGATGAACAGTAAGAGAAGTGTCCTTCGCTGAACACTAAAAAAGAGCACATTAGAGAAAACCTTCCAAATCCCATCTACCTTCATGAGGATGGCGGTATTTTTCAAAAGTGTGCATGAAAACACAAGGAAGGTGCATAGGATCACTTAAGAACACCCTTTGGAAAAGATCATCCCAACTCACATCTTCTAAAATGAACACAGACGAACTTGCAGAAGTGTTAGGGAACGCATCAGGAGAGGTTCTAGCTTAGCAGCTGTGAGAACCAAGTCTGTGTTGTAGGAAGGCAACATCGATTTAATATCGTGAACCATGAATAAACACGCGTTTCCCTGTACGTGTCAACGATAAAAAGCGATAAAAAAGCGATAAAAAAGCGATAAAAAACTGCCATAGAAGAAACTCTCAGTAATAAGAGTGTAAGCAAATGGTATTCCAACTCAGATCGTCTGTCGTGATGATGGAAGCATGTTTCAGAGTGTGAATTAAAGTGCAAAGGAATGTGCTGTTAACCAATCCTTGATAAATAAAACAATATCGAAGCCATCTTCCCTCTCACGTCTTCAGACGTGAATACGTAACCGTTTGCACAGGGGTGTAAGGAAATATAAGGAAAGTGCCACAGACTGAAATCTATGAAAGAACGCCGTACACAAAGCATCTTGCATGCCACAATCTTCAGTCATGAGAACGGAAGCATGGGTAAAAGTGTGGAGGAAAACATCAACAGAAAGCAGTTTGCTTAACTCTGTAGAAGGGCACTCTGCAAGCCACCACGTCTCAACTCACCACTCCTGTGGTGAAGATGGAAGCCTTGGCAAGAGTGTGCACGAGCACGTAAAGAAAGGGCCGTCCAGTTAATTCTGAGACCCAAATCTGTGTAGATAGACTACAACACCGAACCCACCTCCTGACGAATGAATCAACCAGGGATTTCTTCCCTGTGTGTGAACCTTAAGGAAAGAGCCATAAACTTAACAGGAGATGAGAACACTGGATCGATTGCTTCTTACAACCCACGGCTTCTCTCTCGTAGACATAAACATTTGCCACGTTGGGTTGAAAGCAGAAGGAAAGTGGCTGAGACTTTGCTTCGAGAGAGGATCTTACCAAATCGATCCTTCGAGGCATGTCTTGTGTAGTGGGAAGCATTCAGATAAGTGCGTTTCTCAGCATAAAGAAATGATTGTACACTTAACATTTGGAAAGAATTCTGTGGAAACCATCTGAAACTCACATTTTCTCTCATGAACCTGGAAGCATTGGCTCAAGGGTGAGGGAACATGTGACTCAGTGCGGTTTCCTAAACCCTGAGCACCGAGCCTCTGGATAGAGAATGCCACTTCAAGCATCCTGATGCATGGAGAGAGAAGTTTTGTCAACTATCTGTATTGAACGGTAAGAGAAGTGCCCTGCCGAGAACACTAAGAGAGAGCGCCATCTAGAGACAACCTTCCAACTTCCATCTACCTTCATGAAGATGGATGTATTTTCCAAAAGTTTGTATTAAAACACAAGGCACGTGCTGTATGCTCACATAAGAACACCCTTTGTAGAAGATCTTCCAACTCACATCTTCTGTAATGAAGATGGAAGTACTTGCAGAAGTGTGAGTGAACGCATCAGGAGAGGTTCTAGCTAAGTAGCATTGAGAACCAAGTCTGTGTTGTAGGAAGGCAACAACGATCTAACGTCGTTACCCATGAATACGCACGCATTTCCCAAAACGTGTGTTGAAACTTCAGGAAAATGCCATAGACGTAACCCTCAGTAAGGAGAGGGAATGCAAAGTGTCTTCTACCTCCCGTCTGTCACGATGATGGAAGCTTGTTTCAGAGTGTGAATTTAAGGGTAAGGAAAGGGCCGTTAACCGATCTTTGAGAAAGATCACTGTATCGAAGCCATCTTCCATCTCACATCTTCGGATGTGAAGATGAAAACTTTTGCACAGGGGTGTAAGGAAATATAAGGAAAGTGCCACAGACTGAAATCTATGAAAGAACGCCGTACAGAAAGCATCTTGCATCCCGCAATCTTCAGTCATGAGAACGGAAGCATGTGCAAAAGTGTACAAAAACATCAACATAAAGCACTTTGCTTAACGTGGTAGAAGAACACTGTGCAGCCACCATGTCTCAACTCATCACTCCTGTCGTGAAGATGGAGCTTTGTAAGGAAAGGGTAGTTAAGCAATCTTTGAGAAAGAATACTGTGTCGAAGCCATCTTCCCTCTCACGTCTTCAGACGTGAATACGTAACCGTTTGCACAGGGGTGTAAGGAAATATAAGGAAAGTGCCACAGACTGAAATCTATGAAAGAACGCCGTACACAAAGCATCTTGCATGCCACAATCTTCAGTCATGAGAACGGAAGCATGGGTAAAAGTGTGGAGGAAAACATCAACAGAAAGCAGTTTGCTTAACTCTGTAGAAGGGCACTCTGCAAGCCACCACGTCTCAACTCACCACTCCTGTGGTGAAGATGGAAGCCTTGGCAAGAGTGTGCACGAGCACGTAACGAAAGGGCCGTCCAGTTAATTCTGAGACCCAAATCTGTGTAGATAGACTACAACACCGAACCCACCTCCTGACGAATGAATCAACCAGGGATTTCTTCCCTGTGTGTGGAACCTTAAGGAAAGTGCCATAAACTTAACAGGAGATGAGAACACTGGATCGATTGCTTCTTACAACCCACGGCTTCTCTCTCGTAGACATAAACATTTGCCACGTTGGGTTGAAAGCAGAAGGAAAGTGGCTGAGACTTTGCTTCGAGAGAGGATCTTACCAAATCGATCCTTCGAGGCATGTCTTCTATCGTGTAGTGGGAAGCATTCAGATAAGTGCGTTTCTCAGCATAAAGAAATGATTGTACACTTAACATTTGGGAAGAATTCTGTGGAAACCATCTGAAACTCACATTTTCTCTCATGAACCTGGAAGCATTGGCTCAAGGGTGAGGGAACATGTGACTCAGTGCGGTTTCCTAAACCCTGAGCACCGAGCCTCTGGTTAGAGAATGCCACTTCAAGCATCCTGATGCATGGAGAGAGAAGTTTTGTCAACTATCTGTATTGAACGGTAAGAGAAGTGCCCTGCCGAGAACACTAAGAGAGAGCGCCATCTAGAGACAACCTTCCAACTTCCATCTACCTTCATGAAGATGGATGTATTTTCCAAAAGTTTGTATTAAAACACAAGGCACGTGCTGTATGCTCACATAAGAACACCCTTTGTAGAAGATCTTCCAACTCACATCTTCTGTAATGAAGATGGAAGTACTTGCAGAAGTGTGAGTGAACGCATCAGGAGAGGTTCTAGCTAAGTAGCATTGAGAACCAAGTCTGTGTTGTAGGAAGGCAACAACGATCTAACGTCGTTACCCATGAATACGCACGCATTTCCCAAAACGTGTGTTGAAACTTCAGGAAAATGCCATAGACGTAACCCTCAGTAAGGAGAGGGAATGCAAAGTGTCTTCTACCTCCCGTCTGTCACGATGATGGAAGCTTGTTTCAGAGTGTGAATTTAAGGGTAAGGAAAGGGCCGTTAACCGATCTTTGAGAAAGATCACTGTATCGAAGCCATCTTCCATCTCACATCTTCGGATGTGAAGATGAAAACTTTTGCACAGGGGTGTAAGGAAATATAAGGAAAGTGCCACAGACTGAAATCTATGAAAGAACGCCGTACAGAAAGCATCTTGCATCCCGCAATCTTCAGTCATGAGAACGGAAGCATGTGCAAAAGTGTACAAAAACATCAACATAAAGCACTTTGCTTAACGTGGTAGAAGAACACTGTGCAGCCACCATGTCTCAACTCATCACTCCTGTCGTGAAGATGGAGCTTTGTAAGGAAAGGGTAGTTAAGCAATCTTTGAGAAAGAATACTGTGTCGAAGCCATCTTCCCTCTCACGTCTTCAGACGTGAATACGTAACCGTTTGCACAGGGGTGTAAGGAAATATAAGGAAAGTGCCACAGACTGAAATCTATGAAAGAACGCCGTACACAAAGCATCTTGCATGCCACAATCTTCAGTCATGAGAACGGAAGCATGGGTAAAAGTGTGGAGGAAAACATCAACAGAAAGCAGTTTGCTTAACTCTGTAGAAGGGCACTCTGCAAGCCACCACGTCTCAACTCACCACTCCTGTGGTGAAGATGGAAGCCTTGGCAAGAGTGTGCACGAGCACGTAACGAAAGGGCCGTCCAGTTAATTCTGAGACCCAAATCTGTGTAGATAGACTACAACACCGAACCCACCTCCTGACGAATGAATCAACCAGGGATTTCTTCCCTGTGTGTGAACCTTAAGGAAAGAGCCATAAACTTAACAGGAGATGAGAATACTGGATCGATTGCTTCTTACAACCCACGGCTTCTCTCTCGTAGACATAAACATTTGCCACGTTGGGTTGAAAGCAGAAGGAAAGTGGCTGAGACTTTGCTTCGAGAGAGGATCTTACCAAATCGATCCTTCGAGGGATGTCTTCTAACGTGTAGTGGGAAGCATTCAGATAAGTGTATTTCTCAGCATAAAGAAATGATTGTACACTTAACCTTTGGAACGAATTCCGTGGAAACCATCGGAAAACCACATTTTCTCTCATGAACCTGGAAGCATTGGCTCAAGGGTGAGGGAACATGTGACTCAGTGCGGTTTCCTAAACCCTGAGCACCGAGCATCTGGATAGAGAATGCCACTTCAAGCAGCCTGATGCACGGAGAGAGAAGCTTTCTCAGTTATGTGTGATGAACAGTAAGAGAAGTGTCCTTCGCTGAACACTAAAAAAGAGCACATTAGAGAAAACCTTCCAAATCCCATCTACCTTCATGAGGATGGCGGTATTTTTCAAAAGTGTGCATGAAAACACAAGGAAGGTGCATAGGATCACTTAAGAACACCCTTTGGAAAAGATCATCCCAACTCACATCTTCTAAAATGAACACAGACGAACTTGCAGAAGTGTTAGGGAACGCATCAGGAGAGGTTCTAGCTTAGCAGCTGTGAGAACCAAGTCTGTGTTGTAGGAAGGCAACATCGATTTAATATCGTGAACCATGAATAAACACGCGTTTCCCTGTACGTGTCAACGATAAAAAGCGATAAAAAAGCGATAAAAAACTGCCATAGAAGAAACTCTCAGTAATAAGAGTGTAAGCAAATGGTATTCCAACTCAGATCGTCTGTCGTGATGATGGAAGCATGTTTCAGAGTGTGAATTAAAGTGCAAAGGAATGTGCTGTTAACCAATCCTTGATAAATAAAACAATATCGAAGCCATCTTCCCTCTCACGTCTTCAGACGTGAATACGTAACCGTTTGCACAGGGGTGTAAGGAAATATAAGGAAAGTGCCACAGACTGAAATCTATGAAAGAACGCCGTACACAAAGCATCTTGCATGCCACAATCTTCAGTCATGAGAACGGAAGCATGGGTAAAAGTGTGGAGGAAAACATCAACAGAAAGCAGTTTGCTTAACTCTGTAGAAGGGCACTCTGCAAGCCACCACGTCTCAACTCACCACTCCTGTGGTGAAGATGGAAGCCTTGGCAAGAGTGTGCACGAGCACGTAAAGAAAGGGCCGTCCAGTTAATTCTGAGACCCAAATCTGTGTAGATAGACTACAACACCGAACCCACCTCCTGACGAATGAATCAACCAGGGATTTCTTCCCTGTGTGTGAACCTTAAGGAAAGAGCCATAAACTTAACAGGAGATGAGAACACTGGATCGATTGCTTCTTACAACCCACGGCTTCTCTCTCGTAGACATAAACATTTGCCACGTTGGGTTGAAAGCAGAAGGAAAGTGGCTGAGACTTTGCTTCGAGAGAGGATCTTACCAAATCGATCCTTCGAGGCATGTCTTCTATCGTGTAGTGGGAAGCATTCAGATAAGTGCGTTTCTCAGCATAAAGAAATGATTGTACACTTAACATTTGGGAAGAATTCTGTGGAAACCATCTGAAACTCACATTTTCTCTCATGAACCTGGAAGCATTGGCTCAAGGGTGAGGGAACATGTGACTCAGTGCGGTTTCCTAAACCCTGAGCACCGAGCCTCTGGTTAGAGAATGCCACTTCAAGCATCCTGATGCATGGAGAGAGAAGTTTTGTCAACTATCTGTATTGAACGGTAAGAGAAGTGCCCTGCCGAGAACACTAAGAGAGAGCGCCATCTAGAGACAACCTTCCAACTTCCATCTACCTTCATGAAGATGGATGTATTTTCCAAAAGTTTGTATTAAAACACAAGGCACGTGCTGTATGCTCACATAAGAACACCCTTTGTAGAAGATCTTCCAACTCACATCTTCTGTAATGAAGATGGAAGTACTTGCAGAAGTGTGAGTGAACGCATCAGGAGAGGTTCTAGCTAAGTAGCATTGAGAACCAAGTCTGTGTTGTAGGAAGGCAACAACGATCTAACGTCGTTACCCATGAATACGCACGCATTTCCCAAAACGTGTGTTGAAACTTCAGGAAAATGCCATAGACGTAACCCTCAGTAAGGAGAGGGAATGCAAAGTGTCTTCTACCTCCCGTCTGTCACGATGATGGAAGCTTGTTTCAGAGTGTGAATTTAAGGGTAAGGAAAGGGCCGTTAACCGATCTTTGAGAAAGATCACTGTATCGAAGCCATCTTCCATCTCACATCTTCGGATGTGAAGATGAAAACTTTTGCACAGGGGTGTAAGGAAATATAAGGAAAGTGCCACAGACTGAAATCTATGAAAGAACGCCGTACAGAAAGCATCTTGCATCCCGCAATCTTCAGTCATGAGAACGGAAGCATGTGCAAAAGTGTACAAAAACATCAACATAAAGCACTTTGCTTAACGTGGTAGAAGAACACTGTGCAGCCACCATGTCTCAACTCATCACTCCTGTCGTGAAGATGGAGCTTTGTAAGGAAAGGGTAGTTAAGCAATCTTTGAGAAAGAATACTGTGTCGAAGCCATCTTCCCTCTCACGTCTTCAGACGTGAATACGTAACCGTTTGCACAGGGGTGTAAGGAAATATAAGGAAAGTGCCACAGACTGAAATCTATGAAAGAACGCCGTACACAAAGCATCTTGCATGCCACAATCTTCAGTCATGAGAACGGAAGCATGGGTAAAAGTGTGGAGGAAAACATCAACAGAAAGCAGTTTGCTTAACTCTGTAGAAGGGCACTCTGCAAGCCACCACGTCTCAACTCACCACTCCTGTGGTGAAGATGGAAGCCTTGGCAAGAGTGTGCACGAGCACGTAACGAAAGGGCCGTCCAGTTAATTCTGAGACCCAAATCTGTGTAGATAGACTACAACACCGAACCCACCTCCTGACGAATGAATCAACCAGGGATTTCTTCCCTGTGTGTGGAACCTTAAGGAAAGTGCCATAAACTTAACAGGAGATGAGAACACTGGATCGATTGCTTCTTACAACCCACGGCTTCTCTCTCGTAGACATAAACATTTGCCACGTTGGGTTGAAAGCAGAAGGAAAGTGGCTGAGACTTTGCTTCGAGAGAGGATCTTACCAAATCGATCCTTCGAGGCATGTCTTCTATCGTGTAGTGGGAAGCATTCAGATAAGTGCGTTTCTCAGCATAAAGAAATGATTGTACACTTAACATTTGGGAAGAATTCTGTGGAAACCATCTGAAACTCACATTTTCTCTCATGAACCTGGAAGCATTGGCTCAAGGGTGAGGGAACATGTGACTCAGTGCGGTTTCCTAAACCCTGAGCACCGAGCCTCTGGTTAGAGAATGCCACTTCAAGCATCCTGATGCATGGAGAGAGAAGTTTTGTCAACTATCTGTATTGAACGGTAAGAGAAGTGCCCTGCCGAGAACACTAAGAGAGAGCGCCATCTAGAGACAACCTTCCAACTTCCATCTACCTTCATGAAGATGGATGTATTTTCCAAAAGTTTGTATTAAAACACAAGGCACGTGCTGTATGCTCACATAAGAACACCCTTTGTAGAAGATCTTCCAACTCACATCTTCTGTAATGAAGATGGAAGTACTTGCAGAAGTGTGAGTGAACGCATCAGGAGAGGTTCTAGCTAAGTAGCATTGAGAACCAAGTCTGTGTTGTAGGAAGGCAACAACGATCTAACGTCGTTACCCATGAATACGCACGCATTTCCCAAAACGTGTGTTGAAACTTCAGGAAAATGCCATAGACGTAACCCTCAGTAAGGAGAGGGAATGCAAAGTGTCTTCTACCTCCCGTCTGTCACGATGATGGAAGCTTGTTTCAGAGTGTGAATTTAAGGGTAAGGAAAGGGCCGTTAACCGATCTTTGAGAAAGATCACTGTATCGAAGCCATCTTCCATCTCACATCTTCGGATGTGAAGATGAAAACTTTTGCACAGGGGTGTAAGGAAATATAAGGAAAGTGCCACAGACTGAAATCTATGAAAGAACGCCGTACAGAAAGCATCTTGCATCCCGCAATCTTCAGTCATGAGAACGGAAGCATGTGCAAAAGTGTACAAAAACATCAACATAAAGCACTTTGCTTAACGTGGTAGAAGAACACTGTGCAGCCACCATGTCTCAACTCATCACTCCTGTCGTGAAGATGGAGCTTTGTAAGGAAAGGGTAGTTAAGCAATCTTTGAGAAAGAATACTGTGTCGAAGCCATCTTCCCTCTCACGTCTTCAGACGTGAATACGTAACCGTTTGCACAGGGGTGTAAGGAAATATAAGGAAAGTGCCACAGACTGAAATCTATGAAAGAACGCCGTACACAAAGCATCTTGCATGCCACAATCTTCAGTCATGAGAACGGAAGCATGGGTAAAAGTGTGGAGGAAAACATCAACAGAAAGCAGTTTGCTTAACTCTGTAGAAGGGCACTCTGCAAGCCACCACGTCTCAACTCACCACTCCTGTGGTGAAGATGGAAGCCTTGGCAAGAGTGTGCACGAGCACGTAACGAAAGGGCCGTCCAGTTAATTCTGAGACCCAAATCTGTGTAGATAGACTACAACACCGAACCCACCTCCTGACGAATGAATCAACCAGGGATTTCTTCCCTGTGTGTGAACCTTAAGGAAAGAGCCATAAACTTAACAGGAGATGAGAATACTGGATCGATTGCTTCTTACAACCCACGGCTTCTCTCTCGTAGACATAAACATTTGCCACGTTGGGTTGAAAGCAGAAGGAAAGTGGCTGAGACTTTGCTTCGAGAGAGGATCTTACCAAATCGATCCTTCGAGGGATGTCTTCTAACGTGTAGTGGGAAGCATTCAGATAAGTGTATTTCTCAGCATAAAGAAATGATTGTACACTTAACCTTTGGAACGAATTCCGTGGAAACCATCGGAAAACCACATTTTCTCTCATGAACCTGGAAGCATTGGCTCAAGGGTGAGGGAACATGTGACTCAGTGCGGTTTCCTAAACCCTGAGCACCGAGCATCTGGATAGAGAATGCCACTTCAAGCAGCCTGATGCACGGAGAGAGAAGCTTTCTCAGTTATGTGTGATGAACAGTAAGAGAAGTGTCCTTCGCTGAACACTAAAAAAGAGCACATTAGAGAAAACCTTCCAAATCCCATCTACCTTCATGAGGATGGCGGTATTTTTCAAAAGTGTGCATGAAAACACAAGGAAGGTGCATAGGATCACTTAAGAACACCCTTTGGAAAAGATCATCCCAACTCACATCTTCTAAAATGAACACAGACGAACTTGCAGAAGTGTTAGGGAACGCATCAGGAGAGGTTCTAGCTTAGCAGCTGTGAGAACCAAGTCTGTGTTGTAGGAAGGCAACATCGATTTAATATCGTGAACCATGAATAAACACGCGTTTCCCTGTACGTGTCAACGATAAAAAGCGATAAAAAAGCGATAAAAAAGCGATAAAAAACTGCCATAGAAGAAACTCTCAGTAATAAGAGTGTAAGCAAATGGTATTCCAACTCAGATCGTCTGTCGTGATGATGGAAGCATGTTTCAGAGTGTGAATTAAAGTGCAAAGGAATGTGCTGTTAACCAATCCTTGATAAATAAAACAATATCGAAGCCATCTTCCCTCTCACGTCTTCAGACGTGAATACGTAACCGTTTGCACAGGGGTGTAAGGAAATATAAGGAAAGTGCCACAGACTGAAATCTATGAAAGAACGCCGTACACAAAGCATCTTGCATGCCACAATCTTCAGTCATGAGAACGGAAGCATGGGTAAAAGTGTGGAGGAAAACATCAACAGAAAGCAGTTTGCTTAACTCTGTAGAAGGGCACTCTGCAAGCCACCACGTCTCAACTCACCACTCCTGTGGTGAAGATGGAAGCCTTGGCAAGAGTGTGCACGAGCACGTAAAGAAAGGGCCGTCCAGTTAATTCTGAGACCCAAATCTGTGTAGATAGACTACAACACCGAACCCACCTCCTGACGAATGAATCAACCAGGGATTTCTTCCCTGTGTGTGAACCTTAAGGAAAGAGCCATAAACTTAACAGGAGATGAGAACACTGGATCGATTGCTTCTTACAACCCACGGCTTCTCTCTCGTAGACATAAACATTTGCCACGTTGGGTTGAAAGCAGAAGGAAAGTGGCTGAGACTTTGCTTCGAGAGAGGATCTTACCAAATCGATCCTTCGAGGCATGTCTTGTGTAGTGGGAAGCATTCAGATAAGTGCGTTTCTCAGCATAAAGAAATGATTGTACACTTAACATTTGGAAAGAATTCTGTGGAAACCATCTGAAACTCACATTTTCTCTCATGAACCTGGAAGCATTGGCTCAAGGGTGAGGGAACATGTGACTCAGTGCGGTTTCCTAAACCCTGAGCACCGAGCCTCTGGATAGAGAATGCCACTTCAAGCATCCTGATGCATGGAGAGAGAAGTTTTGTCAACTATCTGTATTGAACGGTAAGAGAAGTGCCCTGCCGAGAACACTAAGAGAGAGCGCCATCTAGAGACAACCTTCCAACTTCCATCTACCTTCATGAAGATGGATGTATTTTCCAAAAGTTTGTATTAAAACACAAGGCACGTGCTGTATGCTCACATAAGAACACCCTTTGTAGAAGATCTTCCAACTCACATCTTCTGTAATGAAGATGGAAGTACTTGCAGAAGTGTGAGTGAACGCATCAGGAGAGGTTCTAGCTAAGTAGCATTGAGAACCAAGTCTGTGTTGTAGGAAGGCAACAACGATCTAACGTCGTTACCCATGAATACGCACGCATTTCCCAAAACGTGTGTTGAAACTTCAGGAAAATGCCATAGACGTAACCCTCAGTAAGGAGAGGGAATGCAAAGTGTCTTCTACCTCCCGTCTGTCACGATGATGGAAGCTTGTTTCAGAGTGTGAATTTAAGGGTAAGGAAAGGGCCGTTAACCGATCTTTGAGAAAGATCACTGTATCGAAGCCATCTTCCATCTCACATCTTCGGATGTGAAGATGAAAACTTTTGCACAGGGGTGTAAGGAAATATAAGGAAAGTGCCACAGACTGAAATCTATGAAAGAACGCCGTACAGAAAGCATCTTGCATCCCGCAATCTTCAGTCATGAGAACGGAAGCATGTGCAAAAGAGTACAAAAACATCAACATAAAGCACTTTGCTTAACGTGGTAGAAGAACACTGTGCAGCCACCATGTCTCAACTCATCACTCCTGTCGTGAAGATGGAGCTTTGTAAGGAAAGGGTAGTTAAGCAATCTTTGAGAAAGAATACTGTGTCGAAGCCATCTTCCCTCTCACGTCTTCAGACGTGAATACGTAACCGTTTGCACAGGGGTGTAAGGAAATATAAGGAAAGTGCCACAGACTGAAATCTATGAAAGAACGCCGTACACAAAGCATCTTGCATGCCACAATCTTCAGTCATGAGAACGGAAGCATGGGTAAAAGTGTGGAGGAAAACATCAACAGAAAGCAGTTTGCTTAACTCTGTAGAAGGGCACTCTGCAAGCCACCACGTCTCAACTCACCACTCCTGTGGTGAAGATGGAAGCCTTGGCAAGAGTGTGCACGAGCACGTAACGAAAGGGCCGTCCAGTTAATTCTGAGACCCAAATCTGTGTAGATAGACTACAACACCGAACCCACCTCCTGACGAATGAATCAACCAGGGATTTCTTCCCTGTGTGTGGAACCTTAAGGAAAGTGCCATAAACTTAACAGGAGATGAGAACACTGGATCGATTGCTTCTTACAACCCACGGCTTCTCTCTCGTAGACATAAACATTTGCCACGTTGGGTTGAAAGCAGAAGGAAAGTGGCTGAGACTTTGCTTCGAGAGAGGATCTTACCAAATCGATCCTTCGAGGCATGTCTTCTATCGTGTAGTGGGAAGCATTCAGATAAGTGCGTTTCTCAGCATAAAGAAATGATTGTACACTTAACATTTGGGAAGAATTCTGTGGAAACCATCTGAAACTCACATTTTCTCTCATGAACCTGGAAGCATTGGCTCAAGGGTGAGGGAACATGTGACTCAGTGCGGTTTCCTAAACCCTGAGCACCGAGCCTCTGGTTAGAGAATGCCACTTCAAGCATCCTGATGCATGGAGAGAGAAGTTTTGTCAACTATCTGTATTGAACGGTAAGAGAAGTGCCCTGCCGAGAACACTGAGAGAGCGCCATCTAGAGACAACCTTCCAACTTCCATCTACCTTCATGAAGATGGATGTATTTTCCAAAAGTTTGTATTAAAACACAAGGCACGTGCTGTATGCTCACATAAGAACACCCTTTGTAGAAGATCTTCCAACTCACATCTTCTGTAATGAAGATGGAAGTACTTGCAGAAGTGTGAGTGAACGCATCAGGAGAGGTTCTAGCTAAGTAGCATTGAGAACCAAGTCTGTGTTGTAGGAAGGCAACAACGATCTAACGTCGTTACCCATGAATACGCACGCATTTCCCAAAACGTGTGTTGAAACTTCAGGAAAATGCCATAGACGTAACCCTCAGTAAGGAGAGGGAATGCAAAGTGTCTTCTACCTCCCGTCTGTCACGATGATGGAAGCTTGTTTCAGAGTGTGAATTTAAGGGTAAGGAAAGGGCCGTTAACCGATCTTTGAGAAAGATCACTGTATCGAAGCCATCTTCCATCTCACATCTTCGGATGTGAAGATGAAAACTTTTGCACAGGGGTGTAAGGAAATATAAGGAAAGTGCCACAGACTGAAATCTATGAAAGAACGCCGTACAGAAAGCATCTTGCATCCCGCAATCTTCAGTCATGAGAACGGAAGCATGTGCAAAAGTGTACAAAAACATCAACATAAAGCACTTTGCTTAACGTGGTAGAAGAACACTGTGCAGCCACCATGTCTCAACTCATCACTCCTGTCGTGAAGATGGAGCTTTGTAAGGAAAGGGTAGTTAAGCAATCTTTGAGAAAGAATACTGTGTCGAAGCCATCTTCCCTCTCACGTCTTCAGACGTGAATACGTAACCGTTTGCACAGGGGTGTAAGGAAATATAAGGAAAGTGCCACAGACTGAAATCTATGAAAGAACGCCGTACACAAAGCATCTTGCATGCCACAATCTTCAGTCATGAGAACGGAAGCATGGGTAAAAGTGTGGAGGAAAACATCAACAGAAAGCAGTTTGCTTAACTCTGTAGAAGGGCACTCTGCAAGCCACCACGTCTCAACTCACCACTCCTGTGGTGAAGATGGAAGCCTTGGCAAGAGTGTGCACGAGCACGTAACGAAAGGGCCGTCCAGTTAATTCTGAGACCCAAATCTGTGTAGATAGACTACAACACCGAACCCACCTCCTGACGAATGAATCAACCAGGGATTTCTTCCCTGTGTGTGGAACCTTAAGGAAAGTGCCATAAACTTAACAGGAGATGAGAACACTGGATCGATTGCTTCTTACAACCCACGGCTTCTCTCTCGTAGACATAAACATTTGCCACGTTGGGTTGAAAGCAGAAGGAAAGTGGCTGAGACTTTGCTTCGAGAGAGGATCTTACCAAATCGATCCTTCGAGGCATGTCTTCTATCGTGTAGTGGGAAGCATTCAGATAAGTGCGTTTCTCAGCATAAAGAAATGATTGTACACTTAACATTTGGGAAGAATTCTGTGGAAACCATCTGAAACTCACATTTTCTCTCATGAACCTGGAAGCATTGGCTCAAGGGTGAGGGAACATGTGACTCAGTGCGGTTTCCTAAACCCTGAGCACCGAGCCTCTGGTTAGAGAATGCCACTTCAAGCATCCTGATGCATGGAGAGAGAAGTTTTGTCAACTATCTGTATTGAACGGTAAGAGAAGTGCCCTGCCGAGAACACTAAGAGAGAGCGCCATCTAGAGACAACCTTCCAACTTCCATCTACCTTCATGAAGATGGATGTATTTTCCAAAAGTTTGTATTAAAACACAAGGCACGTGCTGTATGCTCACATAAGAACACCCTTTGTAGAAGATCTTCCAACTCACATCTTCTGTAATGAAGATGGAAGTACTTGCAGAAGTGTGAGTGAACGCATCAGGAGAGGTTCTAGCTAAGTAGCATTGAGAACCAAGTCTGTGTTGTAGGAAGGCAACAACGATCTAACGTCGTTACCCATGAATACGCACGCATTTCCCAAAACGTGTGTTGAAACTTCAGGAAAATGCCATAGACGTAACCCTCAGTAAGGAGAGGGAATGCAAAGTGTCTTCTACCTCCCGTCTGTCACGATGATGGAAGCTTGTTTCAGAGTGTGAATTTAAGGGTAAGGAAAGGGCCGTTAACCGATCTTTGAGAAAGATCACTGTATCGAAGCCATCTTCCATCTCACATCTTCGGATGTGAAGATGAAAACTTTTGCACAGGGGTGTAAGGAAATATAAGGAAAGTGCCACAGACTGAAATCTATGAAAGAACGCCGTACAGAAAGCATCTTGCATCCCGCAATCTTCAGTCATGAGAACGGAAGCATGTGCAAAAGTGTACAAAAACATCAACATAAAGCACTTTGCTTAACGTGGTAGAAGAACACTGTGCAGCCACCATGTCTCAACTCATCACTCCTGTCGTGAAGATGGAGCTTTGTAAGGAAAGGGTAGTTAAGCAATCTTTGAGAAAGAATACTGTGTCGAAGCCATCTTCCCTCTCACGTCTTCAGACGTGAATACGTAACCGTTTGCACAGGGGTGTAAGGAAATATAAGGAAAGTGCCACAGACTGAAATCTATGAAAGAACGCCGTACACAAAGCATCTTGCATGCCACAATCTTCAGTCATGAGAACGGAAGCATGGGTAAAAGTGTGGAGGAAAACATCAACAGAAAGCAGTTTGCTTAACTCTGTAGAAGGGCACTCTGCAAGCCACCACGTCTCAACTCACCACTCCTGTGGTGAAGATGGAAGCCTTGGCAAGAGTGTGCACGAGCACGTAACGAAAGGGCCGTCCAGTTAATTCTGAGACCCAAATCTGTGTAGATAGACTACAACACCGAACCCACCTCCTGACGAATGAATCAACCAGGGATTTCTTCCCTGTGTGTGGAACCTTAAGGAAAGTGCCATAAACTTAACAGGAGATGAGAACACTGGATCGATTGCTTCTTACAACCCACGGCTTCTCTCTCGTAGACATAAACATTTGCCACGTTGGGTTGAAAGCAGAAGGAAAGTGGCTGAGACTTTGCTTCGAGAGAGGATCTTACCAAATCGATCCTTCGAGGCATGTCTTGTGTAGTGGGAAGCATTCAGATAAGTGCGTTTCTCAGCATAAAGAAATGATTGTACACTTAACATTTGGGAAGAATTCTGTGGAAACCATCTGAAACTCACATTTTCTCTCATGAACCTGGAAGCATTGGCTCAAGGGTGAGGGAACATGTGACTCAGTGCGGTTTCCTAAACCCTGAGCACCGAGCCTCTGGTTAGAGAATGCCACTTCAAGCATCCTGATGCATGGAGAGAGAAGTTTTGTCAACTATCTGTATTGAACGGTAAGAGAAGTGCCCTGCCGAGAACACTAAGAGAGAGCGCCATCTAGAGACAACCTTCCAACTTCCATCTACCTTCATGAAGATGGATGTATTTTCCAAAAGTTTGTATTAAAACACAAGGCACGTGCTGTATGCTCACATAAGAACACCCTTTGTAGAAGATCTTCCAACTCACATCTTCTGTAATGAAGATGGAAGTACTTGCAGAAGTGTGAGTGAACGCATCAGGAGAGGTTCTAGCTAAGTAGCATTGAGAACCAAGTCTGTGTTGTAGGAAGGCAACAACGATCTAACGTCGTTACCCATGAATACGCACGCATTTCCCAAAACGTGTGTTGAAACTTCAGGAAAATGCCATAGACGTAACCCTCAGTAAGGAGAGGGAATGCAAAGTGTCTTCTACCTCCCGTCTGTCACGATGATGGAAGCTTGTTTCAGAGTGTGAATTTAAGGGTAAGGAAAGGGCCGTTAACCGATCTTTGAGAAAGATCACTGTATCGAAGCCATCTTCCATCTCACATCTTCGGATGTGAAGATGAAAACTTTTGCACAGGGGTGTAAGGAAATATAAGGAAAGTGCCACAGACTGAAATCTATGAAAGAACGCCGTACAGAAAGCATCTTGCATCCCGCAATCTTCAGTCATGAGAACGGAAGCATGTGCAAAAGTGTACAAAAACATCAACATAAAGCACTTTGCTTAACGTGGTAGAAGAACACTGTGCAGCCACCATGTCTCAACTCATCACTCCTGTCGTGAAGATGGAGCTTTGTAAGGAAAGGGTAGTTAAGCAATCTTTGAGAAAGAATACTGTGTCGAAGCCATCTTCCCTCTCACGTCTTCAGACGTGAATACGTAACCGTTTGCACAGGGGTGTAAGGAAATATAAGGAAAGTGCCACAGACTGAAATCTATGAAAGAACGCCGTACACAAAGCATCTTGCATGCCACAATCTTCAGTCATGAGAACGGAAGCATGGGTAAAAGTGTGGAGGAAAACATCAACAGAAAGCAGTTTGCTTAACTCTGTAGAAGGGCACTCTGCAAGCCACCACGTCTCAACTCACCACTCCTGTGGTGAAGATGGAAGCCTTGGCAAGAGTGTGCACGAGCACGTAACGAAAGGGCCGTCCAGTTAATTCTGAGACCCAAATCTGTGTAGATAGACTACAACACCGAACCCACCTCCTGACGAATGAATCAACCAGGGATTTCTTCCCTGTGTGTGGAACCTTAAGGAAAGTGCCATAAACTTAACAGGAGATGAGAACACTGGATCGATTGCTTCTTACAACCCACGGCTTCTCTCTCGTAGACATAAACATTTGCCACGTTGGGTTGAAAGCAGAAGGAAAGTGGCTGAGACTTTGCTTCGAGAGAGGATCTTACCAAATCGATCCTTCGAGGCATGTCTTCTATCGTGTAGTGGGAAGCATTCAGATAAGTGCGTTTCTCAGCATAAAGAAATGATTGTACACTTAACATTTGGAAAGAATTCTGTGGAAACCATCTGAAACTCACATTTTCTCTCATGAACCTGGAAGCATTGGCTCAAGGGTGAGGGAACATGTGACTCAGTGCGGTTTCCTAAACCCTGAGCACCGAGCCTCTGGTTAGAGAATGCCACTTCAAGCATCCTGATGCATGGAGAGAGAAGTTTTGTCAACTATCTGTATTGAACGGTAAGAGAAGTGCCCTGCCGAGAACACTAAGAGAGAGCGCCATCTAGAGACAACCTTCCAACTTCCATCTACCTTCATGAAGATGGATGTATTTTCCAAAAGTTTGTATTAAAACACAAGGCACGTGCTGTATGCTCACATAAGAACACCCTTTGTAGAAGATCTTCCAACTCACATCTTCTGTAATGAAGATGGAAGTACTTGCAGAAGTGTGAGTGAACGCATCAGGAGAGGTTCTAGCTAAGTAGCATTGAGAACCAAGTCTGTGTTGTAGGAAGGCAACAACGATCTAACGTCGTTACCCATGAATACGCACGCATTTCCCAAAACGTGTGTTGAAACTTCAGGAAAATGCCATAGACGTAACCCTCAGTAAGGAGAGGGAATGCAAAGTGTCTTCTACCTCCCGTCTGTCACGATGATGGAAGCTTGTTTCAGAGTGTGAATTTAAGGGTAAGGAAAGGGCCGTTAACCGATCTTTGAGAAAGATCACTGTATCGAAGCCATCTTCCATCTCACATCTTCGGATGTGAAGATGAAAACTTTTGCACAGGGGTGTAAGGAAATATAAGGAAAGTGCCACAGACTGAAATCTATGAAAGAACGCCGTACAGAAAGCATCTTGCATCCCGCAATCTTCAGTCATGAGAACGGAAGCATGTGCAAAAGTGTACAAAAACATCAACATAAAGCACTTTGCTTAACGTGGTAGAAGAACACTGTGCAGCCACCATGTCTCAACTCATCACTCCTGTCGTGAAGATGGAGCTTTGTAAGGAAAGGGTAGTTAAGCAATCTTTGAGAAAGAATACTGTGTCGAAGCCATCTTCCCTCTCACGTCTTCAGACGTGAATACGTAACCGTTTGCACAGGGGTGTAAGGAAATATAAGGAAAGTGCCACAGACTGAAATCTATGAAAGAACGCCGTACACAAAGCATCTTGCATGCCACAATCTTCAGTCATGAGAACGGAAGCATGGGTAAAAGTGTGGAGGAAAACATCAACAGAAAGCAGTTTGCTTAACTCTGTAGAAGGGCACTCTGCAAGCCACCACGTCTCAACTCACCACTCCTGTGGTGAAGATGGAAGCCTTGGCAAGAGTGTGCACGAGCACGTAACGAAAGGGCCGTCCAGTTAATTCTGAGACCCAAATCTGTGTAGATAGACTACAACACCGAACCCACCTCCTGACGAATGAATCAACCAGGGATTTCTTCCCTGTGTGTGAACCTTAAGGAAAGAGCCATAAACTTAACAGGAGATGAGAATACTGGATCGATTGCTTCTTACAACCCACGGCTTCTCTCTCGTAGACATAAACAGTTGCCACGTTGGGTTGAAAGCAGAAGGAAAGTGGCTGAGACTTTGCTTCGAGAGAGGATCTTACCAAATCGATCCTTCGAGGGATGTCTTCTAACGTGTAGTGGGAAGCATTCAGATAAGTGTATTTCTCAGCATAAAGAAATGATTGTACACTTAACCTTTGGAACGAATTCCGTGGAAACCATCGGAAAACCACATTTTCTCTCATGAACCTGGAAGCATTGGCTCAAGGGTGAGGGAACATGTGACTCAGTGCGGTTTCCTAAACCCTGAGCACCGAGCATCTGGATAGAGAATGCCACTTCAAGCAGCCTGATGCACGGAGAGAGAAGCTTTCTCAGTTATGTGTGATGAACAGTAAGAGAAGTGTCCTTCGCTGAACACTAAAAAAGAGCACATTAGAGAAAACCTTCCAAATCCCATCTACCTTCATGAGGATGGCGGTATTTTTCAAAAGTGTGCATGAAAACACAAGGAAGGTGCATAGGATCACTTAAGAACACCCTTTGGAAAAGATCATCCCAACTCACATCTTCTAAAATGAACACAGACGAACTTGCAGAAGTGTTAGGGAACGCATCAGGAGAGGTTCTAGCTTAGCAGCTGTGAGAACCAAGTCTGTGTTGTAGGAAGGCAACATCGATTTAATATCGTGAACCATGAATAAACACGCGTTTCCCTGTACGTGTCAACGATAAAAAGCGATAAAAAAGCGATAAAAAAGCGATAAAAAACTGCCATAGAAGAAACTCTCAGTAATAAGAGTGTAAGCAAATGGTATTCCAACTCAGATCGTCTGTCGTGATGATGGAAGCATGTTTCAGAGTGTGAATTAAAGTGCAAAGGAATGTGCTGTTAACCAATCCTTGATAAATAAAACAATATCGAAGCCATCTTCCCTCTCACGTCTTCAGACGTGAATACGTAACCGTTTGCACAGGGGTGTAAGGAAATATAAGGAAAGTGCCACAGACTGAAATCTATGAAAGAACGCCGTACACAAAGCATCTTGCATGCCACAATCTTCAGTCATGAGAACGGAAGCATGGGTAAAAGTGTGGAGGAAAACATCAACAGAAAGCAGTTTGCTTAACTCTGTAGAAGGGCACTCTGCAAGCCACCACGTCTCAACTCACCACTCCTGTGGTGAAGATGGAAGCCTTGGCAAGAGTGTGCACGAGCACGTAAAGAAAGGGCCGTCCAGTTAATTCTGAGACCCAAATCTGTGTAGATAGACTACAACACCGAACCCACCTCCTGACGAATGAATCAACCAGGGATTTCTTCCCTGTGTGTGAACCTTAAGGAAAGAGCCATAAACTTAACAGGAGATGAGAACACTGGATCGATTGCTTCTTACAACCCACGGCTTCTCTCTCGTAGACATAAACATTTGCCACGTTGGGTTGAAAGCAGAAGGAAAGTGGCTGAGACTTTGCTTCGAGAGAGGATCTTACCAAATCGATCCTTCGAGGCATGTCTTGTGTAGTGGGAAGCATTCAGATAAGTGCGTTTCTCAGCATAAAGAAATGATTGTACACTTAACATTTGGAAAGAATTCTGTGGAAACCATCTGAAACTCACATTTTCTCTCATGAACCTGGAAGCATTGGCTCAAGGGTGAGGGAACATGTGACTCAGTGCGGTTTCCTAAACCCTGAGCACCGAGCCTCTGGATAGAGAATGCCACTTCAAGCATCCTGATGCATGGAGAGAGAAGTTTTGTCAACTATCTGTATTGAACGGTAAGAGAAGTGCCCTGCCGAGAACACTAAGAGAGAGCGCCATCTAGAGACAACCTTCCAACTTCCATCTACCTTCATGAAGATGGATGTATTTTCCAAAAGTTTGTATTAAAACACAAGGCACGTGCTGTATGCTCACATAAGAACACCCTTTGTAGAAGATCTTCCAACTCACATCTTCTGTAATGAAGATGGAAGTACTTGCAGAAGTGTGAGTGAACGCATCAGGAGAGGTTCTAGCTAAGTAGCATTGAGAACCAAGTCTGTGTTGTAGGAAGGCAACAACGATCTAACGTCGTTACCCATGAATACGCACGCATTTCCCAAAACGTGTGTTGAAACTTCAGGAAAATGCCATAGACGTAACCCTCAGTAAGGAGAGGGAATGCAAAGTGTCTTCTACCTCCCGTCTGTCACGATGATGGAAGCTTGTTTCAGAGTGTGAATTTAAGGGTAAGGAAAGGGCCGTTAACCGATCTTTGAGAAAGATCACTGTATCGAAGCCATCTTCCATCTCACATCTTCGGATGTGAAGATGAAAACTTTTGCACAGGGGTGTAAGGAAATATAAGGAAAGTGCCACAGACTGAAATCTATGAAAGAACGCCGTACAGAAAGCATCTTGCATCCCGCAATCTTCAGTCATGAGAACGGAAGCATGTGCAAAAGTGTACAAAAACATCAACATAAAGCACTTTGCTTAACGTGGTAGAAGAACACTGTGCAGCCACCATGTCTCAACTCATCACTCCTGTCGTGAAGATGGAGCTTTGTAAGGAAAGGGTAGTTAAGCAATCTTTGAGAAAGAATACTGTGTCGAAGCCATCTTCCCTCTCACGTCTTCAGACGTGAATACGTAACCGTTTGCACAGGGGTGTAAGGAAATATAAGGAAAGTGCCACAGACTGAAATCTATGAAAGAACGCCGTACACAAAGCATCTTGCATGCCACAATCTTCAGTCATGAGAACGGAAGCATGGGTAAAAGTGTGGAGGAAAACATCAACAGAAAGCAGTTTGCTTAACTCTGTAGAAGGGCACTCTGCAAGCCACCACGTCTCAACTCACCACTCCTGTGGTGAAGATGGAAGCCTTGGCAAGAGTGTGCACGAGCACGTAACGAAAGGGCCGTCCAGTTAATTCTGAGACCCAAATCTGTGTAGATAGACTACAACACCGAACCCACCTCCTGACGAATGAATCAACCAGGGATTTCTTCCCTGTGTGTGAACCTTAAGGAAAGAGCCATAAACTTAACAGGAGATGAGAATACTGGATCGATTGCTTCTTACAACCCACGGCTTCTCTCTCGTAGACATAAACAGTTGCCACGTTGGGTTGAAAGCAGAAGGAAAGTGGCTGAGACTTTGCTTCGAGAGAGGATCTTACCAAATCGATCCTTCGAGGGATGTCTTCTAACGTGTAGTGGGAAGCATTCAGATAAGTGTATTTCTCAGCATAAAGAAATGATTGTACACTTAACCTTTGGAACGAATTCCGTGGAAACCATCGGAAAACCACATTTTCTCTCATGAACCTGGAAGCATTGGCTCAAGGGTGAGGGAACATGTGACTCAGTGCGGTTTCCTAAACCCTGAGCACCGAGCATCTGGATAGAGAATGCCACTTCAAGCAGCCTGATGCACGGAGAGAGAAGCTTTCTCAGTTATGTGTGATGAACAGTAAGAGAAGTGTCCTTCGCTGAACACTAAAAAAGAGCACATTAGAGAAAACCTTCCAAATCCCATCTACCTTCATGAGGATGGCGGTATTTTTCAAAAGTGTGCATGAAAACACAAGGAAGGTGCATAGGATCACTTAAGAACACCCTTTGGAAAAGATCATCCCAACTCACATCTTCTAAAATGAACACAGACGAACTTGCAGAAGTGTTAGGGAACGCATCAGGAGAGGTTCTAGCTTAGCAGCTGTGAGAACCAAGTCTGTGTTGTAGGAAGGCAACATCGATTTAATATCGTGAACCATGAATAAACACGCGTTTCCCTGTACGTGTCAACGATAAAAAGCGATAAAAAAGCGATAAAAAAGCGATAAAAAACTGCCATAGAAGAAACTCTCAGTAATAAGAGTGTAAGCAAATGGTATTCCAACTCAGATCGTCTGTCGTGATGATGGAAGCATGTTTCAGAGTGTGAATTAAAGTGCAAAGGAATGTGCTGTTAACCAATCCTTGATAAATAAAACAATATCGAAGCCATCTTCCCTCTCACGTCTTCAGACGTGAATACGTAACCGTTTGCACAGGGGTGTAAGGAAATATAAGGAAAGTGCCACAGACTGAAATCTATGAAAGAACGCCGTACACAAAGCATCTTGCATGCCACAATCTTCAGTCATGAGAACGGAAGCATGGGTAAAAGTGTGGAGGAAAACATCAACAGAAAGCAGTTTGCTTAACTCTGTAGAAGGGCACTCTGCAAGCCACCACGTCTCAACTCACCACTCCTGTGGTGAAGATGGAAGCCTTGGCAAGAGTGTGCACGAGCACGTAAAGAAAGGGCCGTCCAGTTAATTCTGAGACCCAAATCTGTGTAGATAGACTACAACACCGAACCCACCTCCTGACGAATGAATCAACC
Source organism: Ursus arctos (assembly GCF_023065955.2). Classification (NCBI taxonomy): domain Eukaryota; kingdom Metazoa; phylum Chordata; class Mammalia; order Carnivora; family Ursidae; genus Ursus; species Ursus arctos. The sequence continues at coordinate 49,535 of NW_026623064.1, forward strand.
AGGGATTTCTTCCCTGTGTGTGAACCTTAAGGAAAGAGCCATAAACTTAACAGGAGATGAGAACACTGGATCGATTGCTTCTTACAACCCACGGCTTCTCTCTCGTAGACATAAACATTTGCCACGTTGGGTTGAAAGCAGAAGGAAAGTGGCTGAGACTTTGCTTCGAGAGAGGATCTTACCAAATCGATCCTTCGAGGCATGTCTTGTGTAGTGGGAAGCATTCAGATAAGTGCGTTTCTCAGCATAAAGAAATGATTGTACACTTAACATTTGGAAAGAATTCTGTGGAAACCATCTGAAACTCACATTTTCTCTCATGAACCTGGAAGCATTGGCTCAAGGGTGAGGGAACATGTGACTCAGTGCGGTTTCCTAAACCCTGAGCACCGAGCCTCTGGATAGAGAATGCCACTTCAAGCATCCTGATGCATGGAGAGAGAAGTTTTGTCAACTATCTGTATTGAACGGTAAGAGAAGTGCCCTGCCGAGAACACTAAGAGAGAGCGCCATCTAGAGACAACCTTCCAACTTCCATCTACCTTCATGAAGATGGATGTATTTTCCAAAAGTTTGTATTAAAACACAAGGCACGTGCTGTATGCTCACATAAGAACACCCTTTGTAGAAGATCTTCCAACTCACATCTTCTGTAATGAAGATGGAAGTACTTGCAGAAGTGTGAGTGAACGCATCAGGAGAGGTTCTAGCTAAGTAGCATTGAGAACCAAGTCTGTGTTGTAGGAAGGCAACAACGATCTAACGTCGTTACCCATGAATACGCACGCATTTCCCAAAACGTGTGTTGAAACTTCAGGAAAATGCCATAGACGTAACCCTCAGTAAGGAGAGGGAATGCAAAGTGTCTTCTACCTCCCGTCTGTCACGATGATGGAAGCTTGTTTCAGAGTGTGAATTTAAGGGTAAGGAAAGGGCCGTTAACCGATCTTTGAGAAAGATCACTGTATCGAAGCCATCTTCCATCTCACATCTTCGGATGTGAAGATGAAAACTTTTGCACAGGGGTGTAAGGAAATATAAGGAAAGTGCCACAGACTGAAATCTATGAAAGAACGCCGTACAGAAAGCATCTTGCATCCCGCAATCTTCAGTCATGAGAACGGAAGCATGTGCAAAAGTGTACAAAAACATCAACATAAAGCACTTTGCTTAACGTGGTAGAAGAACACTGTGCAGCCACCATGTCTCAACTCATCACTCCTGTCGTGAAGATGGAGCTTTGTAAGGAAAGGGTAGTTAAGCAATCTTTGAGAAAGAATACTGTGTCGAAGCCATCTTCCCTCTCACGTCTTCAGACGTGAGTACGTAACCGTTTGCACAGGGGTGTAAGGAAATATAAGGAAAGTGCCACAGACTGAAATCTATGAAAGAACGCCGTACACAAAGCATCTTGCATGCCACAATCTTCAGTCATGAGAACGGAAGCATGGGTAAAAGTGTGGAGGAAAACATCAACAGAAAGCAGTTTGCTTAACTCTGTAGAAGGGCACTCTGCAAGCCACCACGTCTCAACTCACCACTCCTGTGGTGAAGATGGAAGCCTTGGCAAGAGTGTGCACGAGCACGTAACGAAAGGGCCGTCCAGTTAATTCTGAGACCCAAATCTGTGTAGATAGACTACAACACCGAACCCACCTCCTGACGAATGAATCAACCAGGGATTTCTTCCCTGTGTGTGAACCTTAAGGAAAGAGCCATAAACTTAACAGGAGATGAGAACACTGGATCGATTGCTTCTTACAACCCACGGCTTCTCTCTCGTAGACATAAACATTTGCCACGTTGGGTTGAAAGCAGAAGGAAAGTGGCTGAGACTTTGCTTCGAGAGAGGATCTTACCAAATCGATCCTTCGAGGCATGTCTTGTGTAGTGGGAAGCATTCAGATAAGTGCGTTTCTCAGCATAAAGAAATGATTGTACACTTAACATTTGGAAAGAATTCTGTGGAAACCATCTGAAACTCACATTTTCTCTCATGAACCTGGAAGCATTGGCTCAAGGGTGAGGGAACATGTGACTCAGTGCGGTTTCCTAAACCCTGAGCACCGAGCCTCTGGTTAGAGAATGCCACTTCAAGCATCCTGATGCATGGAGAGAGAAGTTTTGTCAACTATCTGTACTGAACGGTAAGAGAAGTGCCCTGCCGAGAACACTAAGAGAGAGCGCCATCTAGAGACAACCTTCCAACTTCCATCTACCTTCATGAAGATGGATGTATTTTCCAAAAGTTTGTATTAAAACACAAGGCACGTGCTGTATGCTCACATAAGAACACCCTTTGTAGAAGATCTTCCAACTCACATCTTCTGTAATGAAGATGGAAGTACTTGCAGAAGTGTGAGTGAACGCATCAGGAGAGGTTCTAGCTAAGTAGCATTGAGAACCAAGTCTGTGTTGTAGGAAGGCAACAACGATCTAACGTCGTTACCCATGAATACGCACGCATTTCCCAAAACGTGTGTTGAAACTTCAGGAAAATGCCATAGACGTAACCCTCAGTAAGGAGAGGGAATGCAAAGTGTCTTCTACCTCCCGTCTGTCACGATGATGGAAGCTTGTTTCAGAGTGTGAATTTAAGGGTAAGGAAAGGGCCGTTAACCGATCTTTGAGAAAGATCACTGTATCGAAGCCATCTTCCATCTCACATCTTCAGATGTGAAGATGAAAACTTTTGCACAGGGGTGTAAGGAAATATAAGGAAAGTGCCACAGACTGAAATCTATGAAAGAACGCCGTACAGAAAGCATCTTGCATCCCGCAATCTTCAGTCATGAGAACGGAAGCATGTGCAAAAGTGTACAAAAACATCAACATAAAGCACTTTGCTTAACGTGGTAGAAGAACACTGTGCAGCCACCATGTCTCAACTCATCACTCCTGTCGTGAAGATGGAGCTTTGTAAGGAAAGGGTAGTTAAGCAATCTTTGAGAAAGAATACTGTGTCGAAGCCATCTTCCCTCTCACGTCTTCAGACGTGAATACGTAACCGTTTGCACAGGGGTGTAAGGAAATATAAGGAAAGTGCCACAGACTGAAATCTATGAAAGAACGCCGTACACAAAGCATCTTGCATGCCACAATCTTCAGTCATGAGAACGGAAGCATGGGTAAAAGTGTGGAGGAAAACATCAACAGAAAGCAGTTTGCTTAACTCTGTAGAAGGGCACTCTGCAAGCCACCACGTCTCAACTCACCACTCCTGTGGTGAAGATGGAAGCCTTGGCAAGAGTGTGCACGAGCACATAACGAAAGGGCCGTCCAGTTAATTCTGAGACCCAAATCTGTGTAGATAGACTACAACACCGAACCCACCTCCTGACGAATGAATCAACCAGGGATTTCTTCCCTGTGTGTGGAACCTTAAGGAAAGTGCCATAAACTTAACAGGAGATGAGAACACTGGATCGATTGCTTCTTACAACCCACGGCTTCTCTCTCGTAGACATAAACATTTGCCACGTTGGGTTGAAAGCAGAAGGAAAGTGGCTGAGACTTTGCTTCGAGAGAGGATCTTACCAAATCGATCCTTCGAGGCATGTCTTGTGTAGTGGGAAGCATTCAGATAAGTGCGTTTCTCAGCATAAAGAAATGATTGTACACTTAACATTTGGAAAGAATTCTGTGGAAACCATCTGAAACTCACATTTTCTCTCATGAACCTGGAAGCATTGGCTCAAGGGTGAGGGAACATGTGACTCAGTGCGGTTTCCTAAACCCTGAGCACCGAGCCTCTGGTTAGAGAATGCCACTTCAAGCATCCTGATGCATGGAGAGAGAAGTTTTGTCAACTATCTGTATTGAACGGTAAGAGAAGTGCCCTGCCGAGAACACTAAGAGAGAGCGCCATCTAGAGACAACCTTCCAACTTCCATCTACCTTCATGAAGATGGATGTATTTTCCAAAAGTTTGTATTAAAACACAAGGCACGTGCTGTATGCTCACATAAGAACACCCTTTGTAGAAGATCTTCCAACTCACATCTTCTGTAATGAAGATGGAAGTACTTGCAGAAGTGTGAGTGAACGCATCAGGAGAGGTTCTAGCTAAGTAGCATTGAGAACCAAGTCTGTGTTGTAGGAAGGCAACAACGATCTAACGTCGTTACCCATGAATACGCACGCATTTCCCAAAACGTGTGTTGAAACTTCAGGAAAATGCCATAGACGTAACCCTCAGTAAGGAGAGGGAATGCAAAGTGTCTTCTACCTCCCGTCTGTCACGATGATGGAAGCTTGTTTCAGAGTGTGAATTTAAGGGTAAGGAAAGGGCCGTTAACCGATCTTTGAGAAAGATCACTGTATCGAAGCCATCTTCCATCTCACATCTTCGGATGTGAAGATGAAAACTTTTGCACAGGGGTGTAAGGAAATATAAGGAAAGTGCCACAGACTGAAATCTATGAAAGAACGCCGTACAGAAAGCATCTTGCATCCCGCAATCTTCAGTCATGAGAACGGAAGCATGTGCAAAAGTGTACAAAAACATCAACATAAAGCACTTTGCTTAACGTGGTAGAAGAACACTGTGCAGCCACCATGTCTCAACTCATCACTCCTGTCGTGAAGATGGAGCTTTGTAAGGAAAGGGTAGTTAAGCAATCTTTGAGAAAGAATACTGTGTCGAAGCCATCTTCCCTCTCACGTCTTCAGACGTGAATACGTAACCGTTTGCACAGGGGTGTAAGGAAATATAAGGAAAGTGCCACAGACTGAAATCTATGAAAGAACGCCGTACACAAAGCATCTTGCATGCCACAATCTTCAGTCATGAGAACGGAAGCATGGGTAAAAGTGTGGAGGAAAACATCAACAGAAAGCAGTTTGCTTAACTCTGTAGAAGGGCACTCTGCAAGCCACCACGTCTCAACTCACCACTCCTGTGGTGAAGATGGAAGCCTTGGCAAGAGTGTGCACGAGCACGTAACGAAAGGGCCGTCCAGTTAATTCTGAGACCCAAATCTGTGTAGATAGACTACAACACCGAACCCACCTCCTGACGAATGAATCAACCAGGGATTTCTTCCCTGTGTGTGAACCTTAAGGAAAGAGCCATAAACTTAACAGGAGATGAGAATACTGGATCGATTGCTTCTTACAACCCACGGCTTCTCTCTCGTAGACATAAACAGTTGCCACGTTGGGTTGAAAGCAGAAGGAAAGTGGCTGAGACTTTGCTTCGAGAGAGGATCTTACCAAATCGATCCTTCGAGGGATGTCTTCTAACGTGTAGTGGGAAGCATTCAGATAAGTGTATTTCTCAGCATAAAGAAATGATTGTACACTTAACCTTTGGAACGAATTCCGTGGAAACCATCGGAAAACCACATTTTCTCTCATGAACCTGGAAGCATTGGCTCAAGGGTGAGGGAACATGTGACTCAGTGCGGTTTCCTAAACCCTGAGCACCGAGCATCTGGATAGAGAATGCCACTTCAAGCAGCCTGATGCACGGAGAGAGAAGCTTTCTCAGTTATGTGTGATGAACAGTAAGAGAAGTGTCCTTCGCTGAACACTAAAAAAGAGCACATTAGAGAAAACCTTCCAAATCCCATCTACCTTCATGAGGATGGCGGTATTTTTCAAAAGTGTGCATGAAAACACAAGGAAGGTGCATAGGATCACTTAAGAACACCCTTTGGAAAAGATCATCCCAACTCACATCTTCTAAAATGAACACAGACGAACTTGCAGAAGTGTTAGGGAACGCATCAGGAGAGGTTCTAGCTTAGCAGCTGTGAGAACCAAGTCTGTGTTGTAGGAAGGCAACATCGATTTAATATCGTGAACCATGAATAAACACGCGTTTCCCTGTACGTGTCAACGATAAAAAGCGATAAAAAAGCGATAAAAAAGCGATAAAAAACTGCCATAGAAGAAACTCTCAGTAATAAGAGTGTAAGCAAATGGTATTCCAACTCAGATCGTCTGTCGTGATGATGGAAGCATGTTTCAGAGTGTGAATTAAAGTGCAAAGGAATGTGCTGTTAACCAATCCTTGATAAATAAAACAATATCGAAGCCATCTTCCCTCTCACGTCTTCAGACGTGAATACGTAACCGTTTGCACAGGGGTGTAAGGAAATATAAGGAAAGTGCCACAGACTGAAATCTATGAAAGAACGCCGTACACAAAGCATCTTGCATGCCACAATCTTCAGTCATGAGAACGGAAGCATGGGTAAAAGTGTGGAGGAAAACATCAACAGAAAGCAGTTTGCTTAACTCTGTAGAAGGGCACTCTGCAAGCCACCACGTCTCAACTCACCACTCCTGTGGTGAAGATGGAAGCCTTGGCAAGAGTGTGCACGAGCACGTAAAGAAAGGGCCGTCCAGTTAATTCTGAGACCCAAATCTGTGTAGATAGACTACAACACCGAACCCACCTCCTGACGAATGAATCAACCAGGGATTTCTTCCCTGTGTGTGAACCTTAAGGAAAGAGCCATAAACTTAACAGGAGATGAGAACACTGGATCGATTGCTTCTTACAACCCACGGCTTCTCTCTCGTAGACATAAACATTTGCCACGTTGGGTTGAAAGCAGAAGGAAAGTGGCTGAGACTTTGCTTCGAGAGAGGATCTTACCAAATCGATCCTTCGAGGCATGTCTTGTGTAGTGGGAAGCATTCAGATAAGTGCGTTTCTCAGCATAAAGAAATGATTGTACACTTAACATTTGGAAAGAATTCTGTGGAAACCATCTGAAACTCACATTTTCTCTCATGAACCTGGAAGCATTGGCTCAAGGGTGAGGGAACATGTGACTCAGTGCGGTTTCCTAAACCCTGAGCACCGAGCCTCTGGATAGAGAATGCCACTTCAAGCATCCTGATGCATGGAGAGAGAAGTTTTGTCAACTATCTGTATTGAACGGTAAGAGAAGTGCCCTGCCGAGAACACTAAGAGAGAGCGCCATCTAGAGACAACCTTCCAACTTCCATCTACCTTCATGAAGATGGATGTATTTTCCAAAAGTTTGTATTAAAACACAAGGCACGTGCTGTATGCTCACATAAGAACACCCTTTGTAGAAGATCTTCCAACTCACATCTTCTGTAATGAAGATGGAAGTACTTGCAGAAGTGTGAGTGAACGCATCAGGAGAGGTTCTAGCTAAGTAGCATTGAGAACCAAGTCTGTGTTGTAGGAAGGCAACAACGATCTAACGTCGTTACCCATGAATACGCACGCATTTCCCAAAACGTGTGTTGAAACTTCAGGAAAATGCCATAGACGTAACCCTCAGTAAGGAGAGGGAATGCAAAGTGTCTTCTACCTCCCGTCTGTCACGATGATGGAAGCTTGTTTCAGAGTGTGAATTTAAGGGTAAGGAAAGGGCCGTTAACCGATCTTTGAGAAAGATCACTGTATCGAAGCCATCTTCCATCTCACATCTTCGGATGTGAAGATGAAAACTTTTGCACAGGGGTGTAAGGAAATATAAGGAAAGTGCCACAGACTGAAATCTATGAAAGAAAGCCGTACAGAAAGCATCTTGCATCCCGCAATCTTCAGTCATGAGAACGGAAGCATGTGCAAAAGTGTACAAAAACATCAACATAAAGCACTTTGCTTAACGTGGTAGAAGAACACTGTGCAGCCACCATGTCTCAACTCATCACTCCTGTCGTGAAGATGGAGCTTTGTAAGGAAAGGGTAGTTAAGCAATCTTTGAGAAAGAATACTGTGTCGAAGCCATCTTCCCTCTCACGTCTTCAGACGTGAGTACGTAACCGTTTGCACAGGGGTGTAAGGAAATATAAGGAAAGTGCCACAGACTGAAATCTATGAAAGAACGCCGTACACAAAGCATCTTGCATGCCACAATCTTCAGTCATGAGAACGGAAGCATGGGTAAAAGTGTGGAGGAAAACATCAACAGAAAGCAGTTTGCTTAACTCTGTAGAAGGGCACTCTGCAAGCCACCACGTCTCAACTCACCACTCCTGTGGTGAAGATGGAAGCCTTGGCAAGAGTGTGCACGAGCACGTAACGAAAGGGCCGTCCAGTTAATTCTGAGACCCAAATCTGTGTAGATAGACTACAACACCGAACCCACCTCCTGACGAATGAATCAACCAGGGATTTCTTCCCTGTGTGTGAACCTTAAGGAAAGAGCCATAAACTTAACAGGAGATGAGAACACTGGATCGATTGCTTCTTACAACCCACGGCTTCTCTCTCGTAGACATAAACATTTGCCACGTTGGGTTGAAAGCAGAAGGAAAGTGGCTGAGACTTTGCTTCGAGAGAGGATCTTACCAAATCGATCCTTCGAGGCATGTCTTGTGTAGTGGGAAGCATTCAGATAAGTGCGTTTCTCAGCATAAAGAAATGATTGTACACTTAACATTTGGAAAGAATTCTGTGGAAACCATCTGAAACTCACATTTTCTCTCATGAACCTGGAAGCATTGGCTCAAGGGTGAGGGAACATGTGACTCAGTGCGGTTTCCTAAACCCTGAGCACCGAGCCTCTGGTTAGAGAATGCCACTTCAAGCATCCTGATGCATGGAGAGAGAAGTTTTGTCAACTATCTGTACTGAACGGTAAGAGAAGTGCCCTGCCGAGAACACTAAGAGAGAGCGCCATCTAGAGACAACCTTCCAACTTCCATCTACCTTCATGAAGATGGATGTATTTTCCAAAAGTTTGTATTAAAACACAAGGCACGTGCTGTATGCTCACATAAGAACACCCTTTGTAGAAGATCTTCCAACTCACATCTTCTGTAATGAAGATGGAAGTACTTGCAGAAGTGTGAGTGAACGCATCAGGAGAGGTTCTAGCTAAGTAGCATTGAGAACCAAGTCTGTGTTGTAGGAAGGCAACAACGATCTAACGTCGTTACCCATGAATACGCACGCATTTCCCAAAACGTGTGTTGAAACTTCAGGAAAATGCCATAGACGTAACCCTCAGTAAGGAGAGGGAATGCAAAGTGTCTTCTACCTCCCGTCTGTCACGATGATGGAAGCTTGTTTCAGAGTGTGAATTTAAGGGTAAGGAAAGGGCCGTTAACCGATCTTTGAGAAAGATCACTGTATCGAAGCCATCTTCCATCTCACATCTTCAGATGTGAAGATGAAAACTTTTGCACAGGGGTGTAAGGAAATATAAGGAAAGTGCCACAGACTGAAATCTATGAAAGAACGCCGTACAGAAAGCATCTTGCATCCCGCAATCTTCAGTCATGAGAACGGAAGCATGTGCAAAAGTGTACAAAAACATCAACATAAAGCACTTTGCTTAACGTGGTAGAAGAACACTGTGCAGCCACCATGTCTCAACTCATCACTCCTGTCGTGAAGATGGAGCTTTGTAAGGAAAGGGTAGTTAAGCAATCTTTGAGAAAGAATACTGTGTCGAAGCCATCTTCCCTCTCACGTCTTCAGACGTGAATACGTAACCGTTTGCACAGGGGTGTAAGGAAATATAAGGAAAGTGCCACAGACTGAAATCTATGAAAGAACGCCGTACACAAAGCATCTTGCATGCCACAATCTTCAGTCATGAGAACGGAAGCATGGGTAAAAGTGTGGAGGAAAACATCAACAGAAAGCAGTTTGCTTAACTCTGTAGAAGGGCACTCTGCAAGCCACCACGTCTCAACTCACCACTCCTGTGGTGAAGATGGAAGCCTTGGCAAGAGTGTGCACGAGCACGTAACGAAAGGGCCGTCCAGTTAATTCTGAGACCCAAATCTGTGTAGATAGACTACAACACCGAACCCACCTCCTGACGAATGAATCAACCAGGGATTTCTTCCCTGTGTGTGGAACCTTAAGGAAAGTGCCATAAACTTAACAGGAGATGAGAACACTGGATCGATTGCTTCTTACAACCCACGGCTTCTCTCTCGTAGACATAAACATTTGCCACGTTGGGTTGAAAGCAGAAGGAAAGTGGCTGAGACTTTGCTTCGAGAGAGGATCTTACCAAATCGATCCTTCGAGGCATGTCTTGTGTAGTGGGAAGCATTCAGATAAGTGCGTTTCTCAGCATAAAGAAATGATTGTACACTTAACATTTGGAAAGAATTCTGTGGAAACCATCTGAAACTCACATTTTCTCTCATGAACCTGGAAGCATTGGCTCAAGGGTGAGGGAACATGTGACTCAGTGCGGTTTCCTAAACCCTGAGCACCGAGCCTCTGGTTAGAGAATGCCACTTCAAGCATCCTGATGCATGGAGAGAGAAGTTTTGTCAACTATCTGTATTGAACGGTAAGAGAAGTGCCCTGCCGAGAACACTAAGAGAGAGCGCCATCTAGAGACAACCTTCCAACTTCCATCTACCTTCATGAAGATGGATGTATTTTCCAAAAGTTTGTATTAAAACACAAGGCACGTGCTGTATGCTCACATAAGAACACCCTTTGTAGAAGATCTTCCAACTCACATCTTCTGTAATGAAGATGGAAGTACTTGCAGAAGTGTGAGTGAACGCATCAGGAGAGGTTCTAGCTAAGTAGCATTGAGAACCAAGTCTGTGTTGTAGGAAGGCAACAACGATCTAACGTCGTTACCCATGAATACGCACGCATTTCCCAAAACGTGTGTTGAAACTTCAGGAAAATGCCATAGACGTAACCCTCAGTAAGGAGAGGGAATGCAAAGTGTCTTCTACCTCCCGTCTGTCACGATGATGGAAGCTTGTTTCAGAGTGTGAATTTAAGGGTAAGGAAAGGGCCGTTAACCGATCTTTGAGAAAGATCACTGTATCGAAGCCATCTTCCATCTCACATCTTCGGATGTGAAGATGAAAACTTTTGCACAGGGGTGTAAGGAAATATAAGGAAAGTGCCACAGACTGAAATCTATGAAAGAACGCCGTACAGAAAGCATCTTGCATCCCGCAATCTTCAGTCATGAGAACGGAAGCATGTGCAAAAGTGTACAAAAACATCAACATAAAGCACTTTGCTTAACGTGGTAGAAGAACACTGTGCAGCCACCATGTCTCAACTCATCACTCCTGTCGTGAAGATGGAGCTTTGTAAGGAAAGGGTAGTTAAGCAATCTTTGAGAAAGAATACTGTGTCGAAGCCATCTTCCCTCTCACGTCTTCAGACGTGAATACGTAACCGTTTGCACAGGGGTGTAAGGAAATATAAGGAAAGTGCCACAGACTGAAATCTATGAAAGAACGCCGTACACAAAGCATCTTGCATGCCACAATCTTCAGTCATGAGAACGGAAGCATGGGTAAAAGTGTGGAGGAAAACATCAACAGAAAGCAGTTTGCTTAACTCTGTAGAAGGGCACTCTGCAAGCCACCACGTCTCAACTCACCACTCCTGTGGTGAAGATGGAAGCCTTGGCAAGAGTGTGCACGAGCACGTAACGAAAGGGCCGTCCAGTTAATTCTGAGACCCAAATCTGTGTAGATAGACTACAACACCGAACCCACCTCCTGACGAATGAATCAACCAGGGATTTCTTCCCTGTGTGTGGAACCTTAAGGAAAGTGCCATAAACTTAACAGGAGATGAGAACACTGGATCGATTGCTTCTTACAACCCACGGCTTCTCTCTCGTAGACATAAACATTTGCCACGTTGGGTTGAAAGCAGAAGGAAAGTGGCTGAGACTTTGCTTCGAGAGAGGATCTTACCAAATCGATCCTTCGAGGCATGTCTTCTATCGTGTAGTGGGAAGCATTCAGATAAGTGCGTTTCTCAGCATAAAGAAATGATTGTACACTTAACATTTGGAAAGAATTCTGTGGAAACCATCTGAAACTCACATTTTCTCTCATGAACCTGGAAGCATTGGCTCAAGGGTGAGGGAACATGTGACTCAGTGCGGTTTCCTAAACCCTGAGCACCGAGCCTCTGGTTAGAGAATGCCACTTCAAGCATCCTGATGCATGGAGAGAGAAGTTTTGTCAACTATCTGTATTGAACGGTAAGAGAAGTGCCCTGCCGAGAACACTAAGAGAGAGCGCCATCTAGAGACAACCTTCCAACTTCCATCTACCTTCATGAAGATGGATGTATTTTCCAAAAGTTTGTATTAAAACACAAGGCACGTGCTGTATGCTCACATAAGAACACCCTTTGTAGAAGATCTTCCAACTCACATCTTCTGTAATGAAGATGGAAGTACTTGCAGAAGTGTGAGTGAACGCATCAGGAGAGGTTCTAGCTAAGTAGCATTGAGAACCAAGTCTGTGTTGTAGGAAGGCAACAACGATCTAACGTCGTTACCCATGAATACGCACGCATTTCCCAAAACGTGTGTTGAAACTTCAGGAAAATGCCATAGACGTAACCCTCAGTAAGGAGAGGGAATGCAAAGTGTCTTCTACCTCCCGTCTGTCACGATGATGGAAGCTTGTTTCAGAGTGTGAATTTAAGGGTAAGGAAAGGGCCGTTAACCGATCTTTGAGAAAGATCACTGTATCGAAGCCATCTTCCATCTCACATCTTCGGATGTGAAGATGAAAACTTTTGCACAGGGGTGTAAGGAAATATAAGGAAAGTGCCACAGACTGAAATCTATGAAAGAACGCCGTACAGAAAGCATCTTGCATCCCGCAATCTTCAGTCATGAGAACGGAAGCATGTGCAAAAGTGTACAAAAACATCAACATAAAGCACTTTGCTTAACGTGGTAGAAGAACACTGTGCAGCCACCATGTCTCAACTCATCACTCCTGTCGTGAAGATGGAGCTTTGTAAGGAAAGGGTAGTTAAGCAATCTTTGAGAAAGAATACTGTGTCGAAGCCATCTTCCCTCTCACGTCTTCAGACGTGAGTACGTAACCGTTTGCACAGGGGTGTAAGGAAATATAAGGAAAGTGCCACAGACTGAAATCTATGAAAGAACGCCGTACACAAAGCATCTTGCATGCCACAATCTTCAGTCATGAGAACGGAAGCATGGGTAAAAGTGTGGAGGAAAACATCAACAGAAAGCAGTTTGCTTAACTCTGTAGAAGGGCACTCTGCAAGCCACCACGTCTCAACTCACCACTCCTGTGGTGAAGATGGAAGCCTTGGCAAGAGTGTGCACGAGCACGTAACGAAAGGGCCGTCCAGTTAATTCTGAGACCCAAATCTGTGTAGATAGACTACAACACCGAACCCACCTCCTGACGAATGAATCAACCAGGGATTTCTTCCCTGTGTGTGAACCTTAAGGAAAGAGCCATAAACTTAACAGGAGATGAGAATACTGGATCGATTGCTTCTTACAACCCACGGCTTCTCTCTCGTAGACATAAACAGTTGCCACGTTGGGTTGAAAGCAGAAGGAAAGTGGCTGAGACTTTGCTTCGAGAGAGGATCTTACCAAATCGATCCTTCGAGGGATGTCTTCTAACGTGTAGTGGGAAGCATTCAGATAAGTGTATTTCTCAGCATAAAGAAATGATTGTACACTTAACCTTTGGAACGAATTCCGTGGAAACCATCGGAAAACCACATTTTCTCTCATGAACCTGGAAGCATTGGCTCAAGGGTGAGGGAACATGTGACTCAGTGCGGTTTCCTAAACCCTGAGCACCGAGCATCTGGATAGAGAATGCCACTTCAAGCAGCCTGATGCACGGAGAGAGAAGCTTTCTCAGTTATGTGTGATGAACAGTAAGAGAAGTGTCCTTCGCTGAACACTAAAAAAGAGCACATTAGAGAAAACCTTCCAAATCCCATCTACCTTCATGAGGATGGCGGTATTTTTCAAAAGTGTGCATGAAAACACAAGGAAGGTGCATAGGATCACTTAAGAACACCCTTTGGAAAAGATCATCCCAACTCACATCTTCTAAAATGAACACAGACGAACTTGCAGAAGTGTTAGGGAACGCATCAGGAGAGGTTCTAGCTTAGCAGCTGTGAGAACCAAGTCTGTGTTGTAGGAAGGCAACATCGATTTAATATCGTGAACCATGAATAAACACGCGTTTCCCTGTACGTGTCAACGATAAAAAGCGATAAAAAAGCGATAAAAAAGCGATAAAAAACTGCCATAGAAGAAACTCTCAGTAATAAGAGTGTAAGCAAATGGTATTCCAACTCAGATCGTCTGTCGTGATGATGGAAGCATGTTTCAGAGTGTGAATTAAAGTGCAAAGGAATGTGCTGTTAACCAATCCTTGATAAATAAAACAATATCGAAGCCATCTTCCCTCTCACGTCTTCAGACGTGAATACGTAACCGTTTGCACAGGGGTGTAAGGAAATATAAGGAAAGTGCCACAGACTGAAATCTATGAAAGAACGCCGTACACAAAGCATCTTGCATGCCACAATCTTCAGTCATGAGAACGGAAGCATGGGTAAAAGTGTGGAGGAAAACATCAACAGAAAGCAGTTTGCTTAACTCTGTAGAAGGGCACTCTGCAAGCCACCACGTCTCAACTCACCACTCCTGTGGTGAAGATGGAAGCCTTGGCAAGAGTGTGCACGAGCACGTAAAGAAAGGGCCGTCCAGTTAATTCTGAGACCCAAATCTGTGTAGATAGACTACAACACCGAACCCACCTCCTGACGAATGAATCAACCAGGGATTTCTTCCCTGTGTGTGAACCTTAAGGAAAGAGCCATAAACTTAACAGGAGATGAGAACACTGGATCGATTGCTTCTTACAACCCACGGCTTCTCTCTCGTAGACATAAACATTTGCCACGTTGGGTTGAAAGCAGAAGGAAAGTGGCTGAGACTTTGCTTCGAGAGAGGATCTTACCAAATCGATCCTTCGAGGCATGTCTTGTGTAGTGGGAAGCATTCAGATAAGTGCGTTTCTCAGCATAAAGAAATGATTGTACACTTAACATTTGGAAAGAATTCTGTGGAAACCATCTGAAACTCACATTTTCTCTCATGAACCTGGAAGCATTGGCTCAAGGGTGAGGGAACATGTGACTCAGTGCGGTTTCCTAAACCCTGAGCACCGAGCCTCTGGATAGAGAATGCCACTTCAAGCATCCTGATGCATGGAGAGAGAAGTTTTGTCAACTATCTGTATTGAACGGTAAGAGAAGTGCCCTGCCGAGAACACTAAGAGAGAGCGCCATCTAGAGACAACCTTCCAACTTCCATCTACCTTCATGAAGATGGATGTATTTTCCAAAAGTTTGTATTAAAACACAAGGCACGTGCTGTATGCTCACATAAGAACACCCTTTGTAGAAGATCTTCCAACTCACATCTTCTGTAATGAAGATGGAAGTACTTGCAGAAGTGTGAGTGAACGCATCAGGAGAGGTTCTAGCTAAGTAGCATTGAGAACCAAGTCTGTGTTGTAGGAAGGCAACAACGATCTAACGTCGTTACCCATGAATACGCACGCATTTCCCAAAACGTGTGTTGAAACTTCAGGAAAATGCCATAGACGTAACCCTCAGTAAGGAGAGGGAATGCAAAGTGTCTTCTACCTCCCGTCTGTCACGATGATGGAAGCTTGTTTCAGAGTGTGAATTTAAGGGTAAGGAAAGGGCCGTTAACCGATCTTTGAGAAAGATCACTGTATCGAAGCCATCTTCCATCTCACATCTTCGGATGTGAAGATGAAAACGTTTGCACAGGGGTGTAAGGAAATATAAGGAAAGTGCCACAGACTGAAATCTATGAAAGAACGCCGTACAGAAAGCATCTTGCATCCCGCAATCTTCAGTCATGAGAACGGAAGCATGTGCAAAAGTGTACAAAAACATCAACATAAAGCACTTTGCTTAACGTGGTAGAAGAACACTGTGCAGCCACCATGTCTCAACTCATCACTCCTGTCGTGAAGATGGAGCTTTGTAAGGAAAGGGTAGTTAAGCAATCTTTGAGAAAGAATACTGTGTCGAAGCCATCTTCCCTCTCACGTCTTCAGACGTGAATACGTAACCGTTTGCACAGGGGTGTAAGGAAATATAAGGAAAGTGCCACAGACTGAAATCTATGAAAGAACGCCGTACACAAAGCATCTTGCATGCCACAATCTTCAGTCATGAGAACGGAAGCATGGGTAAAAGTGTGGAGGAAAACATCAACAGAAAGCAGTTTGCTTAACTCTGTAGAAGGGCACTCTGCAAGCCACCACGTCTCAACTCACCACTCCTGTGGTGAAGATGGAAGCCTTGGCAAGAGTGTGCACGAGCACGTAACGAAAGGGCCGTCCAGTTAATTCTGAGACCCAAATCTGTGTAGATAGACTACAACACCGAACCCACCTCCTGACGAATGAATCAACCAGGGATTTCTTCCCTGTGTGTGAACCTTAAGGAAAGAGCCATAAACTTAACAGGAGATGAGAACACTGGATCGATTGCTTCTTACAACCCACGGCTTCTCTCTCGTAGACATAAACATTTGCCACGTTGGGTTGAAAGCAGAAGGAAAGTGGCTGAGACTTTGCTTCGAGAGAGGATCTTACCAAATCGATCCTTCGAGGCATGTCTTCTATCGTGTAGTGGGAAGCATTCAGATAAGTGCGTTTCTCAGCATAAAGAAATGATTGTACACTTAACATTTGGGAAGAATTCTGTGGAAACCATCTGAAACTCACATTTTCTCTCATGAACCTGGAAGCATTGGCTCAAGGGTGAGGGAACATGTGACTCAGTGCGGTTTCCTAAACCCTGAGCACCGAGCCTCTGGTTAGAGAATGCCACTTCAAGCATCCTGATGCATGGAGAGAGAAGTTTTGTCAACTATCTGTATTGAACGGTAAGAGAAGTGCCCTGCCGAGAACACTGAGAGAGCGCCATCTAGAGACAACCTTCCAACTTCCATCTACCTTCATGAAGATGGATGTATTTTCCAAAAGTTTGTATTAAAACACAAGGCACGTGCTGTATGCTCACATAAGAACACCCTTTGTAGAAGATCTTCCAACTCACATCTTCTGTAATGAAGATGGAAGTACTTGCAGAAGTGTGAGTGAACGCATCAGGAGAGGTTCTAGCTAAGTAGCATTGAGAACCAAGTCTGTGTTGTAGGAAGGCAACAACGATCTAACGTCGTTACCCATGAATACGCACGCATTTCCCAAAACGTGTGTTGAAACTTCAGGAAAATGCCATAGACGTAACCCTCAGTAAGGAGAGGGAATGCAAAGTGTCTTCTACCTCCCGTCTGTCACGATGATGGAAGCTTGTTTCAGAGTGTGAATTTAAGGGTAAGGAAAGGGCCGTTAACCGATCTTTGAGAAAGATCACTGTATCGAAGCCATCTTCCATCTCACATCTTCGGATGTGAAGATGAAAACTTTTGCACAGGGGTGTAAGGAAATATAAGGAAAGTGCCACAGACTGAAATCTATGAAAGAACGCCGTACAGAAAGCATCTTGCATCCCGCAATCTTCAGTCATGAGAACGGAAGCATGTGCAAAAGTGTACAAAAACATCAACATAAAGCACTTTGCTTAACGTGGTAGAAGAACACTGTGCAGCCACCATGTCTCAACTCATCACTCCTGTCGTGAAGATGGAGCTTTGTAAGGAAAGGGTAGTTAAGCAATCTTTGAGAAAGAATACTGTGTCGAAGCCATCTTCCCTCTCACGTCTTCAGACGTGAATACGTAACCGTTTGCACAGGGGTGTAAGGAAATATAAGGAAAGTGCCACAGACTGAAATCTATGAAAGAACGCCGTACACAAAGCATCTTGCATGCCACAATCTTCAGTCATGAGAACGGAAGCATGGGTAAAAGTGTGGAGGAAAACATCAACAGAAAGCAGTTTGCTTAACTCTGTAGAAGGGCACTCTGCAAGCCACCACGTCTCAACTCACCACTCCTGTGGTGAAGATGGAAGCCTTGGCAAGAGTGTGCACGAGCACGTAACGAAAGGGCCGTCCAGTTAATTCTGAGACCCAAATCTGTGTAGATAGACTACAACACCGAACCCACCTCCTGACGAATGAATCAACCAGGGATTTCTTCCCTGTGTGTGAACCTTAAGGAAAGAGCCATAAACTTAACAGGAGATGAGAATACTGGATCGATTGCTTCTTACAACCCACGGCTTCTCTCTCGTAGACATAAACAGTTGCCACGTTGGGTTGAAAGCAGAAGGAAAGTGGCTGAGACTTTGCTTCGAGAGAGGATCTTACCAAATCGATCCTTCGAGGGATGTCTTCTAACGTGTAGTGGGAAGCATTCAGATAAGTGTATTTCTCAGCATAAAGAAATGATTGTACACTTAACCTTTGGAACGAATTCCGTGGAAACCATCGGAAAACCACATTTTCTCTCATGAACCTGGAAGCATTGGCTCAAGGGTGAGGGAACATGTGACTCAGTGCGGTTTCCTAAACCCTGAGCACCGAGCATCTGGATAGAGAATGCCACTTCAAGCAGCCTGATGCACGGAGAGAGAAGCTTTCTCAGTTATGTGTGATGAACAGTAAGAGAAGTGTCCTTCGCTGAACACTAAAAAAGAGCACATTAGAGAAAACCTTCCAAATCCCATCTACCTTCATGAGGATGGCGGTATTTTTCAAAAGTGTGCATGAAAACACAAGGAAGGTGCATAGGATCACTTAAGAACACCCTTTGGAAAAGATCATCCCAACTCACATCTTCTAAAATGAACACAGACGAACTTGCAGAAGTGTTAGGGAACGCATCAGGAGAGGTTCTAGCTTAGCAGCTGTGAGAACCAAGTCTGTGTTGTAGGAAGGCAACATCGATTTAATATCGTGAACCATGAATAAACACGCGTTTCCCTGTACGTGTCAACGATAAAAAGCGATAAAAAAGCGATAAAAAAGCGATAAAAAACTGCCATAGAAGAAACTCTCAGTAATAAGAGTGTAAGCAAATGGTATTCCAACTCAGATCGTCTGTCGTGATGATGGAAGCATGTTTCAGAGTGTGAATTAAAGTGCAAAGGAATGTGCTGTTAACCAATCCTTGATAAATAAAACAATATCGAAGCCATCTTCCCTCTCACGTCTTCAGACGTGAATACGTAACCGTTTGCACAGGGGTGTAAGGAAATATAAGGAAAGTGCCACAGACTGAAATCTATGAAAGAACGCCGTACACAAAGCATCTTGCATGCCACAATCTTCAGTCATGAGAACGGAAGCATGGGTAAAAGTGTGGAGGAAAACATCAACAGAAAGCAGTTTGCTTAACTCTGTAGAAGGGCACTCTGCAAGCCACCACGTCTCAACTCACCACTCCTGTGGTGAAGATGGAAGCCTTGGCAAGAGTGTGCACGAGCACGTAAAGAAAGGGCCGTCCAGTTAATTCTGAGACCCAAATCTGTGTAGATAGACTACAACACCGAACCCACCTCCTGACGAATGAATCAACCAGGGATTTCTTCCCTGTGTGTGAACCTTAAGGAAAGAGCCATAAACTTAACAGGAGATGAGAACACTGGATCGATTGCTTCTTACAACCCACGGCTTCTCTCTCGTAGACATAAACATTTGCCACGTTGGGTTGAAAGCAGAAGGAAAGTGGCTGAGACTTTGCTTCGAGAGAGGATCTTACCAAATCGATCCTTCGAGGCATGTCTTGTGTAGTGGGAAGCATTCAGATAAGTGCGTTTCTCAGCATAAAGAAATGATTGTACACTTAACATTTGGAAAGAATTCTGTGGAAACCATCTGAAACTCACATTTTCTCTCATGAACCTGGAAGCATTGGCTCAAGGGTGAGGGAACATGTGACTCAGTGCGGTTTCCTAAACCCTGAGCACCGAGCCTCTGGATAGAGAATGCCACTTCAAGCATCCTGATGCATGGAGAGAGAAGTTTTGTCAACTATCTGTATTGAACGGTAAGAGAAGTGCCCTGCCGAGAACACTAAGAGAGAGCGCCATCTAGAGACAACCTTCCAACTTCCATCTACCTTCATGAAGATGGATGTATTTTCCAAAAGTTTGTATTAAAACACAAGGCACGTGCTGTATGCTCACATAAGAACACCCTTTGTAGAAGATCTTCCAACTCACATCTTCTGTAATGAAGATGGAAGTACTTGCAGAAGTGTGAGTGAACGCATCAGGAGAGGTTCTAGCTAAGTAGCATTGAGAACCAAGTCTGTGTTGTAGGAAGGCAACAACGATCTAACGTCGTTACCCATGAATACGCACGCATTTCCCAAAACGTGTGTTGAAACTTCAGGAAAATGCCATAGACGTAACCCTCAGTAAGGAGAGGGAATGCAAAGTGTCTTCTACCTCCCGTCTGTCACGATGATGGAAGCTTGTTTCAGAGTGTGAATTTAAGGGTAAGGAAAGGGCCGTTAACCGATCTTTGAGAAAGATCACTGTATCGAAGCCATCTTCCATCTCACATCTTCGGATGTGAAGATGAAAACTTTTGCACAGGGGTGTAAGGAAATATAAGGAAAGTGCCACAGACTGAAATCTATGAAAGAACGCCGTACAGAAAGCATCTTGCATCCCGCAATCTTCAGTCATGAGAACGGAAGCATGTGCAAAAGTGTACAAAAACATCAACATAAAGCACTTTGCTTAACGTGGTAGAAGAACACTGTGCAGCCACCATGTCTCAACTCATCACTCCTGTCGTGAAGATGGAGCTTTGTAAGGAAAGGGTAGTTAAGCAATCTTTGAGAAAGAATACTGTGTCGAAGCCATCTTCCCTCTCACGTCTTCAGACGTGAGTACGTAACCGTTTGCACAGGGGTGTAAGGAAATATAAGGAAAGTGCCACAGACTGAAATCTATGAAAGAACGCCGTACACAAAGCATCTTGCATGCCACAATCTTCAGTCATGAGAACGGAAGCATGGGTAAAAGTGTGGAGGAAAACATCAACAGAAAGCAGTTTGCTTAACTCTGTAGAAGGGCACTCTGCAAGCCACCACGTCTCAACTCACCACTCCTGTGGTGAAGATGGAAGCCTTGGCAAGAGTGTGCACGAGCACGTAAAGAAAGGGCCGTCCAGTTAATTCTGAGACCCAAATCTGTGTAGATAGACTACAACACCGAACCCACCTCCTGACGAATGAATCAACCAGGGATTTCTTCCCTGTGTGTGAACCTTAAGGAAAGAGCCATAAACTTAACAGGAGATGAGAACACTGGATCGATTGCTTCTTACAACCCACGGCTTCTCTCTCGTAGACATAAACATTTGCCACGTTGGGTTGAAAGCAGAAGGAAAGTGGCTGAGACTTTGCTTCGAGAGAGGATCTTACCAAATCGATCCTTCGAGGCATGTCTTGTGTAGTGGGAAGCATTCAGATAAGTGCGTTTCTCAGCATAAAGAAATGATTGTACACTTAACATTTGGAAAGAATTCTGTGGAAACCATCTGAAACTCACATTTTCTCTCATGAACCTGGAAGCATTGGCTCAAGGGTGAGGGAACATGTGACTCAGTGCGGTTTCCTAAACCCTGAGCACCGAGCCTCTGGTTAGAGAATGCCACTTCAAGCATCCTGATGCATGGAGAGAGAAGTTTTGTCAACTATCTGTACTGAACGGTAAGAGAAGTGCCCTGCCGAGAACACTAAGAGAGAGCGCCATCTAGAGACAACCTTCCAACTTCCATCTACCTTCATGAAGATGGATGTATTTTCCAAAAGTTTGTATTAAAACACAAGGCACGTGCTGTATGCTCACATAAGAACACCCTTTGTAGAAGATCTTCCAACTCACATCTTCTGTAATGAAGATGGAAGTACTTGCAGAAGTGTGAGTGAACGCATCAGGAGAGGTTCTAGCTAAGTAGCATTGAGAACCAAGTCTGTGTTGTAGGAAGGCAACAACGATCTAACGTCGTTACCCATGAATACGCACGCATTTCCCAAAACGTGTGTTGAAACTTCAGGAAAATGCCATAGACGTAACCCTCAGTAAGGAGAGGGAATGCAAAGTGTCTTCTACCTCCCGTCTGTCACGATGATGGAAGCTTGTTTCAGAGTGTGAATTTAAGGGTAAGGAAAGGGCCGTTAACCGATCTTTGAGAAAGATCACTGTATCGAAGCCATCTTCCATCTCACATCTTCAGATGTGAAGATGAAAACTTTTGCACAGGGGTGTAAGGAAATATAAGGAAAGTGCCACAGACTGAAATCTATGAAAGAACGCCGTACAGAAAGCATCTTGCATCCCGCAATCTTCAGTCATGAGAACGGAAGCATGTGCAAAAGTGTACAAAAACATCAACATAAAGCACTTTGCTTAACGTGGTAGAAGAACACTGTGCAGCCACCATGTCTCAACTCATCACTCCTGTCGTGAAGATGGAGCTTTGTAAGGAAAGGGTAGTTAAGCAATCTTTGAGAAAGAATACTGTGTCGAAGCCATCTTCCCTCTCACGTCTTCAGACGTGAATACGTAACCGTTTGCACAGGGGTGTAAGGAAATATAAGGAAAGTGCCACAGACTGAAATCTATGAAAGAACGCCGTACACAAAGCATCTTGCATGCCACAATCTTCAGTCATGAGAACGGAAGCATGGGTAAAAGTGTGGAGGAAAACATCAACAGAAAGCAGTTTGCTTAACTCTGTAGAAGGGCACTCTGCAAGCCACCACGTCTCAACTCACCACTCCTGTGGTGAAGATGGAAGCCTTGGCAAGAGTGTGCACGAGCACATAACGAAAGGGCCGTCCAGTTAATTCTGAGACCCAAATCTGTGTAGATAGACTACAACACCGAACCCACCTCCTGACGAATGAATCAACCAGGGATTTCTTCCCTGTGTGTGGAACCTTAAGGAAAGTGCCATAAACTTAACAGGAGATGAGAACACTGGATCGATTGCTTCTTACAACCCACGGCTTCTCTCTCGTAGACATAAACATTTGCCACGTTGGGTTGAAAGCAGAAGGAAAGTGGCTGAGACTTTGCTTCGAGAGAGGATCTTACCAAATCGATCCTTCGAGGCATGTCTTGTGTAGTGGGAAGCATTCAGATAAGTGCGTTTCTCAGCATAAAGAAATGATTGTACACTTAACATTTGGAAAGAATTCTGTGGAAACCATCTGAAACTCACATTTTCTCTCATGAACCTGGAAGCATTGGCTCAAGGGTGAGGGAACATGTGACTCAGTGCGGTTTCCTAAACCCTGAGCACCGAGCCTCTGGTTAGAGAATGCCACTTCAAGCATCCTGATGCATGGAGAGAGAAGTTTTGTCAACTATCTGTATTGAACGGTAAGAGAAGTGCCCTGCCGAGAACACTAAGAGAGAGCGCCATCTAGAGACAACCTTCCAACTTCCATCTACCTTCATGAAGATGGATGTATTTTCCAAAAGTTTGTATTAAAACACAAGGCACGTGCTGTATGCTCACATAAGAACACCCTTTGTAGAAGATCTTCCAACTCACATCTTCTGTAATGAAGATGGAAGTACTTGCAGAAGTGTGAGTGAACGCATCAGGAGAGGTTCTAGCTAAGTAGCATTGAGAACCAAGTCTGTGTTGTAGGAAGGCAACAACGATCTAACGTCGTTACCCATGAATACGCACGCATTTCCCAAAACGTGTGTTGAAACTTCAGGAAAATGCCATAGACGTAACCCTCAGTAAGGAGAGGGAATGCAAAGTGTCTTCTACCTCCCGTCTGTCACGATGATGGAAGCTTGTTTCAGAGTGTGAATTTAAGGGTAAGGAAAGGGCCGTTAACCGATCTTTGAGAAAGATCACTGTATCGAAGCCATCTTCCATCTCACATCTTCGGATGTGAAGATGAAAACTTTTGCACAGGGGTGTAAGGAAATATAAGGAAAGTGCCACAGACTGAAATCTATGAAAGAACGCCGTACAGAAAGCATCTTGCATCCCGCAATCTTCAGTCATGAGAACGGAAGCATGTGCAAAAGTGTACAAAAACATCAACATAAAGCACTTTGCTTAACGTGGTAGAAGAACACTGTGCAGCCACCATGTCTCAACTCATCACTCCTGTCGTGAAGATGGAGCTTTGTAAGGAAAGGGTAGTTAAGCAATCTTTGAGAAAGAATACTGTGTCGAAGCCATCTTCCCTCTCACGTCTTCAGACGTGAATACGTAACCGTTTGCACAGGGGTGTAAGGAAATATAAGGAAAGTGCCACAGACTGAAATCTATGAAAGAACGCCGTACACAAAGCATCTTGCATGCCACAATCTTCAGTCATGAGAACGGAAGCATGGGTAAAAGTGTGGAGGAAAACATCAACAGAAAGCAGTTTGCTTAACTCTGTAGAAGGGCACTCTGCAAGCCACCACGTCTCAACTCACCACTCCTGTGGTGAAGATGGAAGCCTTGGCAAGAGTGTGCACGAGCACGTAACGAAAGGGCCGTCCAGTTAATTCTGAGACCCAAATCTGTGTAGATAGACTACAACACCGAACCCACCTCCTGACGAATGAATCAACCAGGGATTTCTTCCCTGTGTGTGGAACCTTAAGGAAAGTGCCATAAACTTAACAGGAGATGAGAACACTGGATCGATTGCTTCTTACAACCCACGGCTTCTCTCTCGTAGACATAAACATTTGCCACGTTGGGTTGAAAGCAGAAGGAAAGTGGCTGAGACTTTGCTTCGAGAGAGGATCTTACCAAATCGATCCTTCGAGGCATGTCTTCTATCGTGTAGTGGGAAGCATTCAGATAAGTGCGTTTCTCAGCATAAAGAAATGATTGTACACTTAACATTTGGAAAGAATTCTGTGGAAACCATCTGAAACTCACATTTTCTCTCATGAACCTGGAAGCATTGGCTCAAGGGTGAGGGAACATGTGACTCAGTGCGGTTTCCTAAACCCTGAGCACCGAGCCTCTGGTTAGAGAATGCCACTTCAAGCATCCTGATGCATGGAGAGAGAAGTTTTGTCAACTATCTGTATTGAACGGTAAGAGAAGTGCCCTGCCGAGAACACTAAGAGAGAGCGCCATCTAGAGACAACCTTCCAACTTCCATCTACCTTCATGAAGATGGATGTATTTTCCAAAAGTTTGTATTAAAACACAAGGCACGTGCTGTATGCTCACATAAGAACACCCTTTGTAGAAGATCTTCCAACTCACATCTTCTGTAATGAAGATGGAAGTACTTGCAGAAGTGTGAGTGAACGCATCAGGAGAGGTTCTAGCTAAGTAGCATTGAGAACCAAGTCTGTGTTGTAGGAAGGCAACAACGATCTAACGTCGTTACCCATGAATACGCACGCATTTCCCAAAACGTGTGTTGAAACTTCAGGAAAATGCCATAGACGTAACCCTCAGTAAGGAGAGGGAATGCAAAGTGTCTTCTACCTCCCGTCTGTCACGATGATGGAAGCTTGTTTCAGAGTGTGAATTTAAGGGTAAGGAAAGGGCCGTTAACCGATCTTTGAGAAAGATCACTGTATCGAAGCCATCTTCCATCTCACATCTTCGGATGTGAAGATGAAAACTTTTGCACAGGGGTGTAAGGAAATATAAGGAAAGTGCCACAGACTGAAATCTATGAAAGAACGCCGTACAGAAAGCATCTTGCATCCCGCAATCTTCAGTCATGAGAACGGAAGCATGTGCAAAAGTGTACAAAAACATCAACATAAAGCACTTTGCTTAACGTGGTAGAAGAACACTGTGCAGCCACCATGTCTCAACTCATCACTCCTGTCGTGAAGATGGAGCTTTGTAAGGAAAGGGTAGTTAAGCAATCTTTGAGAAAGAATACTGTGTCGAAGCCATCTTCCCTCTCACGTCTTCAGACGTGAATACGTAACCGTTTGCACAGGGGTGTAAGGAAATATAAGGAAAGTGCCACAGACTGAAATCTATGAAAGAACGCCGTACACAAAGCATCTTGCATGCCACAATCTTCAGTCATGAGAACGGAAGCATGGGTAAAAGTGTGGAGGAAAACATCAACAGAAAGCAGTTTGCTTAACTCTGTAGAAGGGCACTCTGCAAGCCACCACGTCTCAACTCACCACTCCTGTGGTGAAGATGGAAGCCTTGGCAAGAGTGTGCACGAGCACGTAACGAAAGGGCCGTCCAGTTAATTCTGAGACCCAAATCTGTGTAGATAGACTACAACACCGAACCCACCTCCTGACGAATGAATCAACCAGGGATTTCTTCCCTGTGTGTGAACCTTAAGGAAAGAGCCATAAACTTAACAGGAGATGAGAATACTGGATCGATTGCTTCTTACAACCCACGGCTTCTCTCTCGTAGACATAAACAGTTGCCACGTTGGGTTGAAAGCAGAAGGAAAGTGGCTGAGACTTTGCTTCGAGAGAGGATCTTACCAAATCGATCCTTCGAGGGATGTCTTCTAACGTGTAGTGGGAAGCATTCAGATAAGTGTATTTCTCAGCATAAAGAAATGATTGTACACTTAACCTTTGGAACGAATTCCGTGGAAACCATCGGAAAACCACATTTTCTCTCATGAACCTGGAAGCATTGGCTCAAGGGTGAGGGAACATGTGACTCAGTGCGGTTTCCTAAACCCTGAGCACCGAGCATCTGGATAGAGAATGCCACTTCAAGCAGCCTGATGCACGGAGAGAGAAGCTTTCTCAGTTATGTGTGATGAACAGTAAGAGAAGTGTCCTTCGCTGAACACTAAAAAAGAGCACATTAGAGAAAACCTTCCAAATCCCATCTACCTTCATGAGGATGGCGGTATTTTTCAAAAGTGTGCATGAAAACACAAGGAAGGTGCATAGGATCACTTAAGAACACCCTTTGGAAAAGATCATCCCAACTCACATCTTCTAAAATGAACACAGACGAACTTGCAGAAGTGTTAGGGAACGCATCAGGAGAGGTTCTAGCTTAGCAGCTGTGAGAACCAAGTCTGTGTTGTAGGAAGGCAACATCGATTTAATATCGTGAACCATGAATAAACACGCGTTTCCCTGTACGTGTCAACGATAAAAAGCGATAAAAAAGCGATAAAAAAGCGATAAAAAACTGCCATAGAAGAAACTCTCAGTAATAAGAGTGTAAGCAAATGGTATTCCAACTCAGATCGTCTGTCGTGATGATGGAAGCATGTTTCAGAGTGTGAATTAAAGTGCAAAGGAATGTGCTGTTAACCAATCCTTGATAAATAAAACAATATCGAAGCCATCTTCCCTCTCACGTCTTCAGACGTGAATACGTAACCGTTTGCACAGGGGTGTAAGGAAATATAAGGAAAGTGCCACAGACTGAAATCTATGAAAGAACGCCGTACACAAAGCATCTTGCATGCCACAATCTTCAGTCATGAGAACGGAAGCATGGGTAAAAGTGTGGAGGAAAACATCAACAGAAAGCAGTTTGCTTAACTCTGTAGAAGGGCACTCTGCAAGCCACCACGTCTCAACTCACCACTCCTGTGGTGAAGATGGAAGCCTTGGCAAGAGTGTGCACGAGCACGTAAAGAAAGGGCCGTCCAGTTAATTCTGAGACCCAAATCTGTGTAGATAGACTACAACACCGAACCCACCTCCTGACGAATGAATCAACCAGGGATTTCTTCCCTGTGTGTGAACCTTAAGGAAAGAGCCATAAACTTAACAGGAGATGAGAACACTGGATCGATTGCTTCTTACAACCCACGGCTTCTCTCTCGTAGACATAAACATTTGCCACGTTGGGTTGAAAGCAGAAGGAAAGTGGCTGAGACTTTGCTTCGAGAGAGGATCTTACCAAATCGATCCTTCGAGGCATGTCTTGTGTAGTGGGAAGCATTCAGATAAGTGCGTTTCTCAGCATAAAGAAATGATTGTACACTTAACATTTGGAAAGAATTCTGTGGAAACCATCTGAAACTCACATTTTCTCTCATGAACCTGGAAGCATTGGCTCAAGGGTGAGGGAACATGTGACTCAGTGCGGTTTCCTAAACCCTGAGCACCGAGCCTCTGGATAGAGAATGCCACTTCAAGCATCCTGATGCATGGAGAGAGAAGTTTTGTCAACTATCTGTATTGAACGGTAAGAGAAGTGCCCTGCCGAGAACACTAAGAGAGAGCGCCATCTAGAGACAACCTTCCAACTTCCATCTACCTTCATGAAGATGGATGTATTTTCCAAAAGTTTGTATTAAAACACAAGGCACGTGCTGTATGCTCACATAAGAACACCCTTTGTAGAAGATCTTCCAACTCACATCTTCTGTAATGAAGATGGAAGTACTTGCAGAAGTGTGAGTGAACGCATCAGGAGAGGTTCTAGCTAAGTAGCATTGAGAACCAAGTCTGTGTTGTAGGAAGGCAACAACGATCTAACGTCGTTACCCATGAATACGCACGCATTTCCCAAAACGTGTGTTGAAACTTCAGGAAAATGCCATAGACGTAACCCTCAGTAAGGAGAGGGAATGCAAAGTGTCTTCTACCTCCCGTCTGTCACGATGATGGAAGCTTGTTTCAGAGTGTGAATTTAAGGGTAAGGAAAGGGCCGTTAACCGATCTTTGAGAAAGATCACTGTATCGAAGCCATCTTCCATCTCACATCTTCGGATGTGAAGATGAAAACTTTTGCACAGGGGTGTAAGGAAATATAAGGAAAGTGCCACAGACTGAAATCTATGAAAGAACGCCGTACAGAAAGCATCTTGCATCCCGCAATCTTCAGTCATGAGAACGGAAGCATGTGCAAAAGTGTACAAAAACATCAACATAAAGCACTTTGCTTAACGTGGTAGAAGAACACTGTGCAGCCACCATGTCTCAACTCATCACTCCTGTCGTGAAGATGGAGCTTTGTAAGGAAAGGGTAGTTAAGCAATCTTTGAGAAAGAATACTGTGTCGAAGCCATCTTCCCTCTCACGTCTTCAGACGTGAATACGTAACCGTTTGCACAGGGGTGTAAGGAAATATAAGGAAAGTGCCACAGACTGAAATCTATGAAAGAACGCCGTACACAAAGCATCTTGCATGCCACAATCTTCAGTCATGAGAACGGAAGCATGGGTAAAAGTGTGGAGGAAAACATCAACAGAAAGCAGTTTGCTTAACTCTGTAGAAGGGCACTCTGCAAGCCACCACGTCTCAACTCACCACTCCTGTGGTGAAGATGGAAGCCTTGGCAAGAGTGTGCACGAGCACGTAACGAAAGGGCCGTCCAGTTAATTCTGAGACCCAAATCTGTGTAGATAGACTACAACACCGAACCCACCTCCTGACGAATGAATCAACCAGGGATTTCTTCCCTGTGTGTGAACCTTAAGGAAAGAGCCATAAACTTAACAGGAGATGAGAACACTGGATCGATTGCTTCTTACAACCCACGGCTTCTCTCTCGTAGACATAAACATTTGCCACGTTGGGTTGAAAGCAGAAGGAAAGTGGCTGAGACTTTGCTTCGAGAGAGGATCTTACCAAATCGATCCTTCGAGGCATGTCTTGTGTAGTGGGAAGCATTCAGATAAGTGCGTTTCTCAGCATAAAGAAATGATTGTACACTTAACATTTGGAAAGAATTCTGTGGAAACCATCTGAAACTCACATTTTCTCTCATGAACCTGGAAGCATTGGCTCAAGGGTGAGGGAACATGTGACTCAGTGCGGTTTCCTAAACCCTGAGCACCGAGCCTCTGGTTAGAGAATGCCACTTCAAGCATCCTGATGCATGGAGAGAGAAGTTTTGTCAACTATCTGTACTGAACGGTAAGAGAAGTGCCCTGCCGAGAACACTAAGAGAGAGCGCCATCTAGAGACAACCTTCCAACTTCCATCTACCTTCATGAAGATGGATGTATTTTCCAAAAGTTTGTATTAAAACACAAGGCACGTGCTGTATGCTCACATAAGAACACCCTTTGTAGAAGATCTTCCAACTCACATCTTCTGTAATGAAGATGGAAGTACTTGCAGAAGTGTGAGTGAACGCATCAGGAGAGGTTCTAGCTAAGTAGCATTGAGAACCAAGTCTGTGTTGTAGGAAGGCAACAACGATCTAACGTCGTTACCCATGAATACGCACGCATTTCCCAAAACGTGTGTTGAAACTTCAGGAAAATGCCATAGACGTAACCCTCAGTAAGGAGAGGGAATGCAAAGTGTCTTCTACCTCCCGTCTGTCACGATGATGGAAGCTTGTTTCAGAGTGTGAATTTAAGGGTAAGGAAAGGGCCGTTAACCGATCTTTGAGAAAGATCACTGTATCGAAGCCATCTTCCATCTCACATCTTCAGATGTGAAGATGAAAACTTTTGCACAGGGGTGTAAGGAAATATAAGGAAAGTGCCACAGACTGAAATCTATGAAAGAACGCCGTACAGAAAGCATCTTGCATCCCGCAATCTTCAGTCATGAGAACGGAAGCATGTGCAAAAGTGTACAAAAACATCAACATAAAGCACTTTGCTTAACGTGGTAGAAGAACACTGTGCAGCCACCATGTCTCAACTCATCACTCCTGTCGTGAAGATGGAGCTTTGTAAGGAAAGGGTAGTTAAGCAATCTTTGAGAAAGAATACTGTGTCGAAGCCATCTTCCCTCTCACGTCTTCAGACGTGAATACGTAACCGTTTGCACAGGGGTGTAAGGAAATATAAGGAAAGTGCCACAGACTGAAATCTATGAAAGAACGCCGTACACAAAGCATCTTGCATGCCACAATCTTCAGTCATGAGAACGGAAGCATGGGTAAAAGTGTGGAGGAAAACATCAACAGAAAGCAGTTTGCTTAACTCTGTAGAAGGGCACTCTGCAAGCCACCACGTCTCAACTCACCACTCCTGTGGTGAAGATGGAAGCCTTGGCAAGAGTGTGCACGAGCACATAACGAAAGGGCCGTCCAGTTAATTCTGAGACCCAAATCTGTGTAGATAGACTACAACACCGAACCCACCTCCTGACGAATGAATCAACCAGGGATTTCTTCCCTGTGTGTGGAACCTTAAGGAAAGTGCCATAAACTTAACAGGAGATGAGAACACTGGATCGATTGCTTCTTACAACCCACGGCTTCTCTCTCGTAGACATAAACATTTGCCACGTTGGGTTGAAAGCAGAAGGAAAGTGGCTGAGACTTTGCTTCGAGAGAGGATCTTACCAAATCGATCCTTCGAGGCATGTCTTGTGTAGTGGGAAGCATTCAGATAAGTGCGTTTCTCAGCATAAAGAAATGATTGTACACTTAACATTTGGAAAGAATTCTGTGGAAACCATCTGAAACTCACATTTTCTCTCATGAACCTGGAAGCATTGGCTCAAGGGTGAGGGAACATGTGACTCAGTGCGGTTTCCTAAACCCTGAGCACCGAGCCTCTGGTTAGAGAATGCCACTTCAAGCATCCTGATGCATGGAGAGAGAAGTTTTGTCAACTATCTGTATTGAACGGTAAGAGAAGTGCCCTGCCGAGAACACTAAGAGAGAGCGCCATCTAGAGACAACCTTCCAACTTCCATCTACCTTCATGAAGATGGATGTATTTTCCAAAAGTTTGTATTAAAACACAAGGCACGTGCTGTATGCTCACATAAGAACACCCTTTGTAGAAGATCTTCCAACTCACATCTTCTGTAATGAAGATGGAAGTACTTGCAGAAGTGTGAGTGAACGCATCAGGAGAGGTTCTAGCTAAGTAGCATTGAGAACCAAGTCTGTGTTGTAGGAAGGCAACAACGATCTAACGTCGTTACCCATGAATACGCACGCATTTCCCAAAACGTGTGTTGAAACTTCAGGAAAATGCCATAGACGTAACCCTCAGTAAGGAGAGGGAATGCAAAGTGTCTTCTACCTCCCGTCTGTCACGATGATGGAAGCTTGTTTCAGAGTGTGAATTTAAGGGTAAGGAAAGGGCCGTTAACCGATCTTTGAGAAAGATCACTGTATCGAAGCCATCTTCCATCTCACATCTTCGGATGTGAAGATGAAAACTTTTGCACAGGGGTGTAAGGAAATATAAGGAAAGTGCCACAGACTGAAATCTATGAAAGAACGCCGTACAGAAAGCATCTTGCATCCCGCAATCTTCAGTCATGAGAACGGAAGCATGTGCAAAAGTGTACAAAAACATCAACATAAAGCACTTTGCTTAACGTGGTAGAAGAACACTGTGCAGCCACCATGTCTCAACTCATCACTCCTGTCGTGAAGATGGAGCTTTGTAAGGAAAGGGTAGTTAAGCAATCTTTGAGAAAGAATACTGTGTCGAAGCCATCTTCCCTCTCACGTCTTCAGACGTGAATACGTAACCGTTTGCACAGGGGTGTAAGGAAATATAAGGAAAGTGCCACAGACTGAAATCTATGAAAGAACGCCGTACACAAAGCATCTTGCATGCCACAATCTTCAGTCATGAGAACGGAAGCATGGGTAAAAGTGTGGAGGAAAACATCAACAGAAAGCAGTTTGCTTAACTCTGTAGAAGGGCACTCTGCAAGCCACCACGTCTCAACTCACCACTCCTGTGGTGAAGATGGAAGCCTTGGCAAGAGTGTGCACGAGCACATAACGAAAGGGCCGTCCAGTTAATTCTGAGACCCAAATCTGTGTAGATAGACTACAACACCGAACCCACCTCCTGACGAATGAATCAACCAGGGATTTCTTCCCTGTGTGTGGAACCTTAAGGAAAGTGCCATAAACTTAACAGGAGATGAGAACACTGGATCGATTGCTTCTTACAACCCACGGCTTCTCTCTCGTAGACATAAACATTTGCCACGTTGGGTTGAAAGCAGAAGGAAAGTGGCTGAGACTTTGCTTCGAGAGAGGATCTTACCAAATCGATCCTTCGAGGCATGTCTTGTGTAGTGGGAAGCATTCAGATAAGTGCGTTTCTCAGCATAAAGAAATGATTGTACACTTAACATTTGGAAAGAATTCTGTGGAAACCATCTGAAACTCACATTTTCTCTCATGAACCTGGAAGCATTGGCTCAAGGGTGAGGGAACATGTGACTCAGTGCGGTTTCCTAAACCCTGAGCACCGAGCCTCTGGTTAGAGAATGCCACTTCAAGCATCCTGATGCATGGAGAGAGAAGTTTTGTCAACTATCTGTATTGAACGGTAAGAGAAGTGCCCTGCCGAGAACACTAAGAGAGAGCGCCATCTAGAGACAACCTTCCAACTTCCATCTACCTTCATGAAGATGGATGTATTTTCCAAAAGTTTGTATTAAAACACAAGGCACGTGCTGTATGCTCACATAAGAACACCCTTTGTAGAAGATCTTCCAACTCACATCTTCTGTAATGAAGATGGAAGTACTTGCAGAAGTGTGAGTGAACGCATCAGGAGAGGTTCTAGCTAAGTAGCATTGAGAACCAAGTCTGTGTTGTAGGAAGGCAACAACGATCTAACGTCGTTACCCATGAATACGCACGCATTTCCCAAAACGTGTGTTGAAACTTCAGGAAAATGCCATAGACGTAACCCTCAGTAAGGAGAGGGAATGCAAAGTGTCTTCTACCTCCCGTCTGTCACGATGATGGAAGCTTGTTTCAGAGTGTGAATTTAAGGGTAAGGAAAGGGCCGTTAACCGATCTTTGAGAAAGATCACTGTATCGAAGCCATCTTCCATCTCACATCTTCGGATGTGAAGATGAAAACTTTTGCACAGGGGTGTAAGGAAATATAAGGAAAGTGCCACAGACTGAAATCTATGAAAGAACGCCGTACAGAAAGCATCTTGCATCCCGCAATCTTCAGTCATGAGAACGGAAGCATGTGCAAAAGTGTACAAAAACATCAACATAAAGCACTTTGCTTAACGTGGTAGAAGAACACTGTGCAGCCACCATGTCTCAACTCATCACTCCTGTCGTGAAGATGGAGCTTTGTAAGGAAAGGGTAGTTAAGCAATCTTTGAGAAAGAATACTGTGTCGAAGCCATCTTCCCTCTCACGTCTTCAGACGTGAATACGTAACCGTTTGCACAGGGGTGTAAGGAAATATAAGGAAAGTGCCACAGACTGAAATCTATGAAAGAACGCCGTACACAAAGCATCTTGCATGCCACAATCTTCAGTCATGAGAACGGAAGCATGGGTAAAAGTGTGGAGGAAAACATCAACAGAAAGCAGTTTGCTTAACTCTGTAGAAGGGCACTCTGCAAGCCACCACGTCTCAACTCACCACTCCTGTGGTGAAGATGGAAGCCTTGGCAAGAGTGTGCACGAGCACGTAACGAAAGGGCCGTCCAGTTAATTCTGAGACCCAAATCTGTGTAGATAGACTACAACACCGAACCCACCTCCTGACGAATGAATCAACCAGGGATTTCTTCCCTGTGTGTGGAACCTTAAGGAAAGTGCCATAAACTTAACAGGAGATGAGAACACTGGATCGATTGCTTCTTACAACCCACGGCTTCTCTCTCGTAGACATAAACATTTGCCACGTTGGGTTGAAAGCAGAAGGAAAGTGGCTGAGACTTTGCTTCGAGAGAGGATCTTACCAAATCGATCCTTCGAGGCATGTCTTCTATCGTGTAGTGGGAAGCATTCAGATAAGTGCGTTTCTCAGCATAAAGAAATGATTGTACACTTAACATTTGGAAAGAATTCTGTGGAAACCATCTGAAACTCACATTTTCTCTCATGAACCTGGAAGCATTGGCTCAAGGGTGAGGGAACATGTGACTCAGTGCGGTTTCCTAAACCCTGAGCACCGAGCCTCTGGTTAGAGAATGCCACTTCAAGCATCCTGATGCATGGAGAGAGAAGTTTTGTCAACTATCTGTATTGAACGGTAAGAGAAGTGCCCTGCCGAGAACACTAAGAGAGAGCGCCATCTAGAGACAACCTTCCAACTTCCATCTACCTTCATGAAGATGGATGTATTTTCCAAAAGTTTGTATTAAAACACAAGGCACGTGCTGTATGCTCACATAAGAACACCCTTTGTAGAAGATCTTCCAACTCACATCTTCTGTAATGAAGATGGAAGTACTTGCAGAAGTGTGAGTGAACGCATCAGGAGAGGTTCTAGCTAAGTAGCATTGAGAACCAAGTCTGTGTTGTAGGAAGGCAACAACGATCTAACGTCGTTACCCATGAATACGCACGCATTTCCCAAAACGTGTGTTGAAACTTCAGGAAAATGCCATAGACGTAACCCTCAGTAAGGAGAGGGAATGCAAAGTGTCTTCTACCTCCCGTCTGTCACGATGATGGAAGCTTGTTTCAGAGTGTGAATTTAAGGGTAAGGAAAGGGCCGTTAACCGATCTTTGAGAAAGATCACTGTATCGAAGCCATCTTCCATCTCACATCTTCGGATGTGAAGATGAAAACTTTTGCACAGGGGTGTAAGGAAATATAAGGAAAGTGCCACAGACTGAAATCTATGAAAGAACGCCGTACAGAAAGCATCTTGCATCCCGCAATCTTCAGTCATGAGAACGGAAGCATGTGCAAAAGTGTACAAAAACATCAACATAAAGCACTTTGCTTAACGTGGTAGAAGAACACTGTGCAGCCACCATGTCTCAACTCATCACTCCTGTCGTGAAGATGGAGCTTTGTAAGGAAAGGGTAGTTAAGCAATCTTTGAGAAAGAATACTGTGTCGAAGCCATCTTCCCTCTCACGTCTTCAGACGTGAATACGTAACCGTTTGCACAGGGGTGTAAGGAAATATAAGGAAAGTGCCACAGACTGAAATCTATGAAAGAACGCCGTACACAAAGCATCTTGCATGCCACAATCTTCAGTCATGAGAACGGAAGCATGGGTAAAAGTGTGGAGGAAAACATCAACAGAAAGCAGTTTGCTTAACTCTGTAGAAGGGCACTCTGCAAGCCACCACGTCTCAACTCACCACTCCTGTGGTGAAGATGGAAGCCTTGGCAAGAGTGTGCACGAGCACGTAACGAAAGGGCCGTCCAGTTAATTCTGAGACCCAAATCTGTGTAGATAGACTACAACACCGAACCCACCTCCTGACGAATGAATCAACCAGGGATTTCTTCCCTGTGTGTGAACCTTAAGGAAAGAGCCATAAACTTAACAGGAGATGAGAATACTGGATCGATTGCTTCTTACAACCCACGGCTTCTCTCTCGTAGACATAAACAGTTGCCACGTTGGGTTGAAAGCAGAAGGAAAGTGGCTGAGACTTTGCTTCGAGAGAGGATCTTACCAAATCGATCCTTCGAGGGATGTCTTCTAACGTGTAGTGGGAAGCATTCAGATAAGTGTATTTCTCAGCATAAAGAAATGATTGTACACTTAACCTTTGGAACGAATTCCGTGGAAACCATCGGAAAACCACATTTTCTCTCATGAACCTGGAAGCATTGGCTCAAGGGTGAGGGAACATGTGACTCAGTGCGGTTTCCTAAACCCTGAGCACCGAGCATCTGGATAGAGAATGCCACTTCAAGCAGCCTGATGCACGGAGAGAGAAGCTTTCTCAGTTATGTGTGATGAACAGTAAGAGAAGTGTCCTTCGCTGAACACTAAAAAAGAGCACATTAGAGAAAACCTTCCAAATCCCATCTACCTTCATGAGGATGGCGGTATTTTTCAAAAGTGTGCATGAAAACACAAGGAAGGTGCATAGGATCACTTAAGAACACCCTTTGGAAAAGATCATCCCAACTCACATCTTCTAAAATGAACACAGACGAACTTGCAGAAGTGTTAGGGAACGCATCAGGAGAGGTTCTAGCTTAGCAGCTGTGAGAACCAAGTCTGTGTTGTAGGAAGGCAACATCGATTTAATATCGTGAACCATG
Organism: Ursus arctos; assembly: GCF_023065955.2. Lineage (NCBI taxonomy): Eukaryota > Metazoa > Chordata > Mammalia > Carnivora > Ursidae > Ursus > Ursus arctos. Next base: position 86,099 of record NW_026623064.1, read on the forward strand.
AATAAACACGCGTTTCCCTGTACGTGTCAACGATAAAAAGCGATAAAAAAGCGATAAAAAAGCGATAAAAAACTGCCATAGAAGAAACTCTCAGTAATAAGAGTGTAAGCAAATGGTATTCCAACTCAGATCGTCTGTCGTGATGATGGAAGCATGTTTCAGAGTGTGAATTAAAGTGCAAAGGAATGTGCTGTTAACCAATCCTTGATAAATAAAACAATATCGAAGCCATCTTCCCTCTCACGTCTTCAGACGTGAATACGTAACCGTTTGCACAGGGGTGTAAGGAAATATAAGGAAAGTGCCACAGACTGAAATCTATGAAAGAACGCCGTACACAAAGCATCTTGCATGCCACAATCTTCAGTCATGAGAACGGAAGCATGGGTAAAAGTGTGGAGGAAAACATCAACAGAAAGCAGTTTGCTTAACTCTGTAGAAGGGCACTCTGCAAGCCACCACGTCTCAACTCACCACTCCTGTGGTGAAGATGGAAGCCTTGGCAAGAGTGTGCACGAGCACGTAAAGAAAGGGCCGTCCAGTTAATTCTGAGACCCAAATCTGTGTAGATAGACTACAACACCGAACCCACCTCCTGACGAATGAATCAACCAGGGATTTCTTCCCTGTGTGTGAACCTTAAGGAAAGAGCCATAAACTTAACAGGAGATGAGAACACTGGATCGATTGCTTCTTACAACCCACGGCTTCTCTCTCGTAGACATAAACATTTGCCACGTTGGGTTGAAAGCAGAAGGAAAGTGGCTGAGACTTTGCTTCGAGAGAGGATCTTACCAAATCGATCCTTCGAGGCATGTCTTGTGTAGTGGGAAGCATTCAGATAAGTGCGTTTCTCAGCATAAAGAAATGATTGTACACTTAACATTTGGAAAGAATTCTGTGGAAACCATCTGAAACTCACATTTTCTCTCATGAACCTGGAAGCATTGGCTCAAGGGTGAGGGAACATGTGACTCAGTGCGGTTTCCTAAACCCTGAGCACCGAGCCTCTGGATAGAGAATGCCACTTCAAGCATCCTGATGCATGGAGAGAGAAGTTTTGTCAACTATCTGTATTGAACGGTAAGAGAAGTGCCCTGCCGAGAACACTAAGAGAGAGCGCCATCTAGAGACAACCTTCCAACTTCCATCTACCTTCATGAAGATGGATGTATTTTCCAAAAGTTTGTATTAAAACACAAGGCACGTGCTGTATGCTCACATAAGAACACCCTTTGTAGAAGATCTTCCAACTCACATCTTCTGTAATGAAGATGGAAGTACTTGCAGAAGTGTGAGTGAACGCATCAGGAGAGGTTCTAGCTAAGTAGCATTGAGAACCAAGTCTGTGTTGTAGGAAGGCAACAACGATCTAACGTCGTTACCCATGAATACGCACGCATTTCCCAAAACGTGTGTTGAAACTTCAGGAAAATGCCATAGACGTAACCCTCAGTAAGGAGAGGGAATGCAAAGTGTCTTCTACCTCCCGTCTGTCACGATGATGGAAGCTTGTTTCAGAGTGTGAATTTAAGGGTAAGGAAAGGGCCGTTAACCGATCTTTGAGAAAGATCACTGTATCGAAGCCATCTTCCATCTCACATCTTCGGATGTGAAGATGAAAACTTTTGCACAGGGGTGTAAGGAAATATAAGGAAAGTGCCACAGACTGAAATCTATGAAAGAACGCCGTACAGAAAGCATCTTGCATCCCGCAATCTTCAGTCATGAGAACGGAAGCATGTGCAAAAGTGTACAAAAACATCAACATAAAGCACTTTGCTTAACGTGGTAGAAGAACACTGTGCAGCCACCATGTCTCAACTCATCACTCCTGTCGTGAAGATGGAGCTTTGTAAGGAAAGGGTAGTTAAGCAATCTTTGAGAAAGAATACTGTGTCGAAGCCATCTTCCCTCTCACGTCTTCAGACGTGAATACGTAACCGTTTGCACAGGGGTGTAAGGAAATATAAGGAAAGTGCCACAGACTGAAATCTATGAAAGAACGCCGTACACAAAGCATCTTGCATGCCACAATCTTCAGTCATGAGAACGGAAGCATGGGTAAAAGTGTGGAGGAAAACATCAACAGAAAGCAGTTTGCTTAACTCTGTAGAAGGGCACTCTGCAAGCCACCACGTCTCAACTCACCACTCCTGTGGTGAAGATGGAAGCCTTGGCAAGAGTGTGCACGAGCACGTAACGAAAGGGCCGTCCAGTTAATTCTGAGACCCAAATCTGTGTAGATAGACTACAACACCGAACCCACCTCCTGACGAATGAATCAACCAGGGATTTCTTCCCTGTGTGTGAACCTTAAGGAAAGAGCCATAAACTTAACAGGAGATGAGAACACTGGATCGATTGCTTCTTACAACCCACGGCTTCTCTCTCGTAGACATAAACATTTGCCACGTTGGGTTGAAAGCAGAAGGAAAGTGGCTGAGACTTTGCTTCGAGAGAGGATCTTACCAAATCGATCCTTCGAGGCATGTCTTGTGTAGTGGGAAGCATTCAGATAAGTGCGTTTCTCAGCATAAAGAAATGATTGTACACTTAACATTTGGAAAGAATTCTGTGGAAACCATCTGAAACTCACATTTTCTCTCATGAACCTGGAAGCATTGGCTCAAGGGTGAGGGAACATGTGACTCAGTGCGGTTTCCTAAACCCTGAGCACCGAGCCTCTGGTTAGAGAATGCCACTTCAAGCATCCTGATGCATGGAGAGAGAAGTTTTGTCAACTATCTGTATTGAACGGTAAGAGAAGTGCCCTGCCGAGAACACTAAGAGAGAGCGCCATCTAGAGACAACCTTCCAACTTCCATCTACCTTCATGAAGATGGATGTATTTTCCAAAAGTTTGTATTAAAACACAAGGCACGTGCTGTATGCTCACATAAGAACACCCTTTGTAGAAGATCTTCCAACTCACATCTTCTGTAATGAAGATGGAAGTACTTGCAGAAGTGTGAGTGAACGCATCAGGAGAGGTTCTAGCTAAGTAGCATTGAGAACCAAGTCTGTGTTGTAGGAAGGCAACAACGATCTAACGTCGTTACCCATGAATACGCACGCATTTCCCAAAACGTGTGTTGAAACTTCAGGAAAATGCCATAGACGTAACCCTCAGTAAGGAGAGGGAATGCAAAGTGTCTTCTACCTCCCGTCTGTCACGATGATGGAAGCTTGTTTCAGAGTGTGAATTTAAGGGTAAGGAAAGGGCCGTTAACCGATCTTTGAGAAAGATCACTGTATCGAAGCCATCTTCCATCTCACATCTTCGGATGTGAAGATGAAAACTTTTGCACAGGGGTGTAAGGAAATATAAGGAAAGTGCCACAGACTGAAATCTATGAAAGAACGCCGTACAGAAAGCATCTTGCATCCCGCAATCTTCAGTCATGAGAACGGAAGCATGTGCAAAAGTGTACAAAAACATCAACATAAAGCACTTTGCTTAACGTGGTAGAAGAACACTGTGCAGCCACCATGTCTCAACTCATCACTCCTGTCGTGAAGATGGAGCTTTGTAAGGAAAGGGTAGTTAAGCAATCTTTGAGAAAGAATACTGTGTCGAAGCCATCTTCCCTCTCACGTCTTCAGACGTGAATACGTAACCGTTTGCACAGGGGTGTAAGGAAATATAAGGAAAGTGCCACAGACTGAAATCTATGAAAGAACGCCGTACACAAAGCATCTTGCATGCCACAATCTTCAGTCATGAGAACGGAAGCATGGGTAAAAGTGTGGAGGAAAACATCAACAGAAAGCAGTTTGCTTAACTCTGTAGAAGGGCACTCTGCAAGCCACCACGTCTCAACTCACCACTCCTGTGGTGAAGATGGAAGCCTTGGCAAGAGTGTGCACGAGCACGTAACGAAAGGGCCGTCCAGTTAATTCTGAGACCCAAATCTGTGTAGATAGACTACAACACCGAACCCACCTCCTGACGAATGAATCAACCAGGGATTTCTTCCCTGTGTGTGGAACCTTAAGGAAAGTGCCATAAACTTAACAGGAGATGAGAACACTGGATCGATTGCTTCTTACAACCCACGGCTTCTCTCTCGTAGACATAAACATTTGCCACGTTGGGTTGAAAGCAGAAGGAAAGTGGCTGAGACTTTGCTTCGAGAGAGGATCTTACCAAATCGATCCTTCGAGGCATGTCTTCTATCGTGTAGTGGGAAGCATTCAGATAAGTGCGTTTCTCAGCATAAAGAAATGATTGTACACTTAACATTTGGAAAGAATTCTGTGGAAACCATCTGAAACTCACATTTTCTCTCATGAACCTGGAAGCATTGGCTCAAGGGTGAGGGAACATGTGACTCAGTGCGGTTTCCTAAACCCTGAGCACCGAGCCTCTGGTTAGAGAATGCCACTTCAAGCATCCTGATGCATGGAGAGAGAAGTTTTGTCAACTATCTGTATTGAACGGTAAGAGAAGTGCCCTGCCGAGAACACTAAGAGAGAGCGCCATCTAGAGACAACCTTCCAACTTCCATCTACCTTCATGAAGATGGATGTATTTTCCAAAAGTTTGTATTAAAACACAAGGCACGTGCTGTATGCTCACATAAGAACACCCTTTGTAGAAGATCTTCCAACTCACATCTTCTGTAATGAAGATGGAAGTACTTGCAGAAGTGTGAGTGAACGCATCAGGAGAGGTTCTAGCTAAGTAGCATTGAGAACCAAGTCTGTGTTGTAGGAAGGCAACAACGATCTAACGTCGTTACCCATGAATACGCACGCATTTCCCAAAACGTGTGTTGAAACTTCAGGAAAATGCCATAGACGTAACCCTCAGTAAGGAGAGGGAATGCAAAGTGTCTTCTACCTCCCGTCTGTCACGATGATGGAAGCTTGTTTCAGAGTGTGAATTTAAGGGTAAGGAAAGGGCCGTTAACCGATCTTTGAGAAAGATCACTGTATCGAAGCCATCTTCCATCTCACATCTTCGGATGTGAAGATGAAAACTTTTGCACAGGGGTGTAAGGAAATATAAGGAAAGTGCCACAGACTGAAATCTATGAAAGAACGCCGTACAGAAAGCATCTTGCATCCCGCAATCTTCAGTCATGAGAACGGAAGCATGTGCAAAAGTGTACAAAAACATCAACATAAAGCACTTTGCTTAACGTGGTAGAAGAACACTGTGCAGCCACCATGTCTCAACTCATCACTCCTGTCGTGAAGATGGAGCTTTGTAAGGAAAGGGTAGTTAAGCAATCTTTGAGAAAGAATACTGTGTCGAAGCCATCTTCCCTCTCACGTCTTCAGACGTGAATACGTAACCGTTTGCACAGGGGTGTAAGGAAATATAAGGAAAGTGCCACAGACTGAAATCTATGAAAGAACGCCGTACACAAAGCATCTTGCATGCCACAATCTTCAGTCATGAGAACGGAAGCATGGGTAAAAGTGTGGAGGAAAACATCAACAGAAAGCAGTTTGCTTAACTCTGTAGAAGGGCACTCTGCAAGCCACCACGTCTCAACTCACCACTCCTGTGGTGAAGATGGAAGCCTTGGCAAGAGTGTGCACGAGCACGTAACGAAAGGGCCGTCCAGTTAATTCTGAGACCCAAATCTGTGTAGATAGACTACAACACCGAACCCACCTCCTGACGAATGAATCAACCAGGGATTTCTTCCCTGTGTGTGAACCTTAAGGAAAGAGCCATAAACTTAACAGGAGATGAGAATACTGGATCGATTGCTTCTTACAACCCACGGCTTCTCTCTCGTAGACATAAACAGTTGCCACGTTGGGTTGAAAGCAGAAGGAAAGTGGCTGAGACTTTGCTTCGAGAGAGGATCTTACCAAATCGATCCTTCGAGGGATGTCTTCTAACGTGTAGTGGGAAGCATTCAGATAAGTGTATTTCTCAGCATAAAGAAATGATTGTACACTTAACCTTTGGAACGAATTCCGTGGAAACCATCGGAAAACCACATTTTCTCTCATGAACCTGGAAGCATTGGCTCAAGGGTGAGGGAACATGTGACTCAGTGCGGTTTCCTAAACCCTGAGCACCGAGCATCTGGATAGAGAATGCCACTTCAAGCAGCCTGATGCACGGAGAGAGAAGCTTTCTCAGTTATGTGTGATGAACAGTAAGAGAAGTGTCCTTCGCTGAACACTAAAAAAGAGCACATTAGAGAAAACCTTCCAAATCCCATCTACCTTCATGAGGATGGCGGTATTTTTCAAAAGTGTGCATGAAAACACAAGGAAGGTGCATAGGATCACTTAAGAACACCCTTTGGAAAAGATCATCCCAACTCACATCTTCTAAAATGAACACAGACGAACTTGCAGAAGTGTTAGGGAACGCATCAGGAGAGGTTCTAGCTTAGCAGCTGTGAGAACCAAGTCTGTGTTGTAGGAAGGCAACATCGATTTAATATCGTGAACCATGAATAAACACGCGTTTCCCTGTACGTGTCAACGATAAAAAGCGATAAAAAAGCGATAAAAAAGCGATAAAAAACTGCCATAGAAGAAACTCTCAGTAATAAGAGTGTAAGCAAATGGTATTCCAACTCAGATCGTCTGTCGTGATGATGGAAGCATGTTTCAGAGTGTGAATTAAAGTGCAAAGGAATGTGCTGTTAACCAATCCTTGATAAATAAAACAATATCGAAGCCATCTTCCCTCTCACGTCTTCAGACGTGAATACGTAACCGTTTGCACAGGGGTGTAAGGAAATATAAGGAAAGTGCCACAGACTGAAATCTATGAAAGAACGCCGTACACAAAGCATCTTGCATGCCACAATCTTCAGTCATGAGAACGGAAGCATGGGTAAAAGTGTGGAGGAAAACATCAACAGAAAGCAGTTTGCTTAACTCTGTAGAAGGGCACTCTGCAAGCCACCACGTCTCAACTCACCACTGCTGTGGTGAAGATGGAAGCCTTGGCAAGAGTGTGCACGAGCACGTAAAGAAAGGGCCGTCCAGTTAATTCTGAGACCCAAATCTGTGTAGATAGACTACAACACCGAACCCACCTCCTGACGAATGAATCAACCAGGGATTTCTTCCCTGTGTGTGAACCTTAAGGAAAGAGCCATAAACTTAACAGGAGATGAGAACACTGGATCGATTGCTTCTTACAACCCACGGCTTCTCTCTCGTAGACATAAACATTTGCCACGTTGGGTTGAAAGCAGAAGGAAAGTGGCTGAGACTTTGCTTCGAGAGAGGATCTTACCAAATCGATCCTTCGAGGCATGTCTTGTGTAGTGGGAAGCATTCAGATAAGTGCGTTTCTCAGCATAAAGAAATGATTGTACACTTAACATTTGGAAAGAATTCTGTGGAAACCATCTGAAACTCACATTTTCTCTCATGAACCTGGAAGCATTGGCTCAAGGGTGAGGGAACATGTGACTCAGTGCGGTTTCCTAAACCCTGAGCACCGAGCCTCTGGATAGAGAATGCCACTTCAAGCATCCTGATGCATGGAGAGAGAAGTTTTGTCAACTATCTGTATTGAACGGTAAGAGAAGTGCCCTGCCGAGAACACTAAGAGAGAGCGCCATCTAGAGACAACCTTCCAACTTCCATCTACCTTCATGAAGATGGATGTATTTTCCAAAAGTTTGTATTAAAACACAAGGCACGTGCTGTATGCTCACATAAGAACACCCTTTGTAGAAGATCTTCCAACTCACATCTTCTGTAATGAAGATGGAAGTACTTGCAGAAGTGTGAGTGAACGCATCAGGAGAGGTTCTAGCTAAGTAGCATTGAGAACCAAGTCTGTGTTGTAGGAAGGCAACAACGATCTAACGTCGTTACCCATGAATACGCACGCATTTCCCAAAACGTGTGTTGAAACTTCAGGAAAATGCCATAGACGTAACCCTCAGTAAGGAGAGGGAATGCAAAGTGTCTTCTACCTCCCGTCTGTCACGATGATGGAAGCTTGTTTCAGAGTGTGAATTTAAGGGTAAGGAAAGGGCCGTTAACCGATCTTTGAGAAAGATCACTGTATCGAAGCCATCTTCCATCTCACATCTTCGGATGTGAAGATGAAAACTTTTGCACAGGGGTGTAAGGAAATATAAGGAAAGTGCCACAGACTGAAATCTATGAAAGAACGCCGTACAGAAAGCATCTTGCATCCCGCAATCTTCAGTCATGAGAACGGAAGCATGTGCAAAAGTGTACAAAAACATCAACATAAAGCACTTTGCTTAACGTGGTAGAAGAACACTGTGCAGCCACCATGTCTCAACTCATCACTCCTGTCGTGAAGATGGAGCTTTGTAAGGAAAGGGTAGTTAAGCAATCTTTGAGAAAGAATACTGTGTCGAAGCCATCTTCCCTCTCACGTCTTCAGACGTGAATACGTAACCGTTTGCACAGGGGTGTAAGGAAATATAAGGAAAGTGCCACAGACTGAAATCTATGAAAGAACGCCGTACACAAAGCATCTTGCATGCCACAATCTTCAGTCATGAGAACGGAAGCATGGGTAAAAGTGTGGAGGAAAACATCAACAGAAAGCAGTTTGCTTAACTCTGTAGAAGGGCACTCTGCAAGCCACCACGTCTCAACTCACCACTCCTGTGGTGAAGATGGAAGCCTTGGCAAGAGTGTGCACGAGCACGTAACGAAAGGGCCGTCCAGTTAATTCTGAGACCCAAATCTGTGTAGATAGACTACAACACCGAACCCACCTCCTGACGAATGAATCAACCAGGGATTTCTTCCCTGTGTGTGAACCTTAAGGAAAGAGCCATAAACTTAACAGGAGATGAGAACACTGGATCGATTGCTTCTTACAACCCACGGCTTCTCTCTCGTAGACATAAACATTTGCCACGTTGGGTTGAAAGCAGAAGGAAAGTGGCTGAGACTTTGCTTCGAGAGAGGATCTTACCAAATCGATCCTTCGAGGCATGTCTTGTGTAGTGGGAAGCATTCAGATAAGTGCGTTTCTCAGCATAAAGAAATGATTGTACACTTAACATTTGGAAAGAATTCTGTGGAAACCATCTGAAACTCACATTTTCTCTCATGAACCTGGAAGCATTGGCTCAAGGGTGAGGGAACATGTGACTCAGTGCGGTTTCCTAAACCCTGAGCACCGAGCCTCTGGTTAGAGAATGCCACTTCAAGCATCCTGATGCATGGAGAGAGAAGTTTTGTCAACTATCTGTACTGAACGGTAAGAGAAGTGCCCTGCCGAGAACACTAAGAGAGAGCGCCATCTAGAGACAACCTTCCAACTTCCATCTACCTTCATGAAGATGGATGTATTTTCCAAAAGTTTGTATTAAAACACAAGGCACGTGCTGTATGCTCACATAAGAACACCCTTTGTAGAAGATCTTCCAACTCACATCTTCTGTAATGAAGATGGAAGTACTTGCAGAAGTGTGAGTGAACGCATCAGGAGAGGTTCTAGCTAAGTAGCATTGAGAACCAAGTCTGTGTTGTAGGAAGGCAACAACGATCTAACGTCGTTACCCATGAATACGCACGCATTTCCCAAAACGTGTGTTGAAACTTCAGGAAAATGCCATAGACGTAACCCTCAGTAAGGAGAGGGAATGCAAAGTGTCTTCTACCTCCCGTCTGTCACGATGATGGAAGCTTGTTTCAGAGTGTGAATTTAAGGGTAAGGAAAGGGCCGTTAACCGATCTTTGAGAAAGATCACTGTATCGAAGCCATCTTCCATCTCACATCTTCAGATGTGAAGATGAAAACTTTTGCACAGGGGTGTAAGGAAATATAAGGAAAGTGCCACAGACTGAAATCTATGAAAGAACGCCGTACAGAAAGCATCTTGCATCCCGCAATCTTCAGTCATGAGAACGGAAGCATGTGCAAAAGTGTACAAAAACATCAACATAAAGCACTTTGCTTAACGTGGTAGAAGAACACTGTGCAGCCACCATGTCTCAACTCATCACTCCTGTCGTGAAGATGGAGCTTTGTAAGGAAAGGGTAGTTAAGCAATCTTTGAGAAAGAATACTGTGTCGAAGCCATCTTCCCTCTCACGTCTTCAGACGTGAATACGTAACCGTTTGCACAGGGGTGTAAGGAAATATAAGGAAAGTGCCACAGACTGAAATCTATGAAAGAACGCCGTACACAAAGCATCTTGCATGCCACAATCTTCAGTCATGAGAACGGAAGCATGGGTAAAAGTGTGGAGGAAAACATCAACAGAAAGCAGTTTGCTTAACTCTGTAGAAGGGCACTCTGCAAGCCACCACGTCTCAACTCACCACTCCTGTGGTGAAGATGGAAGCCTTGGCAAGAGTGTGCACGAGCACATAACGAAAGGGCCGTCCAGTTAATTCTGAGACCCAAATCTGTGTAGATAGACTACAACACCGAACCCACCTCCTGACGAATGAATCAACCAGGGATTTCTTCCCTGTGTGTGGAACCTTAAGGAAAGTGCCATAAACTTAACAGGAGATGAGAACACTGGATCGATTGCTTCTTACAACCCACGGCTTCTCTCTCGTAGACATAAACATTTGCCACGTTGGGTTGAAAGCAGAAGGAAAGTGGCTGAGACTTTGCTTCGAGAGAGGATCTTACCAAATCGATCCTTCGAGGCATGTCTTGTGTAGTGGGAAGCATTCAGATAAGTGCGTTTCTCAGCATAAAGAAATGATTGTACACTTAACATTTGGAAAGAATTCTGTGGAAACCATCTGAAACTCACATTTTCTCTCATGAACCTGGAAGCATTGGCTCAAGGGTGAGGGAACATGTGACTCAGTGCGGTTTCCTAAACCCTGAGCACCGAGCCTCTGGTTAGAGAATGCCACTTCAAGCATCCTGATGCATGGAGAGAGAAGTTTTGTCAACTATCTGTATTGAACGGTAAGAGAAGTGCCCTGCCGAGAACACTAAGAGAGAGCGCCATCTAGAGACAACCTTCCAACTTCCATCTACCTTCATGAAGATGGATGTATTTTCCAAAAGTTTGTATTAAAACACAAGGCACGTGCTGTATGCTCACATAAGAACACCCTTTGTAGAAGATCTTCCAACTCACATCTTCTGTAATGAAGATGGAAGTACTTGCAGAAGTGTGAGTGAACGCATCAGGAGAGGTTCTAGCTAAGTAGCATTGAGAACCAAGTCTGTGTTGTAGGAAGGCAACAACGATCTAACGTCGTTACCCATGAATACGCACGCATTTCCCAAAACGTGTGTTGAAACTTCAGGAAAATGCCATAGACGTAACCCTCAGTAAGGAGAGGGAATGCAAAGTGTCTTCTACCTCCCGTCTGTCACGATGATGGAAGCTTGTTTCAGAGTGTGAATTTAAGGGTAAGGAAAGGGCCGTTAACCGATCTTTGAGAAAGATCACTGTATCGAAGCCATCTTCCATCTCACATCTTCGGATGTGAAGATGAAAACTTTTGCACAGGGGTGTAAGGAAATATAAGGAAAGTGCCACAGACTGAAATCTATGAAAGAACGCCGTACAGAAAGCATCTTGCATCCCGCAATCTTCAGTCATGAGAACGGAAGCATGTGCAAAAGTGTACAAAAACATCAACATAAAGCACTTTGCTTAACGTGGTAGAAGAACACTGTGCAGCCACCATGTCTCAACTCATCACTCCTGTCGTGAAGATGGAGCTTTGTAAGGAAAGGGTAGTTAAGCAATCTTTGAGAAAGAATACTGTGTCGAAGCCATCTTCCCTCTCACGTCTTCAGACGTGAATACGTAACCGTTTGCACAGGGGTGTAAGGAAATATAAGGAAAGTGCCACAGACTGAAATCTATGAAAGAACGCCGTACACAAAGCATCTTGCATGCCACAATCTTCAGTCATGAGAACGGAAGCATGGGTAAAAGTGTGGAGGAAAACATCAACAGAAAGCAGTTTGCTTAACTCTGTAGAAGGGCACTCTGCAAGCCACCACGTCTCAACTCACCACTCCTGTGGTGAAGATGGAAGCCTTGGCAAGAGTGTGCACGAGCACGTAACGAAAGGGCCGTCCAGTTAATTCTGAGACCCAAATCTGTGTAGATAGACTACAACACCGAACCCACCTCCTGACGAATGAATCAACCAGGGATTTCTTCCCTGTGTGTGGAACCTTAAGGAAAGTGCCATAAACTTAACAGGAGATGAGAACACTGGATCGATTGCTTCTTACAACCCACGGCTTCTCTCTCGTAGACATAAACATTTGCCACGTTGGGTTGAAAGCAGAAGGAAAGTGGCTGAGACTTTGCTTCGAGAGAGGATCTTACCAAATCGATCCTTCGAGGCATGTCTTCTATCGTGTAGTGGGAAGCATTCAGATAAGTGCGTTTCTCAGCATAAAGAAATGATTGTACACTTAACATTTGGAAAGAATTCTGTGGAAACCATCTGAAACTCACATTTTCTCTCATGAACCTGGAAGCATTGGCTCAAGGGTGAGGGAACATGTGACTCAGTGCGGTTTCCTAAACCCTGAGCACCGAGCCTCTGGTTAGAGAATGCCACTTCAAGCATCCTGATGCATGGAGAGAGAAGTTTTGTCAACTATCTGTATTGAACGGTAAGAGAAGTGCCCTGCCGAGAACACTAAGAGAGAGCGCCATCTAGAGACAACCTTCCAACTTCCATCTACCTTCATGAAGATGGATGTATTTTCCAAAAGTTTGTATTAAAACACAAGGCACGTGCTGTATGCTCACATAAGAACACCCTTTGTAGAAGATCTTCCAACTCACATCTTCTGTAATGAAGATGGAAGTACTTGCAGAAGTGTGAGTGAACGCATCAGGAGAGGTTCTAGCTAAGTAGCATTGAGAACCAAGTCTGTGTTGTAGGAAGGCAACAACGATCTAACGTCGTTACCCATGAATACGCACGCATTTCCCAAAACGTGTGTTGAAACTTCAGGAAAATGCCATAGACGTAACCCTCAGTAAGGAGAGGGAATGCAAAGTGTCTTCTACCTCCCGTCTGTCACGATGATGGAAGCTTGTTTCAGAGTGTGAATTTAAGGGTAAGGAAAGGGCCGTTAACCGATCTTTGAGAAAGATCACTGTATCGAAGCCATCTTCCATCTCACATCTTCGGATGTGAAGATGAAAACTTTTGCACAGGGGTGTAAGGAAATATAAGGAAAGTGCCACAGACTGAAATCTATGAAAGAACGCCGTACAGAAAGCATCTTGCATCCCGCAATCTTCAGTCATGAGAACGGAAGCATGTGCAAAAGTGTACAAAAACATCAACATAAAGCACTTTGCTTAACGTGGTAGAAGAACACTGTGCAGCCACCATGTCTCAACTCATCACTCCTGTCGTGAAGATGGAGCTTTGTAAGGAAAGGGTAGTTAAGCAATCTTTGAGAAAGAATACTGTGTCGAAGCCATCTTCCCTCTCACGTCTTCAGACGTGAATACGTAACCGTTTGCACAGGGGTGTAAGGAAATATAAGGAAAGTGCCACAGACTGAAATCTATGAAAGAACGCCGTACACAAAGCATCTTGCATGCCACAATCTTCAGTCATGAGAACGGAAGCATGGGTAAAAGTGTGGAGGAAAACATCAACAGAAAGCAGTTTGCTTAACTCTGTAGAAGGGCACTCTGCAAGCCACCACGTCTCAACTCACCACTCCTGTGGTGAAGATGGAAGCCTTGGCAAGAGTGTGCACGAGCACGTAACGAAAGGGCCGTCCAGTTAATTCTGAGACCCAAATCTGTGTAGATAGACTACAACACCGAACCCACCTCCTGACGAATGAATCAACCAGGGATTTCTTCCCTGTGTGTGAACCTTAAGGAAAGAGCCATAAACTTAACAGGAGATGAGAATACTGGATCGATTGCTTCTTACAACCCACGGCTTCTCTCTCGTAGACATAAACAGTTGCCACGTTGGGTTGAAAGCAGAAGGAAAGTGGCTGAGACTTTGCTTCGAGAGAGGATCTTACCAAATCGATCCTTCGAGGGATGTCTTCTAACGTGTAGTGGGAAGCATTCAGATAAGTGTATTTCTCAGCATAAAGAAATGATTGTACACTTAACCTTTGGAACGAATTCCGTGGAAACCATCGGAAAACCACATTTTCTCTCATGAACCTGGAAGCATTGGCTCAAGGGTGAGGGAACATGTGACTCAGTGCGGTTTCCTAAACCCTGAGCACCGAGCATCTGGATAGAGAATGCCACTTCAAGCAGCCTGATGCACGGAGAGAGAAGCTTTCTCAGTTATGTGTGATGAACAGTAAGAGAAGTGTCCTTCGCTGAACACTAAAAAAGAGCACATTAGAGAAAACCTTCCAAATCCCATCTACCTTCATGAGGATGGCGGTATTTTTCAAAAGTGTGCATGAAAACACAAGGAAGGTGCATAGGATCACTTAAGAACACCCTTTGGAAAAGATCATCCCAACTCACATCTTCTAAAATGAACACAGACGAACTTGCAGAAGTGTTAGGGAACGCATCAGGAGAGGTTCTAGCTTAGCAGCTGTGAGAACCAAGTCTGTGTTGTAGGAAGGCAACATCGATTTAATATCGTGAACCATGAATAAACACGCGTTTCCCTGTACGTGTCAACGATAAAAAGCGATAAAAAAGCGATAAAAAAGCGATAAAAAACTGCCATAGAAGAAACTCTCAGTAATAAGAGTGTAAGCAAATGGTATTCCAACTCAGATCGTCTGTCGTGATGATGGAAGCATGTTTCAGAGTGTGAATTAAAGTGCAAAGGAATGTGCTGTTAACCAATCCTTGATAAATAAAACAATATCGAAGCCATCTTCCCTCTCACGTCTTCAGACGTGAATACGTAACCGTTTGCACAGGGGTGTAAGGAAATATAAGGAAAGTGCCACAGACTGAAATCTATGAAAGAACGCCGTACACAAAGCATCTTGCATGCCACAATCTTCAGTCATGAGAACGGAAGCATGGGTAAAAGTGTGGAGGAAAACATCAACAGAAAGCAGTTTGCTTAACTCTGTAGAAGGGCACTCTGCAAGCCACCACGTCTCAACTCACCACTCCTGTGGTGAAGATGGAAGCCTTGGCAAGAGTGTGCACGAGCACGTAAAGAAAGGGCCGTCCAGTTAATTCTGAGACCCAAATCTGTGTAGATAGACTACAACACCGAACCCACCTCCTGACGAATGAATCAACCAGGGATTTCTTCCCTGTGTGTGAACCTTAAGGAAAGAGCCATAAACTTAACAGGAGATGAGAACACTGGATCGATTGCTTCTTACAACCCACGGCTTCTCTCTCGTAGACATAAACATTTGCCACGTTGGGTTGAAAGCAGAAGGAAAGTGGCTGAGACTTTGCTTCGAGAGAGGATCTTACCAAATCGATCCTTCGAGGGACGTCTTCTAACGTGTAGTGGGAAGCATTCAGATAAGTGTATTTCTCAGCATAAAGAAATGATTGTACACTTAACCTTTGGAACGAATTCCGTGGAAACCATCGGAAAACCACATTTTCTCTCATGAACCTGGAAGCATTGGCTCAAGGGTGAGGGAACATGTGACTCAGTGCGGTTTCCTAAACCCTGAGCACCGAGCATCTGGATAGAGAATGCCACTTCAAGCAGCCTGATGCACGGAGAGAGAAGCTTTCTCAGTTATGTGTGATGAACAGTAAGAGAAGTGTCCTTCGCTGAACACTAAAAAAGAGCACATTAGAGAAAACCTTCCAAATCCCATCTACCTTCATGAGGATGGCGGTATTTTTCAAAAGTGTGCATGAAAACACAAGGAAGGTGCATAGGATCACTTAAGAACACCCTTTGGAAAAGATCATCCCAACTCACATCTTCTAAAATGAACACAGACGAACTTGCAGAAGTGTTAGGGAACGCATCAGGAGAGGTTCTAGCTTAGCAGCTGTGAGAACCAAGTCTGTGTTGTAGGAAGGCAACATCGATTTAATATCGTGAACCATGAATAAACACGCGTTTCCCTGTACGTGTCAACGATAAAAAGCGATAAAAAAGCGATAAAAAAGCGATAAAAAACTGCCATAGAAGAAACTCTCAGTAAGAAGAGTGTAAGCAAATGGTATTCCAACTCAGATCGTCTGTCGTGATGATGGAAGCATGTTTCAGAGTGTGAATTAAAGTGCAAAGGAATGTGCTGTTAACCAATCCTTGATAAATAAAACAATATCGAAGCCATCTTCCCTCTCACGTCTTCGGACGTGACTATGAAACCTTTTGCTCAGCGGTGTAAGGAAATATAAGGAAAGTGCCACAGACTGAAATCTATGAAAGAACGCCATACACAAAGCATCTTGCATCCCACAATCTTCAGTCATGAGAACGGAAGCATGGGTAAAAGTGTGGAGGAAAACATCAACAGAAAGCAGTTTGCTTAACTCTGTAGAAGGGCACTCTGCAGCCACCACGTCTCAACTCACCACTCCTGTGGTGAAGATGGAAGCCTTGGCAAGAGTGTGCACGAGCACGTAACGAAAGGGCCGTCCAGTTAATTCTGAGACCCAAATCTGTGTAGATAGACTACAACACCGAACCCACCTCCTGACGAATGAATCAACCAGGGATTTCTTCCCTGTGTGTGAACATTAAGGAAAGTGCCATAAACTTAACAGGAGATGAGAACACTGGATCGATTGCTTCTTACAACCCACGGCTTCTCTCTCGTAGACATAAACATTTGCCACGTTGGGTTGAAAGCAGAAGGAAAGTGGCTGAGACTTTGCTTCGAGAGAGGATCTTACCAAATCGATCCTTCGAGGCATGTCTTCTATCGTGTAGTGGGAAGCATTCAGATAAGTGCGTTTCTCAGCATAAAGAAATGATTGTACACTTAACATTTGGAAAGAATTCTGTGGAAACCATCTGAAACTCACATTTTCTCTCATGAACCTGGAAGCATTGGCTCAAGGGTGAGGGAACATGTGACTCAGTGCGGTTTCCTAAACCCTGAGCACCGAGCCTCTGGTTAGAGAATGCCACTTCAAGCATCCTGATGCATGGAGAGAGAAGTTTTGTCAACTATCTGTATTGAACGGTAAGAGAAGTGCCCTGCCGAGAACACTAAGAGAGAGCGCCATCTAGAGACAACCTTCCAACTTCCATCTACCTTCATGAAGATGGATGTATTTTCCAAAAGTTTGTATTAAAACACAAGGCACGTGCTGTATGCTCACATAAGAACACCCTTTGTAGAAGATCTTCCAACTCACATCTTCTGTAATGAAGATGGAAGTACTTGCAGAAGTGTGAGTGAACGCATCAGGAGAGGTTCTAGCTAAGTAGCATTGAGAACCAAGTCTGTGTTGTAGGAAGGCAACAACGATCTAACGTCGTTACCCATGAATACGCACGCATTTCCCAAAACGTGTGTTGAAACTTCAGGAAAATGCCATAGACGTAACCCTCAGTAAGGAGAGGGAATGCAAAGTGTCTTCTACCTCCCGTCTGTCACGATGATGGAAGCTTGTTTCAGAGTGTGAATTTAAGGGTAAGGAAAGGGCCGTTAACCGATCTTTGAGAAAGATCACTGTATCAAAGCCATCTTCCATCTCACATCTTCGGATGTGAAGATGAAAACTTTTGCACAGGGGTGTAAGGAAATATAAGGAAAGTGCCACAGACTGAAATCTATGAAAGAACGCCGTACAGAAAGCATCTTGCATCCCGCAATCTTCAGTCATGAGAACGGAAGCATGTGCAAAAGTGTACAAAAACATCAACATAAAGCACTTTGCTTAACGTGGTAGAAGAACACTGTGCAGCCACCATGTCTCAACTCATCACTCCTGTCGTGAAGATGGAGCTTTGTAAGGAAAGGGTAGTTAAGCAATCTTTGAGAAAGAATACTGTGTCGAAGCCATCTTCCCTCTCACGTCTTCAGACGTGAATACGTAACCGTTTGCACAGGGGTGTAAGGAAATATAAGGAAAGTGCCACAGACTGAAATCTATGAAAGAACGCCGTACACAAAGCATCTTGCATGCCACAATCTTCAGTCATGAGAACGGAAGCATGGGTAAAAGTGTGGAGGAAAACATCAACAGAAAGCAGTTTGCTTAACTCTGTAGAAGGGCACTCTGCAAGCCACCACGTCTCAACTCACCACTCCTGTGGTGAAGATGGAAGCCTTGGCAAGAGTGTGCACGAGCACATAACGAAAGGGCCGTCCAGTTAATTCTGAGACCCAAATCTGTGTAGATAGACTACAACACCGAACCCACCTCCTGACGAATGAATCAACCAGGGATTTCTTCCCTGTGTGTGGAACCTTAAGGAAAGTGCCATAAACTTAACAGGAGATGAGAACACTGGATCGATTGCTTCTTACAACCCACGGCTTCTCTCTCGTAGACATAAACATTTGCCACGTTGGGTTGAAAGCAGAAGGAAAGTGGCTGAGACTTTGCTTCGAGAGAGGATCTTACCAAATCGATCCTTCGAGGCATGTCTTCTATCGTGTAGTGGGAAGCATTCAGATAAGTGCGTTTCTCAGCATAAAGAAATGATTGTACACTTAACATTTGGGAAGAATTCTGTGGAAACCATCTGAAACTCACATTTTCTCTCATGAACCTGGAAGCATTGGCTCAAGGGTGAGGGAACATGTGACTCAGTGCGGTTTCCTAAACCCTGAGCACCGAGCCTCTGGTTAGAGAATGCCACTTCAAGCATCCTGATGCATGGAGAGAGAAGTTTTGTCAACTATCTGTATTGAACAGTAAGAGAAGTGCCCTGCCGAGAACACTAAGAGAGAGCGCCATCTAGAGACAACCTTCCAACTTCCATCTACCTTCATGAAGATGGATGTATTTTCCAAAAGTTTGTATTAAAACACAAGGCACGTGCTGTATGCTCACATAAGAACACCCTTTGTAGAAGATCTTCCAACTCACATCTTCTGTAATGAAGATGGAAGTACTTGCAGAAGTGTGAGTGAACGCATCAGGAGAGGTTCTAGCTAAGTAGCATTGAGAACCAAGTCTGTGTTGTAGGAAGGCAACAACGATCTAACGTCGTTACCCATGAATACGCACGCATTTCCCAAAACGTGTGTTGAAACTTCAGGAAAATGCCATAGACGTAACCCTCAGTAAGGAGAGGGAATGCAAAGTGTCTTCTACCTCCCGTCTGTCACGATGATGGAAGCTTGTTTCAGAGTGTGAATTTAAGGGTAAGGAAAGGGCCGTTAACCGATCTTTGAGAAAGATCACTGTATCGAAGCCATCTTCCATCTCACATCTTCGGATGTGAAGATGAAAACTTTTGCACAGGGGTGTAAGGAAATATAAGGAAAGTGCCACAGACTGAAATCTATGAAAGAACGCCGTACAGAAAGCATCTTGCATCCCGCAATCTTCAGTCATGAGAACGGAAGCATGTGCAAAAGTGTACAAAAACATCAACATAAAGCACTTTGCTTAACGTGGTAGAAGAACACTGTGCAGCCACCATGTCTCAACTCATCACTCCTGTCGTGAAGATGGAGCTTTGTAAGGAAAGGGTAGTTAAGCAATCTTTGAGAAAGAATACTGTGTCGAAGCCATCTTCCCTCTCACGTCTTCAGACGTGAATACGTAACCGTTTGCACAGGGGTGTAAGGAAATATAAGGAAAGTGCCACAGACTGAAATCTATGAAAGAACGCCGTACACAAAGCATCTTGCATGCCACAATCTTCAGTCATGAGAACGGAAGCATGGGTAAAAGTGTGGAGGAAAACATCAACAGAAAGCAGTTTGCTTAACTCTGTAGAAGGGCACTCTGCAAGCCACCACGTCTCAACTCACCACTCCTGTGGTGAAGATGGAAGCCTTGGCAAGAGTGTGCACGAGCACGTAACGAAAGGGCCGTCCAGTTAATTCTGAGACCCAAATCTGTGTAGATAGACTACAACACCGAACCCACCTCCTGACGAATGAATCAACCAGGGATTTCTTCCCTGTGTGTGGAACCTTAAGGAAAGTGCCATAAACTTAACAGGAGATGAGAACACTGGATCGATTGCTTCTTACAACCCACGGCTTCTCTCTCGTAGACATAAACATTTGCCACGTTGGGTTGAAAGCAGAAGGAAAGTGGCTGAGACTTTGCTTCGAGAGAGGATCTTACCAAATCGATCCTTCGAGGCATGTCTTCTATCGTGTAGTGGGAAGCATTCAGATAAGTGCGTTTCTCAGCATAAAGAAATGATTGTACACTTAACATTTGGGAAGAATTCTGTGGAAACCATCTGAAACTCACATTTTCTCTCATGAACCTGGAAGCATTGGCTCAAGGGTGAGGGAACATGTGACTCAGTGCGGTTTCCTAAACCCTGAGCACCGAGCCTCTGGTTAGAGAATGCCACTTCAAGCATCCTGATGCATGGAGAGAGAAGTTTTGTCAACTATCTGTATTGAACGGTAAGAGAAGTGCCCTGCCGAGAACACTGAGAGAGCGCCATCTAGAGACAACCTTCCAACTTCCATCTACCTTCATGAAGATGGATGTATTTTCCAAAAGTTTGTATTAAAACACAAGGCACGTGCTGTATGCTCACATAAGAACACCCTTTGTAGAAGATCTTCCAACTCACATCTTCTGTAATGAAGATGGAAGTACTTGCAGAAGTGTGAGTGAACGCATCAGGAGAGGTTCTAGCTAAGTAGCATTGAGAACCAAGTCTGTGTTGTAGGAAGGCAACAACGATCTAACGTCGTTACCCATGAATACGCACGCATTTCCCAAAACGTGTGTTGAAACTTCAGGAAAATGCCATAGACGTAACCCTCAGTAAGGAGAGGGAATGCAAAGTGTCTTCTACCTCCCGTCTGTCACGATGATGGAAGCTTGTTTCAGAGTGTGAATTTAAGGGTAAGGAAAGGGCCGTTAACCGATCTTTGAGAAAGATCACTGTATCGAAGCCATCTTCCATCTCACATCTTCGGATGTGAAGATGAAAACTTTTGCACAGGGGTGTAAGGAAATATAAGGAAAGTGCCACAGACTGAAATCTATGAAAGAACGCCGTACAGAAAGCATCTTGCATCCCGCAATCTTCAGTCATGAGAACGGAAGCATGTGCAAAAGTGTACAAAAACATCAACATAAAGCACTTTGCTTAACGTGGTAGAAGAACACTGTGCAGCCACCATGTCTCAACTCATCACTCCTGTCGTGAAGATGGAGCTTTGTAAGGAAAGGGTAGTTAAGCAATCTTTGAGAAAGAATACTGTGTCGAAGCCATCTTCCCTCTCACGTCTTCAGACGTGAATACGTAACCGTTTGCACAGGGGTGTAAGGAAATATAAGGAAAGTGCCACAGACTGAAATCTATGAAAGAACGCCGTACACAAAGCATCTTGCATGCCACAATCTTCAGTCATGAGAACGGAAGCATGGGTAAAAGTGTGGAGGAAAACATCAACAGAAAGCAGTTTGCTTAACTCTGTAGAAGGGCACTCTGCAAGCCACCACGTCTCAACTCACCACTCCTGTGGTGAAGATGGAAGCCTTGGCAAGAGTGTGCACGAGCACATAACGAAAGGGCCGTCCAGTTAATTCTGAGACCCAAATCTGTGTAGATAGACTACAACACCGAACCCACCTCCTGACGAATGAATCAACCAGGGATTTCTTCCCTGTGTGTGGAACCTTAAGGAAAGTGCCATAAACTTAACAGGAGATGAGAACACTGGATCGATTGCTTCTTACAACCCACGGCTTCTCTCTCGTAGACATAAACATTTGCCACGTTGGGTTGAAAGCAGAAGGAAAGTGGCTGAGACTTTGCTTCGAGAGAGGATCTTACCAAATCGATCCTTCGAGGCATGTCTTGTGTAGTGGGAAGCATTCAGATAAGTGCGTTTCTCAGCATAAAGAAATGATTGTACACTTAACATTTGGAAAGAATTCTGTGGAAACCATCTGAAACTCACATTTTCTCTCATGAACCTGGAAGCATTGGCTCAAGGGTGAGGGAACATGTGACTCAGTGCGGTTTCCTAAACCCTGAGCACCGAGCCTCTGGTTAGAGAATGCCACTTCAAGCATCCTGATGCATGGAGAGAGAAGTTTTGTCAACTATCTGTATTGAACGGTAAGAGAAGTGCCCTGCCGAGAACACTAAGAGAGAGCGCCATCTAGAGACAACCTTCCAACTTCCATCTACCTTCATGAAGATGGATGTATTTTCCAAAAGTTTGTATTAAAACACAAGGCACGTGCTGTATGCTCACATAAGAACACCCTTTGTAGAAGATCTTCCAACTCACATCTTCTGTAATGAAGATGGAAGTACTTGCAGAAGTGTGAGTGAACGCATCAGGAGAGGTTCTAGCTAAGTAGCATTGAGAACCAAGTCTGTGTTGTAGGAAGGCAACAACGATCTAACGTCGTTACCCATGAATACGCACGCATTTCCCAAAACGTGTGTTGAAACTTCAGGAAAATGCCATAGACGTAACCCTCAGTAAGGAGAGGGAATGCAAAGTGTCTTCTACCTCCCGTCTGTCACGATGATGGAAGCTTGTTTCAGAGTGTGAATTTAAGGGTAAGGAAAGGGCCGTTAACCGATCTTTGAGAAAGATCACTGTATCGAAGCCATCTTCCATCTCACATCTTCGGATGTGAAGATGAAAACTTTTGCACAGGGGTGTAAGGAAATATAAGGAAAGTGCCACAGACTGAAATCTATGAAAGAACGCCGTACAGAAAGCATCTTGCATCCCGCAATCTTCAGTCATGAGAACGGAAGCATGTGCAAAAGTGTACAAAAACATCAACATAAAGCACTTTGCTTAACGTGGTAGAAGAACACTGTGCAGCCACCATGTCTCAACTCATCACTCCTGTCGTGAAGATGGAGCTTTGTAAGGAAAGGGTAGTTAAGCAATCTTTGAGAAAGAATACTGTGTCGAAGCCATCTTCCCTCTCACGTCTTCAGACGTGAATACGTAACCGTTTGCACAGGGGTGTAAGGAAATATAAGGAAAGTGCCACAGACTGAAATCTATGAAAGAACGCCGTACACAAAGCATCTTGCATGCCACAATCTTCAGTCATGAGAACGGAAGCATGGGTAAAAGTGTGGAGGAAAACATCAACAGAAAGCAGTTTGCTTAACTCTGTAGAAGGGCACTCTGCAAGCCACCACGTCTCAACTCACCACTCCTGTGGTGAAGATGGAAGCCTTGGCAAGAGTGTGCACGAGCACGTAACGAAAGGGCCGTCCAGTTAATTCTGAGACCCAAATCTGTGTAGATAGACTACAACACCGAACCCACCTCCTGACGAATGAATCAACCAGGGATTTCTTCCCTGTGTGTGGAACCTTAAGGAAAGTGCCATAAACTTAACAGGAGATGAGAACACTGGATCGATTGCTTCTTACAACCCACGGCTTCTCTCTCGTAGACATAAACATTTGCCACGTTGGGTTGAAAGCAGAAGGAAAGTGGCTGAGACTTTGCTTCGAGAGAGGATCTTACCAAATCGATCCTTCGAGGCATGTCTTCTATCGTGTAGTGGGAAGCATTCAGATAAGTGCGTTTCTCAGCATAAAGAAATGATTGTACACTTAACATTTGGGAAGAATTCTGTGGAAACCATCTGAAACTCACATTTTCTCTCATGAACCTGGAAGCATTGGCTCAAGGGTGAGGGAACATGTGACTCAGTGCGGTTTCCTAAACCCTGAGCACCGAGCCTCTGGTTAGAGAATGCCACTTCAAGCATCCTGATGCATGGAGAGAGAAGTTTTGTCAACTATCTGTATTGAACGGTAAGAGAAGTGCCCTGCCGAGAACACTGAGAGAGCGCCATCTAGAGACAACCTTCCAACTTCCATCTACCTTCATGAAGATGGATGTATTTTCCAAAAGTTTGTATTAAAACACAAGGCACGTGCTGTATGCTCACATAAGAACACCCTTTGTAGAAGATCTTCCAACTCACATCTTCTGTAATGAAGATGGAAGTACTTGCAGAAGTGTGAGTGAACGCATCAGGAGAGGTTCTAGCTAAGTAGCATTGAGAACCAAGTCTGTGTTGTAGGAAGGCAACAACGATCTAACGTCGTTACCCATGAATACGCACGCATTTCCCAAAACGTGTGTTGAAACTTCAGGAAAATGCCATAGACGTAACCCTCAGTAAGGAGAGGGAATGCAAAGTGTCTTCTACCTCCCGTCTGTCACGATGATGGAAGCTTGTTTCAGAGTGTGAATTTAAGGGTAAGGAAAGGGCCGTTAACCGATCTTTGAGAAAGATCACTGTATCGAAGCCATCTTCCATCTCACATCTTCGGATGTGAAGATGAAAACTTTTGCACAGGGGTGTAAGGAAATATAAGGAAAGTGCCACAGACTGAAATCTATGAAAGAACGCCGTACAGAAAGCATCTTGCATCCCGCAATCTTCAGTCATGAGAACGGAAGCATGTGCAAAAGTGTACAAAAACATCAACATAAAGCACTTTGCTTAACGTGGTAGAAGAACACTGTGCAGCCACCATGTCTCAACTCATCACTCCTGTCGTGAAGATGGAGCTTTGTAAGGAAAGGGTAGTTAAGCAATCTTTGAGAAAGAATACTGTGTCGAAGCCATCTTCCCTCTCACGTCTTCAGACGTGAATACGTAACCGTTTGCACAGGGGTGTAAGGAAATATAAGGAAAGTGCCACAGACTGAAATCTATGAAAGAACGCCGTACACAAAGCATCTTGCATGCCACAATCTTCAGTCATGAGAACGGAAGCATGGGTAAAAGTGTGGAGGAAAACATCAACAGAAAGCAGTTTGCTTAACTCTGTAGAAGGGCACTCTGCAAGCCACCACGTCTCAACTCACCACTCCTGTGGTGAAGATGGAAGCCTTGGCAAGAGTGTGCACGAGCACATAACGAAAGGGCCGTCCAGTTAATTCTGAGACCCAAATCTGTGTAGATAGACTACAACACCGAACCCACCTCCTGACGAATGAATCAACCAGGGATTTCTTCCCTGTGTGTGGAACCTTAAGGAAAGTGCCATAAACTTAACAGGAGATGAGAACACTGGATCGATTGCTTCTTACAACCCACGGCTTCTCTCTCGTAGACATAAACATTTGCCACGTTGGGTTGAAAGCAGAAGGAAAGTGGCTGAGACTTTGCTTCGAGAGAGGATCTTACCAAATCGATCCTTCGAGGCATGTCTTCTATCGTGTAGTGGGAAGCATTCAGATAAGTGCGTTTCTCAGCATAAAGAAATGATTGTACACTTAACATTTGGGAAGAATTCTGTGGAAACCATCTGAAACTCACATTTTCTCTCATGAACCTGGAAGCATTGGCTCAAGGGTGAGGGAACATGTGACTCAGTGCGGTTTCCTAAACCCTGAGCACCGAGCCTCTGGTTAGAGAATGCCACTTCAAGCATCCTGATGCATGGAGAGAGAAGTTTTGTCAACTATCTGTATTGAACGGTAAGAGAAGTGCCCTGCCGAGAACACTAAGAGAGAGCGCCATCTAGAGACAACCTTCCAACTTCCATCTACCTTCATGAAGATGGATGTATTTTCCAAAAGTTTGTATTAAAACACAAGGCACGTGCTGTATGCTCACATAAGAACACCCTTTGTAGAAGATCTTCCAACTCACATCTTCTGTAATGAAGATGGAAGTACTTGCAGAAGTGTGAGTGAACGCATCAGGAGAGGTTCTAGCTAAGTAGCATTGAGAACCAAGTCTGTGTTGTAGGAAGGCAACAACGATCTAACGTCGTTACCCATGAATACGCACGCATTTCCCAAAACGTGTGTTGAAACTTCAGGAAAATGCCATAGACGTAACCCTCAGTAAGGAGAGGGAATGCAAAGTGTCTTCTACCTCCCGTCTGTCACGATGATGGAAGCTTGTTTCAGAGTGTGAATTTAAGGGTAAGGAAAGGGCCGTTAACCGATCTTTGAGAAAGATCACTGTATCGAAGCCATCTTCCATCTCACATCTTCGGATGTGAAGATGAAAACTTTTGCACAGGGGTGTAAGGAAATATAAGGAAAGTGCCACAGACTGAAATCTATGAAAGAACGCCGTACAGAAAGCATCTTGCATCCCGCAATCTTCAGTCATGAGAACGGAAGCATGTGCAAAAGTGTACAAAAACGTCAACATAAAGCACTTTGCTTAACGTGGTAGAAGAACACTGTGCAGCCACCATGTCTCAACTCATCACTCCTGTCGTGAAGATGGAGCTTTGTAAGGAAAGGGTAGTTAAGCAATCTTTGAGAAAGAATACTGTGTCGAAGCCATCTTCCCTCTCACGTCTTCAGACGTGAATACGTAACCGTTTGCACAGGGGTGTAAGGAAATATAAGGAAAGTGCCACAGACTGAAATCTATGAAAGAACGCCGTACACAAAGCATCTTGCATGCCACAATCTTCAGTCATGAGAACGGAAGCATGGGTAAAAGTGTGGAGGAAAACATCAACAGAAAGCAGTTTGCTTAACTCTGTAGAAGGGCACTCTGCAAGCCACCACGTCTCAACTCACCACTCCTGTGGTGAAGATGGAAGCCTTGGCAAGAGTGTGCACGAGCACGTAACGAAAGGGCCGTCCAGTTAATTCTGAGACCCAAATCTGTGTAGATAGACTACAACACCGAACCCACCTCCTGACGAATGAATCAACCAGGGATTTCTTCCCTGTGTGTGAACCTTAAGGAAAGAGCCATAAACTTAACAGGAGATGAGAATACTGGATCGATTGCTTCTTACAACCCACGGCTTCTCTCTCGTAGACATAAACAGTTGCCACGTTGGGTTGAAAGCAGAAGGAAAGTGGCTGAGACTTTGCTTCGAGAGAGGATCTTACCAAATCGATCCTTCGAGGGATGTCTTCTAACGTGTAGTGGGAAGCATTCAGATAAGTGTATTTCTCAGCATAAAGAAATGATTGTACACTTAACCTTTGGAACGAATTCCGTGGAAACCATCGGAAAACCACATTTTCTCTCATGAACCTGGAAGCATTGGCTCAAGGGTGAGGGAACATGTGACTCAGTGCGGTTTCCTAAACCCTGAGCACCGAGCATCTGGATAGAGAATGCCACTTCAAGCAGCCTGATGCACGGAGAGAGAAGCTTTCTCAGTTATGTGTGATGAACAGTAAGAGAAGTGTCCTTCGCTGAACACTAAAAAAGAGCACATTAGAGAAAACCTTCCAAATCCCATCTACCTTCATGAGGATGGCGGTATTTTTCAAAAGTGTGCATGAAAACACAAGGAAGGTGCATAGGATCACTTAAGAACACCCTTTGGAAAAGATCATCCCAACTCACATCTTCTAAAATGAACACAGACGAACTTGCAGAAGTGTTAGGGAACGCATCAGGAGAGGTTCTAGCTTAGCAGCTGTGAGAACCAAGTCTGTGTTGTAGGAAGGCAACATCGATTTAATATCGTGAACCATGAATAAACACGCGTTTCCCTGTACGTGTCAACGATAAAAAGCGATAAAAAAGCGATAAAAAAGCGATAAAAAACTGCCATAGAAGAAACTCTCAGTAATAAGAGTGTAAGCAAATGGTATTCCAACTCAGATCGTCTGTCGTGATGATGGAAGCATGTTTCAGAGTGTGAATTAAAGTGCAAAGGAATGTGCTGTTAACCAATCCTTGATAAATAAAACAATATCGAAGCCATCTTCCCTCTCACGTCTTCAGACGTGAATACGTAACCGTTTGCACAGGGGTGTAAGGAAATATAAGGAAAGTGCCACAGACTGAAATCTATGAAAGAACGCCGTACACAAAGCATCTTGCATGCCACAATCTTCAGTCATGAGAACGGAAGCATGGGTAAAAGTGTGGAGGAAAACATCAACAGAAAGCAGTTTGCTTAACTCTGTAGAAGGGCACTCTGCAAGCCACCACGTCTCAACTCACCACTCCTGTGGTGAAGATGGAAGCCTTGGCAAGAGTGTGCACGAGCACGTAAAGAAAGGGCCGTCCAGTTAATTCTGAGACCCAAATCTGTGTAGATAGACTACAACACCGAACCCACCTCCTGACGAATGAATCAACCAGGGATTTCTTCCCTGTGTGTGAACCTTAAGGAAAGAGCCATAAACTTAACAGGAGATGAGAACACTGGATCGATTGCTTCTTACAACCCACGGCTTCTCTCTCGTAGACATAAACATTTGCCACGTTGGGTTGAAAGCAGAAGGAAAGTGGCTGAGACTTTGCTTCGAGAGAGGATCTTACCAAATCGATCCTTCGAGGGACGTCTTCTAACGTGTAGTGGGAAGCATTCAGATAAGTGTATTTCTCAGCATAAAGAAATGATTGTACACTTAACCTTTGGAACGAATTCCGTGGAAACCATCGGAAAACCACATTTTCTCTCATGAACCTGGAAGCATTGGCTCAAGGGTGAGGGAACATGTGACTCAGTGCGGTTTCCTAAACCCTGAGCACCGAGCATCTGGATAGAGAATGCCACTTCAAGCAGCCTGATGCACGGAGAGAGAAGCTTTCTCAGTTATGTGTGATGAACAGTAAGAGAAGTGTCCTTCGCTGAACACTAAAAAAGAGCACATTAGAGAAAACCTTCCAAATCCCATCTACCTTCATGAGGATGGCGGTATTTTTCAAAAGTGTGCATGAAAACACAAGGAAGGTGCATAGGATCACTTAAGAACACCCTTTGGAAAAGATCATCCCAACTCACATCTTCTAAAATGAACACAGACGAACTTGCAGAAGTGTTAGGGAACGCATCAGGAGAGGTTCTAGCTTAGCAGCTGTGAGAACCAAGTCTGTGTTGTAGGAAGGCAACATCGATTTAATATCGTGAACCATGAATAAACACGCGTTTCCCTGTACGTGTCAACGATAAAAAGCGATAAAAAAGCGATAAAAAAGCGATAAAAAACTGCCATAGAAGAAACTCTCAGTAAGAAGAGTGTAAGCAAATGGTATTCCAACTCAGATCGTCTGTCGTGATGATGGAAGCATGTTTCAGAGTGTGAATTAAAGTGCAAAGGAATGTGCTGTTAACCAATCCTTGATAAATAAAACAATATCGAAGCCATCTTCCCTCTCACGTCTTCGGACGTGACTATGAAACCTTTTGCTCAGCGGTGTAAGGAAATATAAGGAAAGTGCCACAGACTGAAATCTATGAAAGAACGCCATACACAAAGCATCTTGCATCCCACAATCTTCAGTCATGAGAACGGAAGCATGGGTAAAAGTGTGGAGGAAAACATCAACAGAAAGCAGTTTGCTTAACTCTGTAGAAGGGCACTCTGCAGCCACCACGTCTCAACTCACCACTCCTGTGGTGAAGATGGAAGCCTTGGCAAGAGTGTGCACGAGCACGTAACGAAAGGGCCGTCCAGTTAATTCTGAGACCCAAATCTGTGTAGATAGACTACAACACCGAACCCACCTCCTGACGAATGAATCAACCAGGGATTTCTTCCCTGTGTGTGAACATTAAGGAAAGTGCCATAAACTTAACAGGAGATGAGAACACTGGATCGATTGCTTCTTACAACCCACGGCTTCTCTCTCGTAGACATAAACATTTGCCACGTTGGGTTGAAAGCAGAAGGAAAGTGGCTGAGACTTTGCTTCGAGAGAGGATCTTACCAAATCGATCCTTCGAGGCATGTCTTCTATCGTGTAGTGGGAAGCATTCAGATAAGTGCGTTTCTCAGCATAAAGAAATGATTGTACACTTAACATTTGGAAAGAATTCTGTGGAAACCATCTGAAACTCACATTTTCTCTCATGAACCTGGAAGCATTGGCTCA
Organism: Ursus arctos; assembly: GCF_023065955.2. NCBI lineage: Eukaryota > Metazoa > Chordata > Mammalia > Carnivora > Ursidae > Ursus > Ursus arctos. The sequence continues at coordinate 115,862 of NW_026623064.1, forward strand.
AGGGTGAGGGAACATGTGACTCAGTGCGGTTTCCTAAACCCTGAGCACCGAGCCTCTGGTTAGAGAATGCCACTTCAAGCATCCTGATGCATGGAGAGAGAAGTTTTGTCAACTATCTGTATTGAACGGTAAGAGAAGTGCCCTGCCGAGAACACTAAGAGAGAGCGCCATCTAGAGACAACCTTCCAACTTCCATCTACCTTCATGAAGATGGATGTATTTTCCAAAAGTTTGTATTAAAACACAAGGCACGTGCTGTATGCTCACATAAGAACACCCTTTGTAGAAGATCTTCCAACTCACATCTTCTGTAATGAAGATGGAAGTACTTGCAGAAGTGTGAGTGAACGCATCAGGAGAGGTTCTAGCTAAGTAGCATTGAGAACCAAGTCTGTGTTGTAGGAAGGCAACAACGATCTAACGTCGTTACCCATGAATACGCACGCATTTCCCAAAACGTGTGTTGAAACTTCAGGAAAATGCCATAGACGTAACCCTCAGTAAGGAGAGGGAATGCAAAGTGTCTTCTACCTCCCGTCTGTCACGATGATGGAAGCTTGTTTCAGAGTGTGAATTTAAGGGTAAGGAAAGGGCCGTTAACCGATCTTTGAGAAAGATCACTGTATCGAAGCCATCTTCCATCTCACATCTTCGGATGTGAAGATGAAAACTTTTGCACAGGGGTGTAAGGAAATATAAGGAAAGTGCCACAGACTGAAATCTATGAAAGAACGCCGTACAGAAAGCATCTTGCATCCCGCAATCTTCAGTCATGAGAACGGAAGCATGTGCAAAAGTGTACAAAAACATCAACATAAAGCACTTTGCTTAACGTGGTAGAAGAACACTGTGCAGCCACCATGTCTCAACTCATCACTCCTGTCGTGAAGATGGAGCTTTGTAAGGAAAGGGTAGTTAAGCAATCTTTGAGAAAGAATACTGTGTCGAAGCCATCTTCCCTCTCACGTCTTCAGACGTGAATACGTAACCGTTTGCACAGGGGTGTAAGGAAATATAAGGAAAGTGCCACAGACTGAAATCTATGAAAGAACGCCGTACACAAAGCATCTTGCATGCCACAATCTTCAGTCATGAGAACGGAAGCATGGGTAAAAGTGTGGAGGAAAACATCAACAGAAAGCAGTTTGCTTAACTCTGTAGAAGGGCACTCTGCAAGCCACCACGTCTCAACTCACCACTCCTGTGGTGAAGATGGAAGCCTTGGCAAGAGTGTGCACGAGCACATAACGAAAGGGCCGTCCAGTTAATTCTGAGACCCAAATCTGTGTAGATAGACTACAACACCGAACCCACCTCCTGACGAATGAATCAACCAGGGATTTCTTCCCTGTGTGTGGAACCTTAAGGAAAGTGCCATAAACTTAACAGGAGATGAGAACACTGGATCGATTGCTTCTTACAACCCACGGCTTCTCTCTCGTAGACATAAACATTTGCCACGTTGGGTTGAAAGCAGAAGGAAAGTGGCTGAGACTTTGCTTCGAGAGAGGATCTTACCAAATCGATCCTTCGAGGCATGTCTTCTATCGTGTAGTGGGAAGCATTCAGATAAGTGCGTTTCTCAGCATAAAGAAATGATTGTACACTTAACATTTGGGAAGAATTCTGTGGAAACCATCTGAAACTCACATTTTCTCTCATGAACCTGGAAGCATTGGCTCAAGGGTGAGGGAACATGTGACTCAGTGCGGTTTCCTAAACCCTGAGCACCGAGCCTCTGGTTAGAGAATGCCACTTCAAGCATCCTGATGCATGGAGAGAGAAGTTTTGTCAACTATCTGTATTGAACAGTAAGAGAAGTGCCCTGCCGAGAACACTAAGAGAGAGCGCCATCTAGAGACAACCTTCCAACTTCCATCTACCTTCATGAAGATGGATGTATTTTCCAAAAGTTTGTATTAAAACACAAGGCACGTGCTGTATGCTCACATAAGAACACCCTTTGTAGAAGATCTTCCAACTCACATCTTCTGTAATGAAGATGGAAGTACTTGCAGAAGTGTGAGTGAACGCATCAGGAGAGGTTCTAGCTAAGTAGCATTGAGAACCAAGTCTGTGTTGTAGGAAGGCAACAACGATCTAACGTCGTTACCCATGAATACGCACGCATTTCCCAAAACGTGTGTTGAAACTTCAGGAAAATGCCATAGACGTAACCCTCAGTAAGGAGAGGGAATGCAAAGTGTCTTCTACCTCCCGTCTGTCACGATGATGGAAGCTTGTTTCAGAGTGTGAATTTAAGGGTAAGGAAAGGGCCGTTAACCGATCTTTGAGAAAGATCACTGTATCGAAGCCATCTTCCATCTCACATCTTCGGATGTGAAGATGAAAACTTTTGCACAGGGGTGTAAGGAAATATAAGGAAAGTGCCACAGACTGAAATCTATGAAAGAACGCCGTACAGAAAGCATCTTGCATCCCGCAATCTTCAGTCATGAGAACGGAAGCATGTGCAAAAGTGTACAAAAACATCAACATAAAGCACTTTGCTTAACGTGGTAGAAGAACACTGTGCAGCCACCATGTCTCAACTCATCACTCCTGTCGTGAAGATGGAGCTTTGTAAGGAAAGGGTAGTTAAGCAATCTTTGAGAAAGAATACTGTGTCGAAGCCATCTTCCCTCTCACGTCTTCAGACGTGAATACGTAACCGTTTGCACAGGGGTGTAAGGAAATATAAGGAAAGTGCCACAGACTGAAATCTATGAAAGAACGCCGTACACAAAGCATCTTGCATGCCACAATCTTCAGTCATGAGAACGGAAGCATGGGTAAAAGTGTGGAGGAAAACATCAACAGAAAGCAGTTTGCTTAACTCTGTAGAAGGGCACTCTGCAAGCCACCACGTCTCAACTCACCACTCCTGTGGTGAAGATGGAAGCCTTGGCAAGAGTGTGCACGAGCACGTAACGAAAGGGCCGTCCAGTTAATTCTGAGACCCAAATCTGTGTAGATAGACTACAACACCGAACCCACCTCCTGACGAATGAATCAACCAGGGATTTCTTCCCTGTGTGTGGAACCTTAAGGAAAGTGCCATAAACTTAACAGGAGATGAGAACACTGGATCGATTGCTTCTTACAACCCACGGCTTCTCTCTCGTAGACATAAACATTTGCCACGTTGGGTTGAAAGCAGAAGGAAAGTGGCTGAGACTTTGCTTCGAGAGAGGATCTTACCAAATCGATCCTTCGAGGCATGTCTTCTATCGTGTAGTGGGAAGCATTCAGATAAGTGCGTTTCTCAGCATAAAGAAATGATTGTACACTTAACATTTGGGAAGAATTCTGTGGAAACCATCTGAAACTCACATTTTCTCTCATGAACCTGGAAGCATTGGCTCAAGGGTGAGGGAACATGTGACTCAGTGCGGTTTCCTAAACCCTGAGCACCGAGCCTCTGGTTAGAGAATGCCACTTCAAGCATCCTGATGCATGGAGAGAGAAGTTTTGTCAACTATCTGTATTGAACGGTAAGAGAAGTGCCCTGCCGAGAACACTGAGAGAGCGCCATCTAGAGACAACCTTCCAACTTCCATCTACCTTCATGAAGATGGATGTATTTTCCAAAAGTTTGTATTAAAACACAAGGCACGTGCTGTATGCTCACATAAGAACACCCTTTGTAGAAGATCTTCCAACTCACATCTTCTGTAATGAAGATGGAAGTACTTGCAGAAGTGTGAGTGAACGCATCAGGAGAGGTTCTAGCTAAGTAGCATTGAGAACCAAGTCTGTGTTGTAGGAAGGCAACAACGATCTAACGTCGTTACCCATGAATACGCACGCATTTCCCAAAACGTGTGTTGAAACTTCAGGAAAATGCCATAGACGTAACCCTCAGTAAGGAGAGGGAATGCAAAGTGTCTTCTACCTCCCGTCTGTCACGATGATGGAAGCTTGTTTCAGAGTGTGAATTTAAGGGTAAGGAAAGGGCCGTTAACCGATCTTTGAGAAAGATCACTGTATCGAAGCCATCTTCCATCTCACATCTTCGGATGTGAAGATGAAAACTTTTGCACAGGGGTGTAAGGAAATATAAGGAAAGTGCCACAGACTGAAATCTATGAAAGAACGCCGTACAGAAAGCATCTTGCATCCCGCAATCTTCAGTCATGAGAACGGAAGCATGTGCAAAAGTGTACAAAAACATCAACATAAAGCACTTTGCTTAACGTGGTAGAAGAACACTGTGCAGCCACCATGTCTCAACTCATCACTCCTGTCGTGAAGATGGAGCTTTGTAAGGAAAGGGTAGTTAAGCAATCTTTGAGAAAGAATACTGTGTCGAAGCCATCTTCCCTCTCACGTCTTCAGACGTGAATACGTAACCGTTTGCACAGGGGTGTAAGGAAATATAAGGAAAGTGCCACAGACTGAAATCTATGAAAGAACGCCGTACACAAAGCATCTTGCATGCCACAATCTTCAGTCATGAGAACGGAAGCATGGGTAAAAGTGTGGAGGAAAACATCAACAGAAAGCAGTTTGCTTAACTCTGTAGAAGGGCACTCTGCAAGCCACCACGTCTCAACTCACCACTCCTGTGGTGAAGATGGAAGCCTTGGCAAGAGTGTGCACGAGCACATAACGAAAGGGCCGTCCAGTTAATTCTGAGACCCAAATCTGTGTAGATAGACTACAACACCGAACCCACCTCCTGACGAATGAATCAACCAGGGATTTCTTCCCTGTGTGTGGAACCTTAAGGAAAGTGCCATAAACTTAACAGGAGATGAGAACACTGGATCGATTGCTTCTTACAACCCACGGCTTCTCTCTCGTAGACATAAACATTTGCCACGTTGGGTTGAAAGCAGAAGGAAAGTGGCTGAGACTTTGCTTCGAGAGAGGATCTTACCAAATCGATCCTTCGAGGCATGTCTTGTGTAGTGGGAAGCATTCAGATAAGTGCGTTTCTCAGCATAAAGAAATGATTGTACACTTAACATTTGGAAAGAATTCTGTGGAAACCATCTGAAACTCACATTTTCTCTCATGAACCTGGAAGCATTGGCTCAAGGGTGAGGGAACATGTGACTCAGTGCGGTTTCCTAAACCCTGAGCACCGAGCCTCTGGTTAGAGAATGCCACTTCAAGCATCCTGATGCATGGAGAGAGAAGTTTTGTCAACTATCTGTATTGAACGGTAAGAGAAGTGCCCTGCCGAGAACACTAAGAGAGAGCGCCATCTAGAGACAACCTTCCAACTTCCATCTACCTTCATGAAGATGGATGTATTTTCCAAAAGTTTGTATTAAAACACAAGGCACGTGCTGTATGCTCACATAAGAACACCCTTTGTAGAAGATCTTCCAACTCACATCTTCTGTAATGAAGATGGAAGTACTTGCAGAAGTGTGAGTGAACGCATCAGGAGAGGTTCTAGCTAAGTAGCATTGAGAACCAAGTCTGTGTTGTAGGAAGGCAACAACGATCTAACGTCGTTACCCATGAATACGCACGCATTTCCCAAAACGTGTGTTGAAACTTCAGGAAAATGCCATAGACGTAACCCTCAGTAAGGAGAGGGAATGCAAAGTGTCTTCTACCTCCCGTCTGTCACGATGATGGAAGCTTGTTTCAGAGTGTGAATTTAAGGGTAAGGAAAGGGCCGTTAACCGATCTTTGAGAAAGATCACTGTATCGAAGCCATCTTCCATCTCACATCTTCGGATGTGAAGATGAAAACTTTTGCACAGGGGTGTAAGGAAATATAAGGAAAGTGCCACAGACTGAAATCTATGAAAGAACGCCGTACAGAAAGCATCTTGCATCCCGCAATCTTCAGTCATGAGAACGGAAGCATGTGCAAAAGTGTACAAAAACATCAACATAAAGCACTTTGCTTAACGTGGTAGAAGAACACTGTGCAGCCACCATGTCTCAACTCATCACTCCTGTCGTGAAGATGGAGCTTTGTAAGGAAAGGGTAGTTAAGCAATCTTTGAGAAAGAATACTGTGTCGAAGCCATCTTCCCTCTCACGTCTTCAGACGTGAATACGTAACCGTTTGCACAGGGGTGTAAGGAAATATAAGGAAAGTGCCACAGACTGAAATCTATGAAAGAACGCCGTACACAAAGCATCTTGCATGCCACAATCTTCAGTCATGAGAACGGAAGCATGGGTAAAAGTGTGGAGGAAAACATCAACAGAAAGCAGTTTGCTTAACTCTGTAGAAGGGCACTCTGCAAGCCACCACGTCTCAACTCACCACTCCTGTGGTGAAGATGGAAGCCTTGGCAAGAGTGTGCACGAGCACGTAACGAAAGGGCCGTCCAGTTAATTCTGAGACCCAAATCTGTGTAGATAGACTACAACACCGAACCCACCTCCTGACGAATGAATCAACCAGGGATTTCTTCCCTGTGTGTGGAACCTTAAGGAAAGTGCCATAAACTTAACAGGAGATGAGAACACTGGATCGATTGCTTCTTACAACCCACGGCTTCTCTCTCGTAGACATAAACATTTGCCACGTTGGGTTGAAAGCAGAAGGAAAGTGGCTGAGACTTTGCTTCGAGAGAGGATCTTACCAAATCGATCCTTCGAGGCATGTCTTCTATCGTGTAGTGGGAAGCATTCAGATAAGTGCGTTTCTCAGCATAAAGAAATGATTGTACACTTAACATTTGGGAAGAATTCTGTGGAAACCATCTGAAACTCACATTTTCTCTCATGAACCTGGAAGCATTGGCTCAAGGGTGAGGGAACATGTGACTCAGTGCGGTTTCCTAAACCCTGAGCACCGAGCCTCTGGTTAGAGAATGCCACTTCAAGCATCCTGATGCATGGAGAGAGAAGTTTTGTCAACTATCTGTATTGAACGGTAAGAGAAGTGCCCTGCCGAGAACACTGAGAGAGCGCCATCTAGAGACAACCTTCCAACTTCCATCTACCTTCATGAAGATGGATGTATTTTCCAAAAGTTTGTATTAAAACACAAGGCACGTGCTGTATGCTCACATAAGAACACCCTTTGTAGAAGATCTTCCAACTCACATCTTCTGTAATGAAGATGGAAGTACTTGCAGAAGTGTGAGTGAACGCATCAGGAGAGGTTCTAGCTAAGTAGCATTGAGAACCAAGTCTGTGTTGTAGGAAGGCAACAACGATCTAACGTCGTTACCCATGAATACGCACGCATTTCCCAAAACGTGTGTTGAAACTTCAGGAAAATGCCATAGACGTAACCCTCAGTAAGGAGAGGGAATGCAAAGTGTCTTCTACCTCCCGTCTGTCACGATGATGGAAGCTTGTTTCAGAGTGTGAATTTAAGGGTAAGGAAAGGGCCGTTAACCGATCTTTGAGAAAGATCACTGTATCGAAGCCATCTTCCATCTCACATCTTCGGATGTGAAGATGAAAACTTTTGCACAGGGGTGTAAGGAAATATAAGGAAAGTGCCACAGACTGAAATCTATGAAAGAACGCCGTACAGAAAGCATCTTGCATCCCGCAATCTTCAGTCATGAGAACGGAAGCATGTGCAAAAGTGTACAAAAACATCAACATAAAGCACTTTGCTTAACGTGGTAGAAGAACACTGTGCAGCCACCATGTCTCAACTCATCACTCCTGTCGTGAAGATGGAGCTTTGTAAGGAAAGGGTAGTTAAGCAATCTTTGAGAAAGAATACTGTGTCGAAGCCATCTTCCCTCTCACGTCTTCAGACGTGAATACGTAACCGTTTGCACAGGGGTGTAAGGAAATATAAGGAAAGTGCCACAGACTGAAATCTATGAAAGAACGCCGTACACAAAGCATCTTGCATGCCACAATCTTCAGTCATGAGAACGGAAGCATGGGTAAAAGTGTGGAGGAAAACATCAACAGAAAGCAGTTTGCTTAACTCTGTAGAAGGGCACTCTGCAAGCCACCACGTCTCAACTCACCACTCCTGTGGTGAAGATGGAAGCCTTGGCAAGAGTGTGCACGAGCACATAACGAAAGGGCCGTCCAGTTAATTCTGAGACCCAAATCTGTGTAGATAGACTACAACACCGAACCCACCTCCTGACGAATGAATCAACCAGGGATTTCTTCCCTGTGTGTGGAACCTTAAGGAAAGTGCCATAAACTTAACAGGAGATGAGAACACTGGATCGATTGCTTCTTACAACCCACGGCTTCTCTCTCGTAGACATAAACATTTGCCACGTTGGGTTGAAAGCAGAAGGAAAGTGGCTGAGACTTTGCTTCGAGAGAGGATCTTACCAAATCGATCCTTCGAGGCATGTCTTCTATCGTGTAGTGGGAAGCATTCAGATAAGTGCGTTTCTCAGCATAAAGAAATGATTGTACACTTAACATTTGGGAAGAATTCTGTGGAAACCATCTGAAACTCACATTTTCTCTCATGAACCTGGAAGCATTGGCTCAAGGGTGAGGGAACATGTGACTCAGTGCGGTTTCCTAAACCCTGAGCACCGAGCCTCTGGTTAGAGAATGCCACTTCAAGCATCCTGATGCATGGAGAGAGAAGTTTTGTCAACTATCTGTATTGAACGGTAAGAGAAGTGCCCTGCCGAGAACACTAAGAGAGAGCGCCATCTAGAGACAACCTTCCAACTTCCATCTACCTTCATGAAGATGGATGTATTTTCCAAAAGTTTGTATTAAAACACAAGGCACGTGCTGTATGCTCACATAAGAACACCCTTTGTAGAAGATCTTCCAACTCACATCTTCTGTAATGAAGATGGAAGTACTTGCAGAAGTGTGAGTGAACGCATCAGGAGAGGTTCTAGCTAAGTAGCATTGAGAACCAAGTCTGTGTTGTAGGAAGGCAACAACGATCTAACGTCGTTACCCATGAATACGCACGCATTTCCCAAAACGTGTGTTGAAACTTCAGGAAAATGCCATAGACGTAACCCTCAGTAAGGAGAGGGAATGCAAAGTGTCTTCTACCTCCCGTCTGTCACGATGATGGAAGCTTGTTTCAGAGTGTGAATTTAAGGGTAAGGAAAGGGCCGTTAACCGATCTTTGAGAAAGATCACTGTATCGAAGCCATCTTCCATCTCACATCTTCGGATGTGAAGATGAAAACTTTTGCACAGGGGTGTAAGGAAATATAAGGAAAGTGCCACAGACTGAAATCTATGAAAGAACGCCGTACAGAAAGCATCTTGCATCCCGCAATCTTCAGTCATGAGAACGGAAGCATGTGCAAAAGTGTACAAAAACGTCAACATAAAGCACTTTGCTTAACGTGGTAGAAGAACACTGTGCAGCCACCATGTCTCAACTCATCACTCCTGTCGTGAAGATGGAGCTTTGTAAGGAAAGGGTAGTTAAGCAATCTTTGAGAAAGAATACTGTGTCGAAGCCATCTTCCCTCTCACGTCTTCAGACGTGAATACGTAACCGTTTGCACAGGGGTGTAAGGAAATATAAGGAAAGTGCCACAGACTGAAATCTATGAAAGAACGCCGTACACAAAGCATCTTGCATGCCACAATCTTCAGTCATGAGAACGGAAGCATGGGTAAAAGTGTGGAGGAAAACATCAACAGAAAGCAGTTTGCTTAACTCTGTAGAAGGGCACTCTGCAAGCCACCACGTCTCAACTCACCACTCCTGTGGTGAAGATGGAAGCCTTGGCAAGAGTGTGCACGAGCACGTAACGAAAGGGCCGTCCAGTTAATTCTGAGACCCAAATCTGTGTAGATAGACTACAACACCGAACCCACCTCCTGACGAATGAATCAACCAGGGATTTCTTCCCTGTGTGTGGAACCTTAAGGAAAGTGCCATAAACTTAACAGGAGATGAGAACACTGGATCGATTGCTTCTTACAACCCACGGCTTCTCTCTCGTAGACATAAACATTTGCCACGTTGGGTTGAAAGCAGAAGGAAAGTGGCTGAGACTTTGCTTCGAGAGAGGATCTTACCAAATCGATCCTTCGAGGCATGTCTTCTATCGTGTAGTGGGAAGCATTCAGATAAGTGCGTTTCTCAGCATAAAGAAATGATTGTACACTTAACATTTGGGAAGAATTCTGTGGAAACCATCTGAAACTCACATTTTCTCTCATGAACCTGGAAGCATTGGCTCAAGGGTGAGGGAACATGTGACTCAGTGCGGTTTCCTAAACCCTGAGCACCGAGCCTCTGGTTAGAGAATGCCACTTCAAGCATCCTGATGCATGGAGAGAGAAGTTTTGTCAACTATCTGTATTGAACGGTAAGAGAAGTGCCCTGCCGAGAACACTGAGAGAGCGCCATCTAGAGACAACCTTCCAACTTCCATCTACCTTCATGAAGATGGATGTATTTTCCAAAAGTTTGTATTAAAACACAAGGCACGTGCTGTATGCTCACATAAGAACACCCTTTGTAGAAGATCTTCCAACTCACATCTTCTGTAATGAAGATGGAAGTACTTGCAGAAGTGTGAGTGAACGCATCAGGAGAGGTTCTAGCTAAGTAGCATTGAGAACCAAGTCTGTGTTGTAGGAAGGCAACAACGATCTAACGTCGTTACCCATGAATACGCACGCATTTCCCAAAACGTGTGTTGAAACTTCAGGAAAATGCCATAGACGTAACCCTCAGTAAGGAGAGGGAATGCAAAGTGTCTTCTACCTCCCGTCTGTCACGATGATGGAAGCTTGTTTCAGAGTGTGAATTTAAGGGTAAGGAAAGGGCCGTTAACCGATCTTTGAGAAAGATCACTGTATCGAAGCCATCTTCCATCTCACATCTTCGGATGTGAAGATGAAAACTTTTGCACAGGGGTGTAAGGAAATATAAGGAAAGTGCCACAGACTGAAATCTATGAAAGAACGCCGTACAGAAAGCATCTTGCATCCCGCAATCTTCAGTCATGAGAACGGAAGCATGTGCAAAAGTGTACAAAAACATCAACATAAAGCACTTTGCTTAACGTGGTAGAAGAACACTGTGCAGCCACCATGTCTCAACTCATCACTCCTGTCGTGAAGATGGAGCTTTGTAAGGAAAGGGTAGTTAAGCAATCTTTGAGAAAGAATACTGTGTCGAAGCCATCTTCCCTCTCACGTCTTCAGACGTGAATACGTAACCGTTTGCACAGGGGTGTAAGGAAATATAAGGAAAGTGCCACAGACTGAAATCTATGAAAGAACGCCGTACACAAAGCATCTTGCATGCCACAATCTTCAGTCATGAGAACGGAAGCATGGGTAAAAGTGTGGAGGAAAACATCAACAGAAAGCAGTTTGCTTAACTCTGTAGAAGGGCACTCTGCAAGCCACCACGTCTCAACTCACCACTCCTGTGGTGAAGATGGAAGCCTTGGCAAGAGTGTGCACGAGCACATAACGAAAGGGCCGTCCAGTTAATTCTGAGACCCAAATCTGTGTAGATAGACTACAACACCGAACCCACCTCCTGACGAATGAATCAACCAGGGATTTCTTCCCTGTGTGTGGAACCTTAAGGAAAGTGCCATAAACTTAACAGGAGATGAGAACACTGGATCGATTGCTTCTTACAACCCACGGCTTCTCTCTCGTAGACATAAACATTTGCCACGTTGGGTTGAAAGCAGAAGGAAAGTGGCTGAGACTTTGCTTCGAGAGAGGATCTTACCAAATCGATCCTTCGAGGCATGTCTTCTATCGTGTAGTGGGAAGCATTCAGATAAGTGCGTTTCTCAGCATAAAGAAATGATTGTACACTTAACATTTGGGAAGAATTCTGTGGAAACCATCTGAAACTCACATTTTCTCTCATGAACCTGGAAGCATTGGCTCAAGGGTGAGGGAACATGTGACTCAGTGCGGTTTCCTAAACCCTGAGCACCGAGCCTCTGGTTAGAGAATGCCACTTCAAGCATCCTGATGCATGGAGAGAGAAGTTTTGTCAACTATCTGTATTGAACGGTAAGAGAAGTGCCCTGCCGAGAACACTAAGAGAGAGCGCCATCTAGAGACAACCTTCCAACTTCCATCTACCTTCATGAAGATGGATGTATTTTCCAAAAGTTTGTATTAAAACACAAGGCACGTGCTGTATGCTCACATAAGAACACCCTTTGTAGAAGATCTTCCAACTCACATCTTCTGTAATGAAGATGGAAGTACTTGCAGAAGTGTGAGTGAACGCATCAGGAGAGGTTCTAGCTAAGTAGCATTGAGAACCAAGTCTGTGTTGTAGGAAGGCAACAACGATCTAACGTCGTTACCCATGAATACGCACGCATTTCCCAAAACGTGTGTTGAAACTTCAGGAAAATGCCATAGACGTAACCCTCAGTAAGGAGAGGGAATGCAAAGTGTCTTCTACCTCCCGTCTGTCACGATGATGGAAGCTTGTTTCAGAGTGTGAATTTAAGGGTAAGGAAAGGGCCGTTAACCGATCTTTGAGAAAGATCACTGTATCGAAGCCATCTTCCATCTCACATCTTCGGATGTGAAGATGAAAACTTTTGCACAGGGGTGTAAGGAAATATAAGGAAAGTGCCACAGACTGAAATCTATGAAAGAACGCCGTACAGAAAGCATCTTGCATCCCGCAATCTTCAGTCATGAGAACGGAAGCATGTGCAAAAGTGTACAAAAACGTCAACATAAAGCACTTTGCTTAACGTGGTAGAAGAACACTGTGCAGCCACCATGTCTCAACTCATCACTCCTGTCGTGAAGATGGAGCTTTGTAAGGAAAGGGTAGTTAAGCAATCTTTGAGAAAGAATACTGTGTCGAAGCCATCTTCCCTCTCACGTCTTCAGACGTGAATACGTAACCGTTTGCACAGGGGTGTAAGGAAATATAAGGAAAGTGCCACAGACTGAAATCTATGAAAGAACGCCGTACACAAAGCATCTTGCATGCCACAATCTTCAGTCATGAGAACGGAAGCATGGGTAAAAGTGTGGAGGAAAACATCAACAGAAAGCAGTTTGCTTAACTCTGTAGAAGGGCACTCTGCAAGCCACCACGTCTCAACTCACCACTCCTGTGGTGAAGATGGAAGCCTTGGCAAGAGTGTGCACGAGCACGTAACGAAAGGGCCGTCCAGTTAATTCTGAGACCCAAATCTGTGTAGATAGACTACAACACCGAACCCACCTCCTGACGAATGAATCAACCAGGGATTTCTTCCCTGTGTGTGGAACCTTAAGGAAAGTGCCATAAACTTAACAGGAGATGAGAACACTGGATCGATTGCTTCTTACAACCCACGGCTTCTCTCTCGTAGACATAAACATTTGCCACGTTGGGTTGAAAGCAGAAGGAAAGTGGCTGAGACTTTGCTTCGAGAGAGGATCTTACCAAATCGATCCTTCGAGGCATGTCTTCTATCGTGTAGTGGGAAGCATTCAGATAAGTGCGTTTCTCAGCATAAAGAAATGATTGTACACTTAACATTTGGGAAGAATTCTGTGGAAACCATCTGAAACTCACATTTTCTCTCATGAACCTGGAAGCATTGGCTCAAGGGTGAGGGAACATGTGACTCAGTGCGGTTTCCTAAACCCTGAGCACCGAGCCTCTGGTTAGAGAATGCCACTTCAAGCATCCTGATGCATGGAGAGAGAAGTTTTGTCAACTATCTGTATTGAACGGTAAGAGAAGTGCCCTGCCGAGAACACTGAGAGAGCGCCATCTAGAGACAACCTTCCAACTTCCATCTACCTTCATGAAGATGGATGTATTTTCCAAAAGTTTGTATTAAAACACAAGGCACGTGCTGTATGCTCACATAAGAACACCCTTTGTAGAAGATCTTCCAACTCACATCTTCTGTAATGAAGATGGAAGTACTTGCAGAAGTGTGAGTGAACGCATCAGGAGAGGTTCTAGCTAAGTAGCATTGAGAACCAAGTCTGTGTTGTAGGAAGGCAACAACGATCTAACGTCGTTACCCATGAATACGCACGCATTTCCCAAAACGTGTGTTGAAACTTCAGGAAAATGCCATAGACGTAACCCTCAGTAAGGAGAGGGAATGCAAAGTGTCTTCTACCTCCCGTCTGTCACGATGATGGAAGCTTGTTTCAGAGTGTGAATTTAAGGGTAAGGAAAGGGCCGTTAACCGATCTTTGAGAAAGATCACTGTATCGAAGCCATCTTCCATCTCACATCTTCGGATGTGAAGATGAAAACTTTTGCACAGGGGTGTAAGGAAATATAAGGAAAGTGCCACAGACTGAAATCTATGAAAGAACGCCGTACAGAAAGCATCTTGCATCCCGCAATCTTCAGTCATGAGAACGGAAGCATGTGCAAAAGTGTACAAAAACATCAACATAAAGCACTTTGCTTAACGTGGTAGAAGAACACTGTGCAGCCACCATGTCTCAACTCATCACTCCTGTCGTGAAGATGGAGCTTTGTAAGGAAAGGGTAGTTAAGCAATCTTTGAGAAAGAATACTGTGTCGAAGCCATCTTCCCTCTCACGTCTTCAGACGTGAATACGTAACCGTTTGCACAGGGGTGTAAGGAAATATAAGGAAAGTGCCACAGACTGAAATCTATGAAAGAACGCCGTACACAAAGCATCTTGCATGCCACAATCTTCAGTCATGAGAACGGAAGCATGGGTAAAAGTGTGGAGGAAAACATCAACAGAAAGCAGTTTGCTTAACTCTGTAGAAGGGCACTCTGCAAGCCACCACGTCTCAACTCACCACTCCTGTGGTGAAGATGGAAGCCTTGGCAAGAGTGTGCACGAGCACATAACGAAAGGGCCGTCCAGTTAATTCTGAGACCCAAATCTGTGTAGATAGACTACAACACCGAACCCACCTCCTGACGAATGAATCAACCAGGGATTTCTTCCCTGTGTGTGGAACCTTAAGGAAAGTGCCATAAACTTAACAGGAGATGAGAACACTGGATCGATTGCTTCTTACAACCCACGGCTTCTCTCTCGTAGACATAAACATTTGCCACGTTGGGTTGAAAGCAGAAGGAAAGTGGCTGAGACTTTGCTTCGAGAGAGGATCTTACCAAATCGATCCTTCGAGGCATGTCTTGTGTAGTGGGAAGCATTCAGATAAGTGCGTTTCTCAGCATAAAGAAATGATTGTACACTTAACATTTGGAAAGAATTCTGTGGAAACCATCTGAAACTCACATTTTCTCTCATGAACCTGGAAGCATTGGCTCAAGGGTGAGGGAACATGTGACTCAGTGCGGTTTCCTAAACCCTGAGCACCGAGCCTCTGGTTAGAGAATGCCACTTCAAGCATCCTGATGCATGGAGAGAGAAGTTTTGTCAACTATCTGTATTGAACGGTAAGAGAAGTGCCCTGCCGAGAACACTAAGAGAGAGCGCCATCTAGAGACAACCTTCCAACTTCCATCTACCTTCATGAAGATGGATGTATTTTCCAAAAGTTTGTATTAAAACACAAGGCACGTGCTGTATGCTCACATAAGAACACCCTTTGTAGAAGATCTTCCAACTCACATCTTCTGTAATGAAGATGGAAGTACTTGCAGAAGTGTGAGTGAACGCATCAGGAGAGGTTCTAGCTAAGTAGCATTGAGAACCAAGTCTGTGTTGTAGGAAGGCAACAACGATCTAACGTCGTTACCCATGAATACGCACGCATTTCCCAAAACGTGTGTTGAAACTTCAGGAAAATGCCATAGACGTAACCCTCAGTAAGGAGAGGGAATGCAAAGTGTCTTCTACCTCCCGTCTGTCACGATGATGGAAGCTTGTTTCAGAGTGTGAATTTAAGGGTAAGGAAAGGGCCGTTAACCGATCTTTGAGAAAGATCACTGTATCGAAGCCATCTTCCATCTCACATCTTCGGATGTGAAGATGAAAACTTTTGCACAGGGGTGTAAGGAAATATAAGGAAAGTGCCACAGACTGAAATCTATGAAAGAACGCCGTACAGAAAGCATCTTGCATCCCGCAATCTTCAGTCATGAGAACGGAAGCATGTGCAAAAGTGTACAAAAACATCAACATAAAGCACTTTGCTTAACGTGGTAGAAGAACACTGTGCAGCCACCATGTCTCAACTCATCACTCCTGTCGTGAAGATGGAGCTTTGTAAGGAAAGGGTAGTTAAGCAATCTTTGAGAAAGAATACTGTGTCGAAGCCATCTTCCCTCTCACGTCTTCAGACGTGAATACGTAACCGTTTGCACAGGGGTGTAAGGAAATATAAGGAAAGTGCCACAGACTGAAATCTATGAAAGAACGCCGTACACAAAGCATCTTGCATGCCACAATCTTCAGTCATGAGAACGGAAGCATGGGTAAAAGTGTGGAGGAAAACATCAACAGAAAGCAGTTTGCTTAACTCTGTAGAAGGGCACTCTGCAAGCCACCACGTCTCAACTCACCACTCCTGTGGTGAAGATGGAAGCCTTGGCAAGAGTGTGCACGAGCACGTAACGAAAGGGCCGTCCAGTTAATTCTGAGACCCAAATCTGTGTAGATAGACTACAACACCGAACCCACCTCCTGACGAATGAATCAACCAGGGATTTCTTCCCTGTGTGTGGAACCTTAAGGAAAGTGCCATAAACTTAACAGGAGATGAGAACACTGGATCGATTGCTTCTTACAACCCACGGCTTCTCTCTCGTAGACATAAACATTTGCCACGTTGGGTTGAAAGCAGAAGGAAAGTGGCTGAGACTTTGCTTCGAGAGAGGATCTTACCAAATCGATCCTTCGAGGCATGTCTTCTATCGTGTAGTGGGAAGCATTCAGATAAGTGCGTTTCTCAGCATAAAGAAATGATTGTACACTTAACATTTGGGAAGAATTCTGTGGAAACCATCTGAAACTCACATTTTCTCTCATGAACCTGGAAGCATTGGCTCAAGGGTGAGGGAACATGTGACTCAGTGCGGTTTCCTAAACCCTGAGCACCGAGCCTCTGGTTAGAGAATGCCACTTCAAGCATCCTGATGCATGGAGAGAGAAGTTTTGTCAACTATCTGTATTGAACGGTAAGAGAAGTGCCCTGCCGAGAACACTGAGAGAGCGCCATCTAGAGACAACCTTCCAACTTCCATCTACCTTCATGAAGATGGATGTATTTTCCAAAAGTTTGTATTAAAACACAAGGCACGTGCTGTATGCTCACATAAGAACACCCTTTGTAGAAGATCTTCCAACTCACATCTTCTGTAATGAAGATGGAAGTACTTGCAGAAGTGTGAGTGAACGCATCAGGAGAGGTTCTAGCTAAGTAGCATTGAGAACCAAGTCTGTGTTGTAGGAAGGCAACAACGATCTAACGTCGTTACCCATGAATACGCACGCATTTCCCAAAACGTGTGTTGAAACTTCAGGAAAATGCCATAGACGTAACCCTCAGTAAGGAGAGGGAATGCAAAGTGTCTTCTACCTCCCGTCTGTCACGATGATGGAAGCTTGTTTCAGAGTGTGAATTTAAGGGTAAGGAAAGGGCCGTTAACCGATCTTTGAGAAAGATCACTGTATCGAAGCCATCTTCCATCTCACATCTTCGGATGTGAAGATGAAAACTTTTGCACAGGGGTGTAAGGAAATATAAGGAAAGTGCCACAGACTGAAATCTATGAAAGAACGCCGTACAGAAAGCATCTTGCATCCCGCAATCTTCAGTCATGAGAACGGAAGCATGTGCAAAAGTGTACAAAAACATCAACATAAAGCACTTTGCTTAACGTGGTAGAAGAACACTGTGCAGCCACCATGTCTCAACTCATCACTCCTGTCGTGAAGATGGAGCTTTGTAAGGAAAGGGTAGTTAAGCAATCTTTGAGAAAGAATACTGTGTCGAAGCCATCTTCCCTCTCACGTCTTCAGACGTGAATACGTAACCGTTTGCACAGGGGTGTAAGGAAATATAAGGAAAGTGCCACAGACTGAAATCTATGAAAGAACGCCGTACACAAAGCATCTTGCATGCCACAATCTTCAGTCATGAGAACGGAAGCATGGGTAAAAGTGTGGAGGAAAACATCAACAGAAAGCAGTTTGCTTAACTCTGTAGAAGGGCACTCTGCAAGCCACCACGTCTCAACTCACCACTCCTGTGGTGAAGATGGAAGCCTTGGCAAGAGTGTGCACGAGCACATAACGAAAGGGCCGTCCAGTTAATTCTGAGACCCAAATCTGTGTAGATAGACTACAACACCGAACCCACCTCCTGACGAATGAATCAACCAGGGATTTCTTCCCTGTGTGTGGAACCTTAAGGAAAGTGCCATAAACTTAACAGGAGATGAGAACACTGGATCGATTGCTTCTTACAACCCACGGCTTCTCTCTCGTAGACATAAACATTTGCCACGTTGGGTTGAAAGCAGAAGGAAAGTGGCTGAGACTTTGCTTCGAGAGAGGATCTTACCAAATCGATCCTTCGAGGCATGTCTTCTATCGTGTAGTGGGAAGCATTCAGATAAGTGCGTTTCTCAGCATAAAGAAATGATTGTACACTTAACATTTGGGAAGAATTCTGTGGAAACCATCTGAAACTCACATTTTCTCTCATGAACCTGGAAGCATTGGCTCAAGGGTGAGGGAACATGTGACTCAGTGCGGTTTCCTAAACCCTGAGCACCGAGCCTCTGGTTAGAGAATGCCACTTCAAGCATCCTGATGCATGGAGAGAGAAGTTTTGTCAACTATCTGTATTGAACGGTAAGAGAAGTGCCCTGCCGAGAACACTAAGAGAGAGCGCCATCTAGAGACAACCTTCCAACTTCCATCTACCTTCATGAAGATGGATGTATTTTCCAAAAGTTTGTATTAAAACACAAGGCACGTGCTGTATGCTCACATAAGAACACCCTTTGTAGAAGATCTTCCAACTCACATCTTCTGTAATGAAGATGGAAGTACTTGCAGAAGTGTGAGTGAACGCATCAGGAGAGGTTCTAGCTAAGTAGCATTGAGAACCAAGTCTGTGTTGTAGGAAGGCAACAACGATCTAACGTCGTTACCCATGAATACGCACGCATTTCCCAAAACGTGTGTTGAAACTTCAGGAAAATGCCATAGACGTAACCCTCAGTAAGGAGAGGGAATGCAAAGTGTCTTCTACCTCCCGTCTGTCACGATGATGGAAGCTTGTTTCAGAGTGTGAATTTAAGGGTAAGGAAAGGGCCGTTAACCGATCTTTGAGAAAGATCACTGTATCGAAGCCATCTTCCATCTCACATCTTCGGATGTGAAGATGAAAACTTTTGCACAGGGGTGTAAGGAAATATAAGGAAAGTGCCACAGACTGAAATCTATGAAAGAACGCCGTACAGAAAGCATCTTGCATCCCGCAATCTTCAGTCATGAGAACGGAAGCATGTGCAAAAGTGTACAAAAACGTCAACATAAAGCACTTTGCTTAACGTGGTAGAAGAACACTGTGCAGCCACCATGTCTCAACTCATCACTCCTGTCGTGAAGATGGAGCTTTGTAAGGAAAGGGTAGTTAAGCAATCTTTGAGAAAGAATACTGTGTCGAAGCCATCTTCCCTCTCACGTCTTCAGACGTGAATACGTAACCGTTTGCACAGGGGTGTAAGGAAATATAAGGAAAGTGCCACAGACTGAAATCTATGAAAGAACGCCGTACACAAAGCATCTTGCATGCCACAATCTTCAGTCATGAGAACGGAAGCATGGGTAAAAGTGTGGAGGAAAACATCAACAGAAAGCAGTTTGCTTAACTCTGTAGAAGGGCACTCTGCAAGCCACCACGTCTCAACTCACCACTCCTGTGGTGAAGATGGAAGCCTTGGCAAGAGTGTGCACGAGCACGTAACGAAAGGGCCGTCCAGTTAATTCTGAGACCCAAATCTGTGTAGATAGACTACAACACCGAACCCACCTCCTGACGAATGAATCAACCAGGGATTTCTTCCCTGTGTGTGGAACCTTAAGGAAAGTGCCATAAACTTAACAGGAGATGAGAACACTGGATCGATTGCTTCTTACAACCCACGGCTTCTCTCTCGTAGACATAAACATTTGCCACGTTGGGTTGAAAGCAGAAGGAAAGTGGCTGAGACTTTGCTTCGAGAGAGGATCTTACCAAATCGATCCTTCGAGGCATGTCTTCTATCGTGTAGTGGGAAGCATTCAGATAAGTGCGTTTCTCAGCATAAAGAAATGATTGTACACTTAACATTTGGGAAGAATTCTGTGGAAACCATCTGAAACTCACATTTTCTCTCATGAACCTGGAAGCATTGGCTCAAGGGTGAGGGAACATGTGACTCAGTGCGGTTTCCTAAACCCTGAGCACCGAGCCTCTGGTTAGAGAATGCCACTTCAAGCATCCTGATGCATGGAGAGAGAAGTTTTGTCAACTATCTGTATTGAACGGTAAGAGAAGTGCCCTGCCGAGAACACTGAGAGAGCGCCATCTAGAGACAACCTTCCAACTTCCATCTACCTTCATGAAGATGGATGTATTTTCCAAAAGTTTGTATTAAAACACAAGGCACGTGCTGTATGCTCACATAAGAACACCCTTTGTAGAAGATCTTCCAACTCACATCTTCTGTAATGAAGATGGAAGTACTTGCAGAAGTGTGAGTGAACGCATCAGGAGAGGTTCTAGCTAAGTAGCATTGAGAACCAAGTCTGTGTTGTAGGAAGGCAACAACGATCTAACGTCGTTACCCATGAATACGCACGCATTTCCCAAAACGTGTGTTGAAACTTCAGGAAAATGCCATAGACGTAACCCTCAGTAAGGAGAGGGAATGCAAAGTGTCTTCTACCTCCCGTCTGTCACGATGATGGAAGCTTGTTTCAGAGTGTGAATTTAAGGGTAAGGAAAGGGCCGTTAACCGATCTTTGAGAAAGATCACTGTATCGAAGCCATCTTCCATCTCACATCTTCGGATGTGAAGATGAAAACTTTTGCACAGGGGTGTAAGGAAATATAAGGAAAGTGCCACAGACTGAAATCTATGAAAGAACGCCGTACAGAAAGCATCTTGCATCCCGCAATCTTCAGTCATGAGAACGGAAGCATGTGCAAAAGTGTACAAAAACATCAACATAAAGCACTTTGCTTAACGTGGTAGAAGAACACTGTGCAGCCACCATGTCTCAACTCATCACTCCTGTCGTGAAGATGGAGCTTTGTAAGGAAAGGGTAGTTAAGCAATCTTTGAGAAAGAATACTGTGTCGAAGCCATCTTCCCTCTCACGTCTTCAGACGTGAATACGTAACCGTTTGCACAGGGGTGTAAGGAAATATAAGGAAAGTGCCACAGACTGAAATCTATGAAAGAACGCCGTACACAAAGCATCTTGCATGCCACAATCTTCAGTCATGAGAACGGAAGCATGGGTAAAAGTGTGGAGGAAAACATCAACAGAAAGCAGTTTGCTTAACTCTGTAGAAGGGCACTCTGCAAGCCACCACGTCTCAACTCACCACTCCTGTGGTGAAGATGGAAGCCTTGGCAAGAGTGTGCACGAGCACATAACGAAAGGGCCGTCCAGTTAATTCTGAGACCCAAATCTGTGTAGATAGACTACAACACCGAACCCACCTCCTGACGAATGAATCAACCAGGGATTTCTTCCCTGTGTGTGGAACCTTAAGGAAAGTGCCATAAACTTAACAGGAGATGAGAACACTGGATCGATTGCTTCTTACAACCCACGGCTTCTCTCTCGTAGACATAAACATTTGCCACGTTGGGTTGAAAGCAGAAGGAAAGTGGCTGAGACTTTGCTTCGAGAGAGGATCTTACCAAATCGATCCTTCGAGGCATGTCTTCTATCGTGTAGTGGGAAGCATTCAGATAAGTGCGTTTCTCAGCATAAAGAAATGATTGTACACTTAACATTTGGGAAGAATTCTGTGGAAACCATCTGAAACTCACATTTTCTCTCATGAACCTGGAAGCATTGGCTCAAGGGTGAGGGAACATGTGACTCAGTGCGGTTTCCTAAACCCTGAGCACCGAGCCTCTGGTTAGAGAATGCCACTTCAAGCATCCTGATGCATGGAGAGAGAAGTTTTGTCAACTATCTGTATTGAACGGTAAGAGAAGTGCCCTGCCGAGAACACTAAGAGAGAGCGCCATCTAGAGACAACCTTCCAACTTCCATCTACCTTCATGAAGATGGATGTATTTTCCAAAAGTTTGTATTAAAACACAAGGCACGTGCTGTATGCTCACATAAGAACACCCTTTGTAGAAGATCTTCCAACTCACATCTTCTGTAATGAAGATGGAAGTACTTGCAGAAGTGTGAGTGAACGCATCAGGAGAGGTTCTAGCTAAGTAGCATTGAGAACCAAGTCTGTGTTGTAGGAAGGCAACAACGATCTAACGTCGTTACCCATGAATACGCACGCATTTCCCAAAACGTGTGTTGAAACTTCAGGAAAATGCCATAGACGTAACCCTCAGTAAGGAGAGGGAATGCAAAGTGTCTTCTACCTCCCGTCTGTCACGATGATGGAAGCTTGTTTCAGAGTGTGAATTTAAGGGTAAGGAAAGGGCCGTTAACCGATCTTTGAGAAAGATCACTGTATCGAAGCCATCTTCCATCTCACATCTTCGGATGTGAAGATGAAAACTTTTGCACAGGGGTGTAAGGAAATATAAGGAAAGTGCCACAGACTGAAATCTATGAAAGAACGCCGTACAGAAAGCATCTTGCATCCCGCAATCTTCAGTCATGAGAACGGAAGCATGTGCAAAAGTGTACAAAAACGTCAACATAAAGCACTTTGCTTAACGTGGTAGAAGAACACTGTGCAGCCACCATGTCTCAACTCATCACTCCTGTCGTGAAGATGGAGCTTTGTAAGGAAAGGGTAGTTAAGCAATCTTTGAGAAAGAATACTGTGTCGAAGCCATCTTCCCTCTCACGTCTTCAGACGTGAATACGTAACCGTTTGCACAGGGGTGTAAGGAAATATAAGGAAAGTGCCACAGACTGAAATCTATGAAAGAACGCCGTACACAAAGCATCTTGCATGCCACAATCTTCAGTCATGAGAACGGAAGCATGGGTAAAAGTGTGGAGGAAAACATCAACAGAAAGCAGTTTGCTTAACTCTGTAGAAGGGCACTCTGCAAGCCACCACGTCTCAACTCACCACTCCTGTGGTGAAGATGGAAGCCTTGGCAAGAGTGTGCACGAGCACGTAACGAAAGGGCCGTCCAGTTAATTCTGAGACCCAAATCTGTGTAGATAGACTACAACACCGAACCCACCTCCTGACGAATGAATCAACCAGGGATTTCTTCCCTGTGTGTGGAACCTTAAGGAAAGTGCCATAAACTTAACAGGAGATGAGAACACTGGATCGATTGCTTCTTACAACCCACGGCTTCTCTCTCGTAGACATAAACATTTGCCACGTTGGGTTGAAAGCAGAAGGAAAGTGGCTGAGACTTTGCTTCGAGAGAGGATCTTACCAAATCGATCCTTCGAGGCATGTCTTCTATCGTGTAGTGGGAAGCATTCAGATAAGTGCGTTTCTCAGCATAAAGAAATGATTGTACACTTAACATTTGGGAAGAATTCTGTGGAAACCATCTGAAACTCACATTTTCTCTCATGAACCTGGAAGCATTGGCTCAAGGGTGAGGGAACATGTGACTCAGTGCGGTTTCCTAAACCCTGAGCACCGAGCCTCTGGTTAGAGAATGCCACTTCAAGCATCCTGATGCATGGAGAGAGAAGTTTTGTCAACTATCTGTATTGAACGGTAAGAGAAGTGCCCTGCCGAGAACACTGAGAGAGCGCCATCTAGAGACAACCTTCCAACTTCCATCTACCTTCATGAAGATGGATGTATTTTCCAAAAGTTTGTATTAAAACACAAGGCACGTGCTGTATGCTCACATAAGAACACCCTTTGTAGAAGATCTTCCAACTCACATCTTCTGTAATGAAGATGGAAGTACTTGCAGAAGTGTGAGTGAACGCATCAGGAGAGGTTCTAGCTAAGTAGCATTGAGAACCAAGTCTGTGTTGTAGGAAGGCAACAACGATCTAACGTCGTTACCCATGAATACGCACGCATTTCCCAAAACGTGTGTTGAAACTTCAGGAAAATGCCATAGACGTAACCCTCAGTAAGGAGAGGGAATGCAAAGTGTCTTCTACCTCCCGTCTGTCACGATGATGGAAGCTTGTTTCAGAGTGTGAATTTAAGGGTAAGGAAAGGGCCGTTAACCGATCTTTGAGAAAGATCACTGTATCGAAGCCATCTTCCATCTCACATCTTCGGATGTGAAGATGAAAACTTTTGCACAGGGGTGTAAGGAAATATAAGGAAAGTGCCACAGACTGAAATCTATGAAAGAACGCCGTACAGAAAGCATCTTGCATCCCGCAATCTTCAGTCATGAGAACGGAAGCATGTGCAAAAGTGTACAAAAACATCAACATAAAGCACTTTGCTTAACGTGGTAGAAGAACACTGTGCAGCCACCATGTCTCAACTCATCACTCCTGTCGTGAAGATGGAGCTTTGTAAGGAAAGGGTAGTTAAGCAATCTTTGAGAAAGAATACTGTGTCGAAGCCATCTTCCCTCTCACGTCTTCAGACGTGAATACGTAACCGTTTGCACAGGGGTGTAAGGAAATATAAGGAAAGTGCCACAGACTGAAATCTATGAAAGAACGCCGTACACAAAGCATCTTGCATGCCACAATCTTCAGTCATGAGAACGGAAGCATGGGTAAAAGTGTGGAGGAAAACATCAACAGAAAGCAGTTTGCTTAACTCTGTAGAAGGGCACTCTGCAAGCCACCACGTCTCAACTCACCACTCCTGTGGTGAAGATGGAAGCCTTGGCAAGAGTGTGCACGAGCACGTAAAGAAAGGGCCGTCCAGTTAATTCTGAGACCCAAATCTGTGTAGATAGACTACAACACCGAACCCACCTCCTGACGAATGAATCAACCAGGGATTTCTTCCCTGTGTGAACCTTAAGGAAAGAGCCATAAACTTAACAGGAGATGAGAACACTGGATCGATTGCTTCTTACAACCCACGGCTTCTCTCTCGTAGACATAAACATTTGCCACGTTGGGTTGAAAGCAGAAGGAAAGTGGCTGAGACTTTGCTTCGAGAGAGGATCTTACCAAATCGATCCTTCGAGGCTTGTCTTGTGTAGTGGGAAGCATTCAGATAAGTGCGTTTCTCAGCATAAAGAAATGATTGTACACTTAACATTTGGAAAGAATTCTGTGGAAACCATCTGAAACTCACATTTTCTCTCATGAACCTGGAAGCATTGGCTCAAGGGTGAGGGAACATGTGACTCAGTGCGGTTTCCTAAACCCTGAGCACCGAGCCTCTGGTTAGAGAATGCCACTTCAAGCATCCTGATGCATGGAGAGAGAAGTTTTGTCAACTATCTGTATTGAACGGTAAGAGAAGTGCCCTGCCGAGAACACTAAGAGAGAGCGCCATCTAGAGACAACCTTCCAACTTCCATCTACCTTCATGAAGATGGATGTATTTTCCAAAAGTTTGTATTAAAACACAAGGCACGTGCTGTATGCTCACATAAGAACACCCTTTGTAGAAGATCTTCCAACTCACATCTTCTGTAATGAAGATGGAAGTACTTGCAGAAGTGTGAGTGAACGCATCAGGAGAGGTTCTAGCTAAGTAGCATTGAGAACCAAGTCTGTGTTGTAGGAAGGCAACAACGATCTAACGTCGTTACCCATGAATACGCACGCATTTCCCAAAACGTGTGTTGAAACTTCAGGAAAATGCCATAGACGTAACCCTCAGTAAGGAGAGGGAATGCAAAGTGTCTTCTACCTCCCGTCTGTCACGATGATGGAAGCTTGTTTCAGAGTGTGAATTTAAGGGTAAGGAAAGGGCCGTTAACCGATCTTTGAGAAAGATCACTGTATCGAAGCCATCTTCCATCTCACATCTTCGGATGTGAAGATGAAAACTTTTGCACAGGGGTGTAAGGAAATATAAGGAAAGTGCCACAGACTGAAATCTATGAAAGAACGCCGTACAGAAAGCATCTTGCATCCCGCAATCTTCAGTCATGAGAACGGAAGCATGTGCAAAAGTGTACAAAAACATCAACATAAAGCACTTTGCTTAACGTGGTAGAAGAACACTGTGCAGCCACCATGTCTCAACTCATCACTCCTGTCGTGAAGATGGAGCTTTGTAAGGAAAGGGTAGTTAAGCAATCTTTGAGAAAGAATACTGTGTCGAAGCCATCTTCCCTCTCACGTCTTCAGACGTGAATACGTAACCGTTTGCACAGGGGTGTAAGGAAATATAAGGAAAGTGCCACAGACTGAAATCTATGAAAGAACGCCGTACACAAAGCATCTTGCATGCCACAATCTTCAGTCATGAGAACGGAAGCATGGGTAAAAGTGTGGAGGAAAACATCAACAGAAAGCAGTTTGCTTAACTCTGTAGAAGGGCACTCTGCAAGCCACCACGTCTCAACTCACCACTCCTGTGGTGAAGATGGAAGCCTTGGCAAGAGTGTGCACGAGCACGTAACGAAAGGGCCGTCCAGTTAATTCTGAGACCCAAATCTGTGTAGATAGACTACAACACCGAACCCACCTCCTGACGAATGAATCAACCAGGGATTTCTTCCCTGTGTGTGAACCTTAAGGAAAGAGCCATAAACTTAACAGGAGATGAGAATACTGGATCGATTGCTTCTTACAACCCACGGCTTCTCTCTCGTAGACATAAACATTTGCCACGTTGGGTTGAAAGCAGAAGGAAAGTGGCTGAGACTTTGCTTCGAGAGAGGATCTTACCAAATCGATCCTTCGAGGGATGTCTTCTAACGTGTAGTGGGAAGCATTCAGATAAGTGTATTTCTCAGCATAAAGAAATGATTGTACACTTAACCTTTGGAACGAATTCCGTGGAAACCATCGGAAAACCACATTTTCTCTCATGAACCTGGAAGCATTGGCTCAAGGGTGAGGGAACATGTGACTCAGTGCGGTTTCCTAAACCCTGAGCACCGAGCATCTGGATAGAGAATGCCACTTCAAGCAGCCTGATGCACGGAGAGAGAAGCTTTCTCAGTTATGTGTGATGAACAGTAAGAGAAGTGTCCTTCGCTGAACACTAAAAAAGAGCACATTAGAGAAAACCTTCCAAATCCCATCTACCTTCATGAGGATGGCGGTATTTTTCAAAAGTGTGCATGAAAACACAAGGAAGGTGCATAGGATCACTTAAGAACACCCTTTGGAAAAGATCATCCCAACTCACATCTTCTAAAATGAACACAGACGAACTTGCAGAAGTGTTAGGGAACGCATCAGGAGAGGTTCTAGCTTAGCAGCTGTGAGAACCAAGTCTGTGTTGTAGGAAGGCAACATCGATTTAATATCGTGAACCATGAATAAACACGCGTTTCCCTGTACGTGTCAACGATAAAAAGCGATAAAAAAGCGATAAAAAAGCGATAAAAAACTGCCATAGAAGAAACTCTCAGTAAGAAGAGTGTAAGCAAATGGTATTCCAACTCAGATCGTCTGTCGTGATGATGGAAGCATGTTTCAGAGTGTGAATTAAAGTGCAAAGGAATGTGCTGTTAACCAATCCTTGATAAATAAAACAATATCGAAGCCATCTTCCCTCTCACGTCTTCAGACGTGAATACGTAACCGTTTGCACAGGGGTGTAAGGAAATATAAGGAAAGTGCCACAGACTGAAATCTATGAAAGAACGCCGTACACAAAGCATCTTGCATGCCACAATCTTCAGTCATGAGAACGGAAGCATGGGTAAAAGTGTGGAGGAAAACATCAACAGAAAGCAGTTTGCTTAACTCTGTAGAAGGGCACTCTGCAAGCCACCACGTCTCAACTCACCACTCCTGTGGTGAAGATGGAAGCCTTGGCAAGAGTGTGCACGAGCACGTAAAGAAAGGGCCGTCCAGTTAATTCTGAGACCCAAATCTGTGTAGATAGACTACAACACCGAACCCACCTCCTGACGAATGAATCAACCAGGGATTTCTTCCCTGTGTGTGAACCTTAAGGAAAGAGCCATAAACTTAACAGGAGATGAGAACACTGGATCGATTGCTTCTTACAACCCACGGCTTCTCTCTCGTAGACATAAACATTTGCCACGTTGGGTTGAAAGCAGAAGGAAAGTGGCTGAGACTTTGCTTCGAGAGAGGATCTTACCAAATCGATCCTTCGAGGCATGTCTTCTATCGTGTAGTGGGAAGCATTCAGATAAGTGCGTTTCTCAGCATAAAGAAATGATTGTACACTTAACATTTGGAAAGAATTCTGTGGAAACCATCTGAAACTCACATTTTCTCTCATGAACCTGGAAGCATTGGCTCAAGGGTGAGGGAACATGTGACTCAGTGCGGTTTCCTAAACCCTGAGCACCGAGCCTCTGGTTAGAGAATGCCACTTCAAGCATCCTGATGCATGGAGAGAGAAGTTTTGTCAACTATCTGTATTGAACGGTAAGAGAAGTGCCCTGCCGAGAACACTAAGAGAGAGCGCCATCTAGAGACAACCTTCCAACTTCCATCTACCTTCATGAAGATGGATGTATTTTCCAAAAGTTTGTATTAAAACACAAGGCACGTGCTGTATGCTCACATAAGAACACCCTTTGTAGAAGATCTTCCAACTCACATCTTCTGTAATGAAGATGGAAGTACTTGCAGAAGTGTGAGTGAACGCATCAGGAGAGGTTCTAGCTAAGTAGCATTGAGAACCAAGTCTGTGTTGTAGGAAGGCAACAACGATCTAACGTCGTTACCCATGAATACGCACGCATTTCCCAAAACGTGTGTTGAAACTTCAGGAAAATGCCATAGACGTAACCCTCAGTAAGGAGAGGGAATGCAAAGTGTCTTCTACCTCCCGTCTGTCACGATGATGGAAGCTTGTTTCAGAGTGTGAATTTAAGGGTAAGGAAAGGGCCGTTAACCGATCTTTGAGAAAGATCACTGTATCGAAGCCATCTTCCATCTCACATCTTCGGATGTGAAGATGAAAACTTTTGCACAGGGGTGTAAGGAAATATAAGGAAAGTGCCACAGACTGAAATCTATGAAAGAACGCCGTACAGAAAGCATCTTGCATCCCGCAATCTTCAGTCATGAGAACGGAAGCATGTGCAAAAGTGTACAAAAACATCAACATAAAGCACTTTGCTTAACGTGGTAGAAGAACACTGTGCAGCCACCATGTCTCAACTCATCACTCCTGTCGTGAAGATGGAGCTTTGTAAGGAAAGGGTAGTTAAGCAATCTTTGAGAAAGAATACTGTGTCGAAGCCATCTTCCCTCTCACGTCTTCAGACGTGAATACGTAACCGTTTGCACAGGGGTGTAAGGAAATATAAGGAAAGTGCCACAGACTGAAATCTATGAAAGAACGCCGTACACAAAGCATCTTGCATGCCACAATCTTCAGTCATGAGAACGGAAGCATGGGTAAAAGTGTGGAGGAAAACATCAACAGAAAGCAGTTTGCTTAACTCTGTAGAAGGGCACTCTGCAAGCCACCACGTCTCAACTCACCACTCCTGTGGTGAAGATGGAAGCCTTGGCAAGAGTGTGCACGAGCACGTAACGAAAGGGCCGTCCAGTTAATTCTGAGACCCAAATCTGTGTAGATAGACTACAACACCGAACCCACCTCCTGACGAATGAATCAACCAGGGATTTCTTCCCTGTGTGTGAACCTTAAGGAAAGAGCCATAAACTTAACAGGAGATGAGAATACTGGATCGATTGCTTCTTACAACCCACGGCTTCTCTCTCGTAGACATAAACATTTGCCACGTTGGGTTGAAAGCAGAAGGAAAGTGGCTGAGACTTTGCTTCGAGAGAGGATCTTACCAAATCGATCCTTCGAGGGATGTCTTCTAACGTGTAGTGGGAAGCATTCAGATAAGTGTATTTCTCAGCATAAAGAAATGATTGTACACTTAACCTTTGGAACGAATTCCGTGGAAACCATCGGAAAACCACATTTTCTCTCATGAACCTGGAAGCATTGGCTCAAGGGTGAGGGAACATGTGACTCAGTGCGGTTTCCTAAACCCTGAGCACCGAGCATCTGGATAGAGAATGCCACTTCAAGCAGCCTGATGCACGGAGAGAGAAGCTTTCTCAGTTATGTGTGATGAACAGTAAGAGAAGTGTCCTTCGCTGAACACTAAAAAAGAGCACATTAGAGAAAACCTTCCAAATCCCATCTACCTTCATGAGGATGGCGGTATTTTTCAAAAGTGTGCATGAAAACACAAGGAAGGTGCATAGGATCACTTAAGAACACCCTTTGGAAAAGATCATCCCAACTCACATCTTCTAAAATGAACACAGACGAACTTGCAGAAGTGTTAGGGAACGCATCAGGAGAGGTTCTAGCTTAGCAGCTGTGAGAACCAAGTCTGTGT
Organism: Ursus arctos; assembly: GCF_023065955.2. NCBI lineage: Eukaryota > Metazoa > Chordata > Mammalia > Carnivora > Ursidae > Ursus > Ursus arctos. Next base: position 146,227 of record NW_026623064.1, read on the forward strand.
TGTAGGAAGGCAACATCGATTTAATATCGTGAACCATGAATAAACACGCGTTTCCCTGTACGTGTCAACGATAAAAAGCGATAAAAAAGCGATAAAAAAGCGATAAAAAACTGCCATAGAAGAAACTCTCAGTAAGAAGAGTGTAAGCAAATGGTATTCCAACTCAGATCGTCTGTCGTGATGATGGAAGCATGTTTCAGAGTGTGAATTAAAGTGCAAAGGAATGTGCTGTTAACCAATCCTTGATAAATAAAACAATATCGAAGCCATCTTCCCTCTCACGTCTTCAGACGTGAATACGTAACCGTTTGCACAGGGGTGTAAGGAAATATAAGGAAAGTGCCACAGACTGAAATCTATGAAAGAACGCCGTACACAAAGCATCTTGCATGCCACAATCTTCAGTCATGAGAACGGAAGCATGGGTAAAAGTGTGGAGGAAAACATCAACAGAAAGCAGTTTGCTTAACTCTGTAGAAGGGCACTCTGCAAGCCACCACGTCTCAACTCACCACTCCTGTGGTGAAGATGGAAGCCTTGGCAAGAGTGTGCACGAGCACGTAAAGAAAGGGCCGTCCAGTTAATTCTGAGACCCAAATCTGTGTAGATAGACTACAACACCGAACCCACCTCCTGACGAATGAATCAACCAGGGATTTCTTCCCTGTGTGTGAACCTTAAGGAAAGAGCCATAAACTTAACAGGAGATGAGAACACTGGATCGATTGCTTCTTACAACCCACGGCTTCTCTCTCGTAGACATAAACATTTGCCACGTTGGGTTGAAAGCAGAAGGAAAGTGGCTGAGACTTTGCTTCGAGAGAGGATCTTACCAAATCGATCCTTCGAGGCATGTCTTCTATCGTGTAGTGGGAAGCATTCAGATAAGTGCGTTTCTCAGCATAAAGAAATGATTGTACACTTAACATTTGGAAAGAATTCTGTGGAAACCATCTGAAACTCACATTTTCTCTCATGAACCTGGAAGCATTGGCTCAAGGGTGAGGGAACATGTGACTCAGTGCGGTTTCCTAAACCCTGAGCACCGAGCCTCTGGATAGAGAATGCCAATTCAAGCATCCTGATGCATGGAGAGAGAAGTTTTGTCAACTATCTGTATTGAACGGTAAGAGAAGTGCCCTGCCGAGAACACTAAGAGAAAGCGCCATCTAGAGACAACCTTCCAACTTCCATCTACCTTCATGAAGATGGATGTATTTTCCAAAAGTTTGTATTAAAACACAAGGCACGTGCTGTATGCTCACATAAGAACACCCTTTGTAGAAGATCTTCCAACTCACATCTTCTGTAATGAAGATGGAAGTACTTGCAGAAGTGTGAGTGAACGCATCAGGAGAGGTTCTAGCTAAGTAGCATTGAGAACCAAGTCTGTGTTGTAGGAAGGCAACAACGATCTAACGTCGTTACCCATGAATACGCACGCATTTCCCAAAACGTGTGTTGAAACTTCAGGAAAATGCCATAGACGTAACCCTCAGTAAGGAGAGGGAATGCAAAGTGTCTTCTACCTCCCGTCTGTCACGATGATGGAAGCTTGTTTCAGAGTGTGAATTTAAGGGTAAGGAAAGGGCCGTTAACCGATCTTTGAGAAAGATCACTGTATCGAAGCCATCTTCCATCTCACATCTTCGGATGTGAAGATGAAAACTTTTGCACAGGGGTGTAAGGAAATATAAGGAAAGTGCCACAGACTGAAATCTATGAAAGAACGCCGTACAGAAAGCATCTTGCATCCCGCAATCTTCAGTCATGAGAACGGAAGCATGTGCAAAAGTGTACAAAAACATCAACATAAAGCACTTTGCTTAACGTGGTAGAAGAACACTGTGCAGCCACCATGTCTCAACTCATCACTCCTGTCGTGAAGATGGAGCTTTGTAAGGAAAGGGTAGTTAAGCAATCTTTGAGAAAGAATACTGTGTCGAAGCCATCTTCCCTCTCACGTCTTCAGACGTGAATACGTAACCGTTTGCACAGGGGTGTAAGGAAATATAAGGAAAGTGCCACAGACTGAAATCTATGAAAGAACGCCGTACACAAAGCATCTTGCATGCCACAATCTTCAGTCATGAGAACGGAAGCATGGGTAAAAGTGTGGAGGAAAACATCAACAGAAAGCAGTTTGCTTAACTCTGTAGAAGGGCACTCTGCAAGCCACCACGTCTCAACTCACCACTCCTGTGGTGAAGATGGAAGCCTTGGCAAGAGTGTGCACGAGCACGTAAAGAAAGGGCCGTCCAGTTAATTCTGAGACCCAAATCTGTGTAGATAGACTACAACACCGAACCCACCTCCTGACGAATGAATCAACCAGGGATTTCTTCCCTGTGTGTGGAACCTTAAGGAAAGTGCCATAAACTTAACAGGAGATGAGAACACTGGATCGATTGCTTCTTACAACCCACGGCTTCTCTCTCGTAGACATAAACATTTGCCACGTTGGGTTGAAAGCAGAAGGAAAGTGGCTGAGACTTTGCTTCGAGAGAGGATCTTACCAAATCGATCCTTCGAGGCATGTCTTGTGTAGTGGGAAGCATTCAGATAAGTGCGTTTCTCAGCATAAAGAAATGATTGTACACTTAACATTTGGAAAGAATTCTGTGGAAACCATCTGAAACTCACATTTTCTCTCATGAACCTGGAAGCATTGGCTCAAGGGTGAGGGAACATGTGACTCAGTGCGGTTTCCTAAACCCTGAGCACCGAGCCTCTGGTTAGAGAATGCCACTTCAAGCATCCTGATGCATGGAGAGAGAAGTTTTGTCAACTATCTGTATTGAACGGTAAGAGAAGTGCCCTGCCGAGAACACTAAGAGAGAGCGCCATCTAGAGACAACCTTCCAACTTCCATCTACCTTCATGAAGATGGATGTATTTTCCAAAAGTTTGTATTAAAACACAAGGCACGTGCTGTATGCTCACATAAGAACACCCTTTGTAGAAGATCTTCCAACTCACATCTTCTGTAATGAAGATGGAAGTACTTGCAGAAGTGTGAGTGAACGCATCAGGAGAGGTTCTAGCTAAGTAGCATTGAGAACCAAGTCTGTGTTGTAGGAAGGCAACAACGATCTAACGTCGTTACCCATGAATACGCACGCATTTCCCAAAACGTGTGTTGAAACTTCAGGAAAATGCCATAGACGTAACCCTCAGTAAGGAGAGGGAATGCAAAGTGTCTTCTACCTCCCGTCTGTCACGATGATGGAAGCTTGTTTCAGAGTGTGAATTTAAGGGTAAGGAAAGGGCCGTTAACCGATCTTTGAGAAAGATCACTGCATCGAAGCCATCTTCCATCTCACATCTTCGGATGTGAAGATGAAAACTTTTGCACAGGGGTGTAAGGAAATATAAGGAAAGTGCCACAGACTGAAATCTATGAAAGAACGCCGTACAGAAAGCATCTTGCATCCCGCAATCTTCAGTCATGAGAACGGAAGCATGTGCAAAAGTGTACAAAAACATCAACATAAAGCACTTTGCTTAACGTGGTAGAAGAACACTGTGCAGCCACCATGTCTCAACTCATCACTCCTGTCGTGAAGATGGAGCTTTGTAAGGAAAGGGTAGTTAAGCAATCTTTGAGAAAGAATACTGTGTCGAAGCCATCTTCCCTCTCACGTCTTCAGACGTGAATACGTAACCGTTTGCACAGGGGTGTAAGGAAATATAAGGAAAGTGCCACAGACTGAAATCTATGAAAGAACGCCGTACACAAAGCATCTTGCATGCCACAATCTTCAGTCATGAGAACGGAAGCATGGGTAAAAGTGTGGAGGAAAACATCAACAGAAAGCAGTTTGCTTAACTCTGTAGAAGGGCACTCTGCAAGCCACCACGTCTCAACTCACCACTCCTGTGGTGAAGATGGAAGCCTTGGCAAGAGTGTGCACGAGCACGTAAAGAAAGGGCCGTCCAGTTAATTCTGAGACCCAAATCTGTGTAGATAGACTACAACACCGAACCCACCTCCTGACGAATGAATCAACCAGGGATTTCTTCCCTGTGTGTGAACCTTAAGGAAAGAGCCATAAACTTAACAGGAGATGAGAACACTGGATCGATTGCTTCTTACAACCCACGGCTTCTCTCTCGTAGACATAAACATTTGCCACGTTGGGTTGAAAGCAGAAGGAAAGTGGCTGAGACTTTGCTTCGAGAGAGGATCTTACCAAATCGATCCTTCGAGGCATGTCTTCTATCGTGTAGTGGGAAGCATTCAGATAAGTGCGTTTCTCAGCATAAAGAAATGATTGTACACTTAACATTTGGAAAGAATTCTGTGGAAACCATCTGAAACTCACATTTTCTCTCATGAACCTGGAAGCATTGGCTCAAGGGTGAGGGAACATGTGACTCAGTGCGGTTTCCTAAACCCTGAGCACCGAGCCTCTGGTTAGAGAATGCCACTTCAAGCATCCTGATGCATGGAGAGAGAAGTTTTGTCAACTATCTGTATTGAACGGTAAGAGAAGTGCCCTGCCGAGAACACTAAGAGAGAGCGCCATCTAGAGACAACCTTCCAACTTCCATCTACCTTCATGAAGATGGATGTATTTTCCAAAAGTTTGTATTAAAACACAAGGCACGTGCTGTATGCTCACATAAGAACACCCTTTGTAGAAGATCTTCCAACTCACATCTTCTGTAATGAAGATGGAAGTACTTGCAGAAGTGTGAGTGAACGCATCAGGAGAGGTTCTAGCTAAGTAGCATTGAGAACCAAGTCTGTGTTGTAGGAAGGCAACAACGATCTAACGTCGTTACCCATGAATACGCACGCATTTCCCAAAACGTGTGTTGAAACTTCAGGAAAATGCCATAGACGTAACCCTCAGTAAGGAGAGGGAATGCAAAGTGTCTTCTACCTCCCGTCTGTCACGATGATGGAAGCTTGTTTCAGAGTGTGAATTTAAGGGTAAGGAAAGGGCCGTTAACCGATTTTGAGAAAGATCACTGTATCGAAGCCATCTTCCATCTCACATCTTCGGATGTGAAGATGAAAACTTTTGCACAGGGGTGTAAGGAAATATAAGGAAAGTGCCACAGACTGAAATCTATGAAAGAACGCCGTACAGAAAGCATCTTGCATCCCGCAATCTTCAGTCATGAGAACGGAAGCATGTGCAAAAGTGTACAAAAACATCAACATAAAGCACTTTGCTTAACGTGGTAGAAGAACACTGTGCAGCCACCATGTCTCAACTCATCACTCCTGTCGTGAAGATGGAGCTTTGTAAGGAAAGGGTAGTTAAGCAATCTTTGAGAAAGAATACTGTGTCGAAGCCATCTTCCCTCTCACGTCTTCAGACGTGAATACGTAACCGTTTGCACAGGGGTGTAAGGAAATATAAGGAAAGTGCCACAGACTGAAATCTATGAAAGAACGCCGTACACAAAGCATCTTGCATGCCACAATCTTCAGTCATGAGAACGGAAGCATGGGTAAAAGTGTGGAGGAAAACATCAACAGAAAGCAGTTTGCTTAACTCTGTAGAAGGGCACTCTGCAAGCCACCACGTCTCAACTCACCACTCCTGTGGTGAAGATGGAAGCCTTGGCAAGAGTGTGCACGAGCACGTAACGAAAGGGCCGTCCAGTTAATTCTGAGACCCAAATCTGTGTAGATAGACTACAACACCGAACCCACCTCCTGACGAATGAATCAACCAGGGATTTCTTCCCTGTGTGTGAACCTTAAGGAAAGAGCCATAAACTTAACAGGAGATGAGAATACTGGATCGATTGCTTCTTACAACCCACGGCTTCTCTCTCGTAGACATAAACATTTGCCACGTTGGGTTGAAAGCAGAAGGAAAGTGGCTGAGACTTTGCTTCGAGAGAGGATCTTACCAAATCGATCCTTCGAGGGATGTCTTCTAACGTGTAGTGGGAAGCATTCAGATAAGTGTATTTCTCAGCATAAAGAAATGATTGTACACTTAACCTTTGGAACGAATTCCGTGGAAACCATCGGAAAACCACATTTTCTCTCATGAACCTGGAAGCATTGGCTCAAGGGTGAGGGAACATGTGACTCAGTGCGGTTTCCTAAACCCTGAGCACCGAGCATCTGGATAGAGAATGCCACTTCAAGCAGCCTGATGCACGGAGAGAGAAGCTTTCTCAGTTATGTGTGATGAACAGTAAGAGAAGTGTCCTTCGCTGAACACTAAAAAAGAGCACATTAGAGAAAACCTTCCAAATCCCATCTACCTTCATGAGGATGGCGGTATTTTTCAAAAGTGTGCATGAAAACACAAGGAAGGTGCATAGGATCACTTAAGAACACCCTTTGGAAAAGATCATCCCAACTCACATCTTCTAAAATGAACACAGACGAACTTGCAGAAGTGTTAGGGAACGCATCAGGAGAGGTTCTAGCTTAGCAGCTGTGAGAACCAAGTCTGTGTTGTAGGAAGGCAACATCGATTTAATATCGTGAACCATGAATAAACACGCGTTTCCCTGTACGTGTCAACGATAAAAAGCGATAAAAAAGCGATAAAAAAGCGATAAAAAACTGCCATAGAAGAAACTCTCAGTAAGAAGAGTGTAAGCAAATGGTATTCCAACTCAGATCGTCTGTCGTGATGATGGAAGCATGTTTCAGAGTGTGAATTAAAGTGCAAAGGAATGTGCTGTTAACCAATCCTTGATAAATAAAACAATATCGAAGCCATCTTCCCTCTCACGTCTTCAGACGTGAATACGTAACCGTTTGCACAGGGGTGTAAGGAAATATAAGGAAAGTGCCACAGACTGAAATCTATGAAAGAACGCCGTACACAAAGCATCTTGCATGCCACAATCTTCAGTCATGAGAACGGAAGCATGGGTAAAAGTGTGGAGGAAAACATCAACAGAAAGCAGTTTGCTTAACTCTGTAGAAGGGCACTCTGCAAGCCACCACGTCTCAACTCACCACTCCTGTGGTGAAGATGGAAGCCTTGGCAAGAGTGTGCACGAGCACGTAAAGAAAGGGCCGTCCAGTTAATTCTGAGACCCAAATCTGTGTAGATAGACTACAACACCGAACCCACCTCCTGACGAATGAATCAACCAGGGATTTCTTCCCTGTGTGTGAACCTTAAGGAAAGAGCCATAAACTTAACAGGAGATGAGAACACTGGATCGATTGCTTCTTACAACCCACGGCTTCTCTCTCGTAGACATAAACATTTGCCACGTTGGGTTGAAAGCAGAAGGAAAGTGGCTGAGACTTTGCTTCGAGAGAGGATCTTACCAAATCGATCCTTCGAGGCATGTCTTCTATCGTGTAGTGGGAAGCATTCAGATAAGTGCGTTTCTCAGCATAAAGAAATGATTGTACACTTAACATTTGGAAAGAATTCTGTGGAAACCATCTGAAACTCACATTTTCTCTCATGAACCTGGAAGCATTGGCTCAAGGGTGAGGGAACATGTGACTCAGTGCGGTTTCCTAAACCCTGAGCACCGAGCCTCTGGTTAGAGAATGCCACTTCAAGCATCCTGATGCATGGAGAGAGAAGTTTTGTCAACTATCTGTATTGAACGGTAAGAGAAGTGCCCTGCCGAGAACACTAAGAGAGAGCGCCATCTAGAGACAACCTTCCAACTTCCATCTACCTTCATGAAGATGGATGTATTTTCCAAAAGTTTGTATTAAAACACAAGGCACGTGCTGTATGCTCACATAAGAACACCCTTTGTAGAAGATCTTCCAACTCACATCTTCTGTAATGAAGATGGAAGTACTTGCAGAAGTGTGAGTGAACGCATCAGGAGAGGTTCTAGCTAAGTAGCATTGAGAACCAAGTCTGTGTTGTAGGAAGGCAACAACGATCTAACGTCGTTACCCATGAATACGCACGCATTTCCCAAAACGTGTGTTGAAACTTCAGGAAAATGCCATAGACGTAACCCTCAGTAAGGAGAGGGAATGCAAAGTGTCTTCTACCTCCCGTCTGTCACGATGATGGAAGCTTGTTTCAGAGTGTGAATTTAAGGGTAAGGAAAGGGCCGTTAACCGATCTTTGAGAAAGATCACTGTATCGAAGCCATCTTCCATCTCACATCTTCGGATGTGAAGATGAAAACTTTTGCACAGGGGTGTAAGGAAATATAAGGAAAGTGCCACAGACTGAAATCTATGAAAGAACGCCGTACAGAAAGCATCTTGCATCCCGCAATCTTCAGTCATGAGAACGGAAGCATGTGCAAAAGTGTACAAAAACATCAACATAAAGCACTTTGCTTAACGTGGTAGAAGAACACTGTGCAGCCACCATGTCTCAACTCATCACTCCTGTCGTGAAGATGGAGCTTTGTAAGGAAAGGGTAGTTAAGCAATCTTTGAGAAAGAATACTGTGTCGAAGCCATCTTCCCTCTCACGTCTTCAGACGTGAATACGTAACCGTTTGCACAGGGGTGTAAGGAAATATAAGGAAAGTGCCACAGACTGAAATCTATGAAAGAACGCCGTACACAAAGCATCTTGCATGCCACAATCTTCAGTCATGAGAACGGAAGCATGGGTAAAAGTGTGGAGGAAAACATCAACAGAAAGCAGTTTGCTTAACTCTGTAGAAGGGCACTCTGCAAGCCACCACGTCTCAACTCACCACTCCTGTGGTGAAGATGGAAGCCTTGGCAAGAGTGTGCACGAGCACGTAACGAAAGGGCCGTCCAGTTAATTCTGAGACCCAAATCTGTGTAGATAGACTACAACACCGAACCCACCTCCTGACGAATGAATCAACCAGGGATTTCTTCCCTGTGTGTGAACCTTAAGGAAAGAGCCATAAACTTAACAGGAGATGAGAATACTGGATCGATTGCTTCTTACAACCCACGGCTTCTCTCTCGTAGACATAAACATTTGCCACGTTGGGTTGAAAGCAGAAGGAAAGTGGCTGAGACTTTGCTTCGAGAGAGGATCTTACCAAATCGATCCTTCGAGGGATGTCTTCTAACGTGTAGTGGGAAGCATTCAGATAAGTGTATTTCTCAGCATAAAGAAATGATTGTACACTTAACCTTTGGAACGAATTCCGTGGAAACCATCGGAAAACCACATTTTCTCTCATGAACCTGGAAGCATTGGCTCAAGGGTGAGGGAACATGTGACTCAGTGCGGTTTCCTAAACCCTGAGCACCGAGCATCTGGATAGAGAATGCCACTTCAAGCAGCCTGATGCACGGAGAGAGAAGCTTTCTCAGTTATGTGTGATGAACAGTAAGAGAAGTGTCCTTCGCTGAACACTAAAAAAGAGCACATTAGAGAAAACCTTCCAAATCCCATCTACCTTCATGAGGATGGCGGTATTTTTCAAAAGTGTGCATGAAAACACAAGGAAGGTGCATAGGATCACTTAAGAACACCCTTTGGAAAAGATCATCCCAACTCACATCTTCTAAAATGAACACAGACGAACTTGCAGAAGTGTTAGGGAACGCATCAGGAGAGGTTCTAGCTTAGCAGCTGTGAGAACCAAGTCTGTGTTGTAGGAAGGCAACATCGATTTAATATCGTGAACCATGAATAAACACGCGTTTCCCTGTACGTGTCAACGATAAAAAGCGATAAAAAAGCGATAAAAAAGCGATAAAAAACTGCCATAGAAGAAACTCTCAGTAAGAAGAGTGTAAGCAAATGGTATTCCAACTCAGATCGTCTGTCGTGATGATGGAAGCATGTTTCAGAGTGTGAATTAAAGTGCAAAGGAATGTGCTGTTAACCAATCCTTGATAAATAAAACAATATCGAAGCCATCTTCCCTCTCACGTCTTCAGACGTGAATACGTAACCGTTTGCACAGGGGTGTAAGGAAATATAAGGAAAGTGCCACAGACTGAAATCTATGAAAGAACGCCGTACACAAAGCATCTTGCATGCCACAATCTTCAGTCATGAGAACGGAAGCATGGGTAAAAGTGTGGAGGAAAACATCAACAGAAAGCAGTTTGCTTAACTCTGTAGAAGGGCACTCTGCAAGCCACCACGTCTCAACTCACCACTCCTGTGGTGAAGATGGAAGCCTTGGCAAGAGTGTGCACGAGCACGTAAAGAAAGGGCCGTCCAGTTAATTCTGAGACCCAAATCTGTGTAGATAGACTACAACACCGAACCCACCTCCTGACGAATGAATCAACCAGGGATTTCTTCCCTGTGTGTGAACCTTAAGGAAAGAGCCATAAACTTAACAGGAGATGAGAACACTGGATCGATTGCTTCTTACAACCCACGGCTTCTCTCTCGTAGACATAAACATTTGCCACGTTGGGTTGAAAGCAGAAGGAAAGTGGCTGAGACTTTGCTTCGAGAGAGGATCTTACCAAATCGATCCTTCGAGGCATGTCTTCTATCGTGTAGTGGGAAGCATTCAGATAAGTGCGTTTCTCAGCATAAAGAAATGATTGTACACTTAACATTTGGGAAGAATTCTGTGGAAACCATCTGAAACTCACATTTTCTCTCATGAACCTGGAAGCATTGGCTCAAGGGTGAGGGAACATGTGACTCAGTGCGGTTTCCTAAACCCTGAGCACCGAGCCTCTGGTTAGAGAATGCCACTTCAAGCATCCTGATGCATGGAGAGAGAAGTTTTGTCAACTATCTGTATTGAACGGTAAGAGAAGTGCCCTGCCGAGAACACTAAGAGAGAGCGCCATCTAGAGACAACCTTCCAACTTCCATCTACCTTCATGAAGATGGATGTATTTTCCAAAAGTTTGTATTAAAACACAAGGCACGTGCTGTATGCTCACATAAGAACACCCTTTGTAGAAGATCTTCCAACTCACATCTTCTGTAATGAAGATGGAAGTACTTGCAGAAGTGTGAGTGAACGCATCAGGAGAGGTTCTAGCTAAGTAGCATTGAGAACCAAGTCTGTGTTGTAGGAAGGCAACAACGATCTAACGTCGTTACCCATGAATACGCACGCATTTCCCAAAACGTGTGTTGAAACTTCAGGAAAATGCCATAGACGTAACCCTCAGTAAGGAGAGGGAATGCAAAGTGTCTTCTACCTCCCGTCTGTCACGATGATGGAAGCTTGTTTCAGAGTGTGAATTTAAGGGTAAGGAAAGGGCCGTTAACCGATCTTTGAGAAAGATCACTGTATCGAAGCCATCTTCCATCTCACATCTTCGGATGTGAAGATGAAAACTTTTGCACAGGGGTGTAAGGAAATATAAGGAAAGTGCCACAGACTGAAATCTATGAAAGAACGCCGTACAGAAAGCATCTTGCATCCCGCAATCTTCAGTCATGAGAACGGAAGCATGTGCAAAAGTGTACAAAAACATCAACATAAAGCACTTTGCTTAACGTGGTAGAAGAACACTGTGCAGCCACCATGTCTCAACTCATCACTCCTGTCGTGAAGATGGAGCTTTGTAAGGAAAGGGTAGTTAAGCAATCTTTGAGAAAGAATACTGTGTCGAAGCCATCTTCCCTCTCACGTCTTCAGACGTGAATACGTAACCGTTTGCACAGGGGTGTAAGGAAATATAAGGAAAGTGCCACAGACTGAAATCTATGAAAGAACGCCGTACACAAAGCATCTTGCATGCCACAATCTTCAGTCATGAGAACGGAAGCATGGGTAAAAGTGTGGAGGAAAACATCAACAGAAAGCAGTTTGCTTAACTCTGTAGAAGGGCACTCTGCAAGCCACCACGTCTCAACTCACCACTCCTGTGGTGAAGATGGAAGCCTTGGCAAGAGTGTGCACGAGCACGTAAAGAAAGGGCCGTCCAGTTAATTCTGAGACCCAAATCTGTGTAGATAGACTACAACACCGAACCCACCTCCTGACGAATGAATCAACCAGGGATTTCTTCCCTGTGTGTGAACCTTAAGGAAAGAGCCATAAACTTAACAGGAGATGAGAACACTGGATCGATTGCTTCTTACAACCCACGGCTTCTCTCTCGTAGACATAAACATTTGCCACGTTGGGTTGAAAGCAGAAGGAAAGTGGCTGAGACTTTGCTTCGAGAGAGGATCTTACCAAATCGATCCTTCGAGGCATGTCTTCTATCGTGTAGTGGGAAGCATTCAGATAAGTGCGTTTCTCAGCATAAAGAAATGATTGTACACTTAACATTTGGAAAGAATTCTGTGGAAACCATCTGAAACTCACATTTTCTCTCATGAACCTGGAAGCATTGGCTCAAGGGTGAGGGAACATGTGACTCAGTGCGGTTTCCTAAACCCTGAGCACCGAGCCTCTGGTTAGAGAATGCCACTTCAAGCATCCTGATGCATGGAGAGAGAAGTTTTGTCAACTATCTGTATTGAACGGTAAGAGAAGTGCCCTGCCGAGAACACTAAGAGAGAGCGCCATCTAGAGACAACCTTCCAACTTCCATCTACCTTCATGAAGATGGATGTATTTTCCAAAAGTTTGTATTAAAACACAAGGCACGTGCTGTATGCTCACATAAGAACACCCTTTGTAGAAGATCTTCCAACTCACATCTTCTGTAATGAAGATGGAAGTACTTGCAGAAGTGTGAGTGAACGCATCAGGAGAGGTTCTAGCTAAGTAGCATTGAGAACCAAGTCTGTGTTGTAGGAAGGCAACAACGATCTAACGTCGTTACCCATGAATACGCACGCATTTCCCAAAACGTGTGTTGAAACTTCAGGAAAATGCCATAGACGTAACCCTCAGTAAGGAGAGGGAATGCAAAGTGTCTTCTACCTCCCGTCTGTCACGATGATGGAAGCTTGTTTCAGAGTGTGAATTTAAGGGTAAGGAAAGGGCCGTTAACCGATCTTTGAGAAAGATCACTGTATCGAAGCCATCTTCCATCTCACATCTTCGGATGTGAAGATGAAAACTTTTGCACAGGGGTGTAAGGAAATATAAGGAAAGTGCCACAGACTGAAATCTATGAAAGAACGCCGTACAGAAAGCATCTTGCATCCCGCAATCTTCAGTCATGAGAACGGAAGCATGTGCAAAAGTGTACAAAAACATCAACATAAAGCACTTTGCTTAACGTGGTAGAAGAACACTGTGCAGCCACCATGTCTCAACTCATCACTCCTGTCGTGAAGATGGAGCTTTGTAAGGAAAGGGTAGTTAAGCAATCTTTGAGAAAGAATACTGTGTCGAAGCCATCTTCCCTCTCACGTCTTCAGACGTGAATACGTAACCGTTTGCACAGGGGTGTAAGGAAATATAAGGAAAGTGCCACAGACTGAAATCTATGAAAGAACGCCGTACACAAAGCATCTTGCATGCCACAATCTTCAGTCATGAGAACGGAAGCATGGGTAAAAGTGTGGAGGAAAACATCAACAGAAAGCAGTTTGCTTAACTCTGTAGAAGGGCACTCTGCAAGCCACCACGTCTCAACTCACCACTCCTGTGGTGAAGATGGAAGCCTTGGCAAGAGTGTGCACGAGCACGTAACGAAAGGGCCGTCCAGTTAATTCTGAGACCCAAATCTGTGTAGATAGACTACAACACCGAACCCACCTCCTGACGAATGAATCAACCAGGGATTTCTTCCCTGTGTGTGAACCTTAAGGAAAGAGCCATAAACTTAACAGGAGATGAGAATACTGGATCGATTGCTTCTTACAACCCACGGCTTCTCTCTCGTAGACATAAACATTTGCCACGTTGGGTTGAAAGCAGAAGGAAAGTGGCTGAGACTTTGCTTCGAGAGAGGATCTTACCAAATCGATCCTTCGAGGGATGTCTTCTAACGTGTAGTGGGAAGCATTCAGATAAGTGTATTTCTCAGCATAAAGAAATGATTGTACACTTAACCTTTGGAACGAATTCCGTGGAAACCATCGGAAAACCACATTTTCTCTCATGAACCTGGAAGCATTGGCTCAAGGGTGAGGGAACATGTGACTCAGTGCGGTTTCCTAAACCCTGAGCACCGAGCATCTGGATAGAGAATGCCACTTCAAGCAGCCTGATGCACGGAGAGAGAAGCTTTCTCAGTTATGTGTGATGAACAGTAAGAGAAGTGTCCTTCGCTGAACACTAAAAAAGAGCACATTAGAGAAAACCTTCCAAATCCCATCTACCTTCATGAGGATGGCGGTATTTTTCAAAAGTGTGCATGAAAACACAAGGAAGGTGCATAGGATCACTTAAGAACACCCTTTGGAAAAGATCATCCCAACTCACATCTTCTAAAATGAACACAGACGAACTTGCAGAAGTGTTAGGGAACGCATCAGGAGAGGTTCTAGCTTAGCAGCTGTGAGAACCAAGTCTGTGTTGTAGGAAGGCAACATCGATTTAATATCGTGAACCATGAATAAACACGCGTTTCCCTGTACGTGTCAACGATAAAAAGCGATAAAAAAGCGATAAAAAAGCGATAAAAAACTGCCATAGAAGAAACTCTCAGTAAGAAGAGTGTAAGCAAATGGTATTCCAACTCAGATCGTCTGTCGTGATGATGGAAGCATGTTTCAGAGTGTGAATTAAAGTGCAGAGGAATGTGCTGTTAACCAATCCTTGATAAATAAAACAATATCGAAGCCATCTTCCCTCTCACGTCTTCAGACGTGAATACGTAACCGTTTGCACAGGGGTGTAAGGAAATATAAGGAAAGTGCCACAGACTGAAATCTATGAAAGAACGCCGTACACAAAGCATCTTGCATGCCACAATCTTCAGTCATGAGAACGGAAGCATGGGTAAAAGTGTGGAGGAAAACATCAACAGAAAGCAGTTTGCTTAACTCTGTAGAAGGGCACTCTGCAAGCCACCACGTCTCAACTCACCACTCCTGTGGTGAAGATGGAAGCCTTGGCAAGAGTGTGCACGAGCACGTAAAGAAAGGGCCGTCCAGTTAATTCTGAGACCCAAATCTGTGTAGATAGACTACAACACCGAACCCACCTCCTGACGAATGAATCAACCAGGGATTTCTTCCCTGTGTGTGAACCTTAAGGAAAGAGCCATAAACTTAACAGGAGATGAGAACACTGGATCGATTGCTTCTTACAACCCACGGCTTCTCTCTCGTAGACATAAACATTTGCCACGTTGGGTTGAAAGCAGAAGGAAAGTGGCTGAGACTTTGCTTCGAGAGAGGATCTTACCAAATCGATCCTTCGAGGCATGTCTTGTGTAGTGGGAAGCATTCAGATAAGTGCGTTTCTCAGCATAAAGAAATGATTGTACACTTAACATTTGGGAAGAATTCTGTGGAAACCATCTGAAACTCACATTTTCTCTCATGAACCTGGAAGCATTGGCTCAAGGGTGAGGGAACATGTGACTCAGTGCGGTTTCCTAAACCCTGAGCACCGAGCCTCTGGTTAGAGAATGCCACTTCAAGCATCCTGATGCATGGAGAGAGAAGTTTTGTCAACTATCTGTATTGAACGGTAAGAGAAGTGCCCTGCCGAGAACACTAAGAGAGAGCGCCATCTAGAGACAACCTTCCAACTTCCATCTACCTTCATGAAGATGGATGTATTTTCCAAAAGTTTGTATTAAAACACAAGGCACGTGCTGTATGCTCACATAAGAACACCCTTTGTAGAAGATCTTCCAACTCACATCTTCTGTAATGAAGATGGAAGTACTTGCAGAAGTGTGAGTGAACGCATCAGGAGAGGTTCTAGCTAAGTAGCATTGAGAACCAAGTCTGTGTTGTAGGAAGGCAACAACGATCTAACGTCGTTACCCATGAATACGCACGCATTTCCCAAAACGTGTGTTGAAACTTCAGGAAAATGCCATAGACGTAACCCTCAGTAAGGAGAGGGAATGCAAAGTGTCTTCTACCTCCCGTCTGTCACGATGATGGAAGCTTGTTTCAGAGTGTGAATTTAAGGGTAAGGAAAGGGCCGTTAACCGATCTTTGAGAAAGATCACTGTATCGAAGCCATCTTCCATCTCACATCTTCGGATGTGAAGATGAAAACTTTTGCACAGGGGTGTAAGGAAATATAAGGAAAGTGCCACAGACTGAAATCTATGAAAGAACGCCGTACAGAAAGCATCTTGCATCCCGCAATCTTCAGTCATGAGAACGGAAGCATGTGCAAAAGTGTACAAAAACATCAACATAAAGCACTTTGCTTAACGTGGTAGAAGAACACTGTGCAGCCACCATGTCTCAACTCATCACTCCTGTCGTGAAGATGGAGCTTTGTAAGGAAAGGGTAGTTAAGCAATCTTTGAGAAAGAATACTGTGTCGAAGCCATCTTCCCTCTCACGTCTTCAGACGTGAATACGTAACCGTTTGCACAGGGGTGTAAGGAAATATAAGGAAAGTGCCACAGACTGAAATCTATGAAAGAACGCCGTACACAAAGCATCTTGCATGCCACAATCTTCAGTCATGAGAACGGAAGCATGGGTAAAAGTGTGGAGGAAAACATCAACAGAAAGCAGTTTGCTTAACTCTGTAGAAGGGCACTCTGCAAGCCACCACGTCTCAACTCACCACTCCTGTGGTGAAGATGGAAGCCTTGGCAAGAGTGTGCACGAGCACGTAAAGAAAGGGCCGTCCAGTTAATTCTGAGACCCAAATCTGTGTAGATAGACTACAACACCGAACCCACCTCCTGACGAATGAATCAACCAGGGATTTCTTCCCTGTGTGTGGAACCTTAAGGAAAGTGCCATAAACTTAACAGGAGATGAGAACACTGGATCGATTGCTTCTTACAACCCACGGCTTCTCTCTCGTAGACATAAACATTTGCCACGTTGGGTTGAAAGCAGAAGGAAAGTGGCTGAGACTTTGCTTCGAGAGAGGATCTTACCAAATCGATCCTTCGAGGCATGTCTTCTATCGTGTAGTGGGAAGCATTCAGATAAGTGCGTTTCTCAGCATAAAGAAATGATTGTACACTTAACATTTGGAAAGAATTCTGTGGAAACCATCTGAAACTCACATTTTCTCTCATGAACCTGGAAGCATTGGCTCAAGGGTGAGGGAACATGTGACTCAGTGCGGTTTCCTAAACCCTGAGCACCGAGCCTCTGGTTAGAGAATGCCACTTCAAGCATCCTGATGCATGGAGAGAGAAGTTTTGTCAACTATCTGTATTGAACGGTAAGAGAAGTGCCCTGCCGAGAACACTAAGAGAGAGCGCCATCTAGAGACAACCTTCCAACTTCCATCTACCTTCATGAAGATGGATGTATTTTCCAAAAGTTTGTATTAAAACACAAGGCACGTGCTGTATGCTCACATAAGAACACCCTTTGTAGAAGATCTTCCAACTCACATCTTCTGTAATGAAGATGGAAGTACTTGCAGAAGTGTGAGTGAACGCATCAGGAGAGGTTCTAGCTAAGTAGCATTGAGAACCAAGTCTGTGTTGTAGGAAGGCAACAACGATCTAACGTCGTTACCCATGAATACGCACGCATTTCCCAAAACGTGTGTTGAAACTTCAGGAAAATGCCATAGACGTAACCCTCAGTAAGGAGAGGGAATGCAAAGTGTCTTCTACCTCCCGTCTGTCACGATGATGGAAGCTTGTTTCAGAGTGTGAATTTAAGGGTAAGGAAAGGGCCGTTAACCGATTTTGAGAAAGATCACTGTATCGAAGCCATCTTCCATCTCACATCTTTGGATGTGAAGATGAAAACTTTTGCACAGGGGTGTAAGGAAATATAAGGAAAGTGCCACAGACTGAAATCTATGAAAGAACGCCGTACAGAAAGCATCTTGCATCCCGCAATCTTCAGTCATGAGAACGGAAGCATGTGCAAAAGTGTACAAAAACATCAACATAAAGCACTTTGCTTAACGTGGTAGAAGAACACTGTGCAGCCACCATGTCTCAACTCATCACTCCTGTCGTGAAGATGGAGCTTTGTAAGGAAAGGGTAGTTAAGCAATCTTTGAGAAAGAATACTGTGTCGAAGCCATCTTCCCTCTCACGTCTTCAGACGTGAATACGTAACCGTTTGCACAGGGGTGTAAGGAAATATAAGGAAAGTGCCACAGACTGAAATCTATGAAAGAACGCCGTACACAAAGCATCTTGCATGCCACAATCTTCAGTCATGAGAACGGAAGCATGGGTAAAAGTGTGGAGGAAAACATCAACAGAAAGCAGTTTGCTTAACTCTGTAGAAGGGCACTCTGCAAGCCACCACGTCTCAACTCACCACTCCTGTGGTGAAGATGGAAGCCTTGGCAAGAGTGTGCACGAGCACGTAAAGAAAGGGCCGTCCAGTTAATTCTGAGACCCAAATCTGTGTAGATAGACTACAACACCGAACCCACCTCCTGACGAATGAATCAACCAGGGATTTCTTCCCTGTGTGTGAACCTTAAGGAAAGAGCCATAAACTTAACAGGAGATGAGAATACTGGATCGATTGCTTCTTACAACCCACGGCTTCTCTCTCGTAGACATAAACATTTGCCACGTTGGGTTGAAAGCAGAAGGAAAGTGGCTGAGACTTTGCTTCGAGAGAGGATCTTACCAAATCGATCCTTCGAGGGATGTCTTCTAACGTGTAGTGGGAAGCATTCAGATAAGTGTATTTCTCAGCATAAAGAAATGATTGTACACTTAACCTTTGGAACGAATTCCGTGGAAACCATCGGAAAACCACATTTTCTCTCATGAACCTGGAAGCATTGGCTCAAGGGTGAGGGAACATGTGACTCAGTGCGGTTTCCTAAACCCTGAGCACCGAGCATCTGGATAGAGAATGCCACTTCAAGCAGCCTGATGCACGGAGAGAGAAGCTTTCTCAGTTATGTGTGATGAACAGTAAGAGAAGTGTCCTTCGCTGAACACTAAAAAAGAGCACATTAGAGAAAACCTTCCAAATCCCATCTACCTTCATGAGGATGGCGGTATTTTTCAAAAGTGTGCATGAAAACACAAGGAAGGTGCATAGGATCACTTAAGAACACCCTTTGGAAAAGATCATCCCAACTCACATCTTCTAAAATGAACACAGACGAACTTGCAGAAGTGTTAGGGAACGCATCAGGAGAGGTTCTAGCTTAGCAGCTGTGAGAACCAAGTCTGTGTTGTAGGAAGGCAACATCGATTTAATATCGTGAACCATGAATAAACACGCGTTTCCCTGTACGTGTCAACGATAAAAAGCGATAAAAAAGCGATAAAAAAGCGATAAAAAACTGCCATAGAAGAAACTCTCAGTAATAAGAGTGTAAGCAAATGGTATTCCAACTCAGATCGTCTGTCGTGATGATGGAAGCATGTTTCAGAGTGTGAATTAAAGTGCAAAGGAATGTGCTGTTAACCAATCCTTGATAAATAAAACAATATCGAAGCCATCTTCCCTCTCACGTCTTCAGACGTGAATACGTAACCGTTTGCACAGGGGTGTAAGGAAATATAAGGAAAGTGCCACAGACTGAAATCTATGAAAGAACGCCGTACACAAAGCATCTTGCATGCCACAATCTTCAGTCATGAGAACGGAAGCATGGGTAAAAGTGTGGAGGAAAACATCAACAGAAAGCAGTTTGCTTAACTCTGTAGAAGGGCACTCTGCAAGCCACCACGTCTCAACTCACCACTCCTGTGGTGAAGATGGAAGCCTTGGCAAGAGTGTGCACGAGCACGTAACGAAAGGGCCGTCCAGTTAATTCTGAGACCCAAATCTGTGTAGATAGACTACAACACCGAACCCACCTCCTGACGAATGAATCAACCAGGGATTTCTTCCCTGTGTGTGAACCTTAAGGAAAGAGCCATAAACTTAACAGGAGATGAGAACACTGGATCGATTGCTTCTTACAACCCACGGCTTCTCTCTCGTAGACATAAACATTTGCCACGTTGGGTTGAAAGCAGAAGGAAAGTGGCTGAGACTTTGCTTCGAGAGAGGATCTTACCAAATCGATCCTTCGAGGCATGTCTTGTGTAGTGGGAAGCATTCAGATAAGTGCGTTTCTCAGCATAAAGAAATGATTGTACACTTAACATTTGGAAAGAATTCTGTGGAAACCATCTGAAACTCACATTTTCTCTCATGAACCTGGAAGCATTGGCTCAAGGGTGAGGGAACATGTGACTCAGTGCGGTTTCCTAAACCCTGAGCACCGAGCCTCTGGATAGAGAATGCCACTTCAAGCATCCTGATGCATGGAGAGAGAAGTTTTGTCAACTATCTGTATTGAACGGTAAGAGAAGTGCCCTGCCGAGAACACTAAGAGAGAGCGCCATCTAGAGACAACCTTCCAACTTCCATCTACCTTCATGAAGATGGATGTATTTTCCAAAAGTTTGTATTAAAACACAAGGCACGTGCTGTATGCTCACATAAGAACACCCTTTGTAGAAGATCTTCCAACTCACATCTTCTGTAATGAAGATGGAAGTACTTGCAGAAGTGTGAGTGAACGCATCAGGAGAGGTTCTAGCTAAGTAGCATTGAGAACCAAGTCTGTGTTGTAGGAAGGCAACAACGATCTAACGTCGTTACCCATGAATACGCACGCATTTCCCAAAACGTGTGTTGAAACTTCAGGAAAATGCCATAGACGTAACCCTCAGTAAGGAGAGGGAATGCAAAGTGTCTTCTACCTCCCGTCTGTCACGATGATGGAAGCTTGTTTCAGAGTGTGAATTTAAGGGTAAGGAAAGGGCCGTTAACCGATCTTTGAGAAAGATCACTGTATCGAAGCCATCTTCCATCTCACATCTTCGGATGTGAAGATGAAAACTTTTGCACAGGGGTGTAAGGAAATATAAGGAAAGTGCCACAGACTGAAATCTATGAAAGAACGCCGTACAGAAAGCATCTTGCATCCCGCAATCTTCAGTCATGAGAACGGAAGCATGTGCAAAAGTGTACAAAAACATCAACATAAAGCACTTTGCTTAACGTGGTAGAAGAACACTGTGCAGCCACCATGTCTCAACTCATCACTCCTGTCGTGAAGATGGAGCTTTGTAAGGAAAGGGTAGTTAAGCAATCTTTGAGAAAGAATACTGTGTCGAAGCCATCTTCCCTCTCACGTCTTCAGACGTGAATACGTAACCGTTTGCACAGGGGTGTAAGGAAATATAAGGAAAGTGCCACAGACTGAAATCTATGAAAGAACGCCGTACACAAAGCATCTTGCATGCCACAATCTTCAGTCATGAGAACGGAAGCATGGGTAAAAGTGTGGAGGAAAACATCAACAGAAAGCAGTTTGCTTAACTCTGTAGAAGGGCACTCTGCAAGCCACCACGTCTCAACTCACCACTCCTGTGGTGAAGATGGAAGCCTTGGCAAGAGTGTGCACGAGCACATAACGAAAGGGCCGTCCAGTTAATTCTGAGACCCAAATCTGTGTAGATAGACTACAACACCGAACCCACCTCCTGACGAATGAATCAACCAGGGATTTCTTCCCTGTGTGTGGAACCTTAAGGAAAGTGCCATAAACTTAACAGGAGATGAGAACACTGGATCGATTGCTTCTTACAACCCACGGCTTCTCTCTCGTAGACATAAACATTTGCCACGTTGGGTTGAAAGCAGAAGGAAAGTGGCTGAGACTTTGCTTCGAGAGAGGATCTTACCAAATCGATCCTTCGAGGCATGTCTTGTGTAGTGGGAAGCATTCAGATAAGTGCGTTTCTCAGCATAAAGAAATGATTGTACACTTAACATTTGGAAAGAATTCTGTGGAAACCATCTGAAACTCACATTTTCTCTCATGAACCTGGAAGCATTGGCTCAAGGGTGAGGGAACATGTGACTCAGTGCGGTTTCCTAAACCCTGAGCACCGAGCCTCTGGTTAGAGAATGCCACTTCAAGCATCCTGATGCATGGAGAGAGAAGTTTTGTCAACTATCTGTATTGAACGGTAAGAGAAGTGCCCTGCCGAGAACACTAAGAGAGAGCGCCATCTAGAGACAACCTTCCAACTTCCATCTACCTTCATGAAGATGGATGTATTTTCCAAAAGTTTGTATTAAAACACAAGGCACGTGCTGTATGCTCACATAAGAACACCCTTTGTAGAAGATCTTCCAACTCACATCTTCTGTAATGAAGATGGAAGTACTTGCAGAAGTGTGAGTGAACGCATCAGGAGAGGTTCTAGCTAAGTAGCATTGAGAACCAAGTCTGTGTTGTAGGAAGGCAACAACGATCTAACGTCGTTACCCATGAATACGCACGCATTTCCCAAAACGTGTGTTGAAACTTCAGGAAAATGCCATAGACGTAACCCTCAGTAAGGAGAGGGAATGCAAAGTGTCTTCTACCTCCCGTCTGTCACGATGATGGAAGCTTGTTTCAGAGTGTGAATTTAAGGGTAAGGAAAGGGCCGTTAACCGATCTTTGAGAAAGATCACTGTATCGAAGCCATCTTCCATCTCACATCTTCGGATGTGAAGATGAAAACTTTTGCACAGGGGTGTAAGGAAATATAAGGAAAGTGCCACAGACTGAAATCTATGAAAGAACGCCGTACAGAAAGCATCTTGCATCCCGCAATCTTCAGTCATGAGAACGGAAGCATGTGCAAAAGTGTACAAAAACATCAACATAAAGCACTTTGCTTAACGTGGTAGAAGAACACTGTGCAGCCACCATGTCTCAACTCATCACTCCTGTCGTGAAGATGGAGCTTTGTAAGGAAAGGGTAGTTAAGCAATCTTTGAGAAAGAATACTGTGTCGAAGCCATCTTCCCTCTCACGTCTTCAGACGTGAATACGTAACCGTTTGCACAGGGGTGTAAGGAAATATAAGGAAAGTGCCACAGACTGAAATCTATGAAAGAACGCCGTACACAAAGCATCTTGCATGCCACAATCTTCAGTCATGAGAACGGAAGCATGGGTAAAAGTGTGGAGGAAAACATCAACAGAAAGCAGTTTGCTTAACTCTGTAGAAGGGCACTCTGCAAGCCACCACGTCTCAACTCACCACTCCTGTGGTGAAGATGGAAGCCTTGGCAAGAGTGTGCACGAGCACGTAACGAAAGGGCCGTCCAGTTAATTCTGAGACCCAAATCTGTGTAGATAGACTACAACACCGAACCCACCTCCTGACGAATGAATCAACCAGGGATTTCTTCCCTGTGTGTGGAACCTTAAGGAAAGTGCCATAAACTTAACAGGAGATGAGAACACTGGATCGATTGCTTCTTACAACCCACGGCTTCTCTCTCGTAGACATAAACATTTGCCACGTTGGGTTGAAAGCAGAAGGAAAGTGGCTGAGACTTTGCTTCGAGAGAGGATCTTACCAAATCGATCCTTCGAGGCATGTCTTCTATCGTGTAGTGGGAAGCATTCAGATAAGTGCGTTTCTCAGCATAAAGAAATGATTGTACACTTAACATTTGGAAAGAATTCTGTGGAAACCATCTGAAACTCACATTTTCTCTCATGAACCTGGAAGCATTGGCTCAAGGGTGAGGGAACATGTGACTCAGTGCGGTTTCCTAAACCCTGAGCACCGAGCCTCTGGTTAGAGAATGCCACTTCAAGCATCCTGATGCATGGAGAGAGAAGTTTTGTCAACTATCTGTATTGAACGGTAAGAGAAGTGCCCTGCCGAGAACACTAAGAGAGAGCGCCATCTAGAGACAACCTTCCAACTTCCATCTACCTTCATGAAGATGGATGTATTTTCCAAAAGTTTGTATTAAAACACAAGGCACGTGCTGTATGCTCACATAAGAACACCCTTTGTAGAAGATCTTCCAACTCACATCTTCTGTAATGAAGATGGAAGTACTTGCAGAAGTGTGAGTGAACGCATCAGGAGAGGTTCTAGCTAAGTAGCATTGAGAACCAAGTCTGTGTTGTAGGAAGGCAACAACGATCTAACGTCGTTACCCATGAATACGCACGCATTTCCCAAAACGTGTGTTGAAACTTCAGGAAAATGCCATAGACGTAACCCTCAGTAAGGAGAGGGAATGCAAAGTGTCTTCTACCTCCCGTCTGTCACGATGATGGAAGCTTGTTTCAGAGTGTGAATTTAAGGGTAAGGAAAGGGCCGTTAACCGATCTTTGAGAAAGATCACTGTATCGAAGCCATCTTCCATCTCACATCTTCGGATGTGAAGATGAAAACTTTTGCACAGGGGTGTAAGGAAATATAAGGAAAGTGCCACAGACTGAAATCTATGAAAGAACGCCGTACAGAAAGCATCTTGCATCCCGCAATCTTCAGTCATGAGAACGGAAGCATGTGCAAAAGTGTACAAAAACATCAACATAAAGCACTTTGCTTAACGTGGTAGAAGAACACTGTGCAGCCACCATGTCTCAACTCATCACTCCTGTCGTGAAGATGGAGCTTTGTAAGGAAAGGGTAGTTAAGCAATCTTTGAGAAAGAATACTGTGTCGAAGCCATCTTCCCTCTCACGTCTTCAGACGTGAATACGTAACCGTTTGCACAGGGGTGTAAGGAAATATAAGGAAAGTGCCACAGACTGAAATCTATGAAAGAACGCCGTACACAAAGCATCTTGCATGCCACAATCTTCAGTCATGAGAACGGAAGCATGGGTAAAAGTGTGGAGGAAAACATCAACAGAAAGCAGTTTGCTTAACTCTGTAGAAGGGCACTCTGCAAGCCACCACGTCTCAACTCACCACTCCTGTGGTGAAGATGGAAGCCTTGGCAAGAGTGTGCACGAGCACGTAACGAAAGGGCCGTCCAGTTAATTCTGAGACCCAAATCTGTGTAGATAGACTACAACACCGAACCCACCTCCTGACGAATGAATCAACCAGGGATTTCTTCCCTGTGTGTGAACCTTAAGGAAAGAGCCATAAACTTAACAGGAGATGAGAATACTGGATCGATTGCTTCTTACAACCCACGGCTTCTCTCTCGTAGACATAAACAGTTGCCACGTTGGGTTGAAAGCAGAAGGAAAGTGGCTGAGACTTTGCTTCGAGAGAGGATCTTACCAAATCGATCCTTCGAGGGATGTCTTCTAACGTGTAGTGGGAAGCATTCAGATAAGTGTATTTCTCAGCATAAAGAAATGATTGTACACTTAACCTTTGGAACGAATTCCGTGGAAACCATCGGAAAACCACATTTTCTCTCATGAACCTGGAAGCATTGGCTCAAGGGTGAGGGAACATGTGACTCAGTGCGGTTTCCTAAACCCTGAGCACCGAGCATCTGGATAGAGAATGCCACTTCAAGCAGCCTGATGCACGGAGAGAGAAGCTTTCTCAGTTATGTGTGATGAACAGTAAGAGAAGTGTCCTTCGCTGAACACTAAAAAAGAGCACATTAGAGAAAACCTTCCAAATCCCATCTACCTTCATGAGGATGGCGGTATTTTTCAAAAGTGTGCATGAAAACACAAGGAAGGTGCATAGGATCACTTAAGAACACCCTTTGGAAAAGATCATCCCAACTCACATCTTCTAAAATGAACACAGACGAACTTGCAGAAGTGTTAGGGAACGCATCAGGAGAGGTTCTAGCTTAGCAGCTGTGAGAACCAAGTCTGTGTTGTAGGAAGGCAACATCGATTTAATATCGTGAACCATGAATAAACACGCGTTTCCCTGTACGTGTCAACGATAAAAAGCGATAAAAAAGCGATAAAAAAGCGATAAAAAACTGCCATAGAAGAAACTCTCAGTAATAAGAGTGTAAGCAAATGGTATTCCAACTCAGATCGTCTGTCGTGATGATGGAAGCATGTTTCAGAGTGTGAATTAAAGTGCAAAGGAATGTGCTGTTAACCAATCCTTGATAAATAAAACAATATCGAAGCCATCTTCCCTCTCACGTCTTCAGACGTGAATACGTAACCGTTTGCACAGGGGTGTAAGGAAATATAAGGAAAGTGCCACAGACTGAAATCTATGAAAGAACGCCGTACACAAAGCATCTTGCATGCCACAATCTTCAGTCATGAGAACGGAAGCATGGGTAAAAGTGTGGAGGAAAACATCAACAGAAAGCAGTTTGCTTAACTCTGTAGAAGGGCACTCTGCAAGCCACCACGTCTCAACTCACCACTCCTGTGGTGAAGATGGAAGCCTTGGCAAGAGTGTGCACGAGCACGTAAAGAAAGGGCCGTCCAGTTAATTCTGAGACCCAAATCTGTGTAGATAGACTACAACACCGAACCCACCTCCTGACGAATGAATCAACCAGGGATTTCTTCCCTGTGTGTGAACCTTAAGGAAAGAGCCATAAACTTAACAGGAGATGAGAACACTGGATCGATTGCTTCTTACAACCCACGGCTTCTCTCTCGTAGACATAAACATTTGCCACGTTGGGTTGAAAGCAGAAGGAAAGTGGCTGAGACTTTGCTTCGAGAGAGGATCTTACCAAATCGATCCTTCGAGGCATGTCTTGTGTAGTGGGAAGCATTCAGATAAGTGCGTTTCTCAGCATAAAGAAATGATTGTACACTTAACATTTGGAAAGAATTCTGTGGAAACCATCTGAAACTCACATTTTCTCTCATGAACCTGGAAGCATTGGCTCAAGGGTGAGGGAACATGTGACTCAGTGCGGTTTCCTAAACCCTGAGCACCGAGCCTCTGGATAGAGAATGCCACTTCAAGCATCCTGATGCATGGAGAGAGAAGTTTTGTCAACTATCTGTATTGAACGGTAAGAGAAGTGCCCTGCCGAGAACACTAAGAGAGAGCGCCATCTAGAGACAACCTTCCAACTTCCATCTACCTTCATGAAGATGGATGTATTTTCCAAAAGTTTGTATTAAAACACAAGGCACGTGCTGTATGCTCACATAAGAACACCCTTTGTAGAAGATCTTCCAACTCACATCTTCTGTAATGAAGATGGAAGTACTTGCAGAAGTGTGAGTGAACGCATCAGGAGAGGTTCTAGCTAAGTAGCATTGAGAACCAAGTCTGTGTTGTAGGAAGGCAACAACGATCTAACGTCGTTACCCATGAATACGCACGCATTTCCCAAAACGTGTGTTGAAACTTCAGGAAAATGCCATAGACGTAACCCTCAGTAAGGAGAGGGAATGCAAAGTGTCTTCTACCTCCCGTCTGTCACGATGATGGAAGCTTGTTTCAGAGTGTGAATTTAAGGGTAAGGAAAGGGCCGTTAACCGATCTTTGAGAAAGATCACTGTATCGAAGCCATCTTCCATCTCACATCTTCGGATGTGAAGATGAAAACTTTTGCACAGGGGTGTAAGGAAATATAAGGAAAGTGCCACAGACTGAAATCTATGAAAGAACGCCGTACAGAAAGCATCTTGCATCCCGCAATCTTCAGTCATGAGAACGGAAGCATGTGCAAAAGTGTACAAAAACATCAACATAAAGCACTTTGCTTAACGTGGTAGAAGAACACTGTGCAGCCACCATGTCTCAACTCATCACTCCTGTCGTGAAGATGGAGCTTTGTAAGGAAAGGGTAGTTAAGCAATCTTTGAGAAAGAATACTGTGTCGAAGCCATCTTCCCTCTCACGTCTTCAGACGTGAATACGTAACCGTTTGCACAGGGGTGTAAGGAAATATAAGGAAAGTGCCACAGACTGAAATCTATGAAAGAACGCCGTACACAAAGCATCTTGCATGCCACAATCTTCAGTCATGAGAACGGAAGCATGGGTAAAAGTGTGGAGGAAAACATCAACAGAAAGCAGTTTGCTTAACTCTGTAGAAGGGCACTCTGCAAGCCACCACGTCTCAACTCACCACTCCTGTGGTGAAGATGGAAGCCTTGGCAAGAGTGTGCACGAGCACGTAACGAAAGGGCCGTCCAGTTAATTCTGAGACCCAAATCTGTGTAGATAGACTACAACACCGAACCCACCTCCTGACGAATGAATCAACCAGGGATTTCTTCCCTGTGTGTGAACCTTAAGGAAAGAGCCATAAACTTAACAGGAGATGAGAACACTGGATCGATTGCTTCTTACAACCCACGGCTTCTCTCTCGTAGACATAAACATTTGCCACGTTGGGTTGAAAGCAGAAGGAAAGTGGCTGAGACTTTGCTTCGAGAGAGGATCTTACCAAATCGATCCTTCGAGGCATGTCTTGTGTAGTGGGAAGCATTCAGATAAGTGCGTTTCTCAGCATAAAGAAATGATTGTACACTTAACATTTGGAAAGAATTCTGTGGAAACCATCTGAAACTCACATTTTCTCTCATGAACCTGGAAGCATTGGCTCAAGGGTGAGGGAACATGTGACTCAGTGCGGTTTCCTAAACCCTGAGCACCGAGCCTCTGGTTAGAGAATGCCACTTCAAGCATCCTGATGCATGGAGAGAGAAGTTTTGTCAACTATCTGTACTGAACGGTAAGAGAAGTGCCCTGCCGAGAACACTAAGAGAGAGCGCCATCTAGAGACAACCTTCCAACTTCCATCTACCTTCATGAAGATGGATGTATTTTCCAAAAGTTTGTATTAAAACACAAGGCACGTGCTGTATGCTCACATAAGAACACCCTTTGTAGAAGATCTTCCAACTCACATCTTCTGTAATGAAGATGGAAGTACTTGCAGAAGTGTGAGTGAACGCATCAGGAGAGGTTCTAGCTAAGTAGCATTGAGAACCAAGTCTGTGTTGTAGGAAGGCAACAACGATCTAACGTCGTTACCCATGAATACGCACGCATTTCCCAAAACGTGTGTTGAAACTTCAGGAAAATGCCATAGACGTAACCCTCAGTAAGGAGAGGGAATGCAAAGTGTCTTCTACCTCCCGTCTGTCACGATGATGGAAGCTTGTTTCAGAGTGTGAATTTAAGGGTAAGGAAAGGGCCGTTAACCGATCTTTGAGAAAGATCACTGTATCGAAGCCATCTTCCATCTCACATCTTCAGATGTGAAGATGAAAACTTTTGCACAGGGGTGTAAGGAAATATAAGGAAAGTGCCACAGACTGAAATCTATGAAAGAACGCCGTACAGAAAGCATCTTGCATCCCGCAATCTTCAGTCATGAGAACGGAAGCATGTGCAAAAGTGTACAAAAACATCAACATAAAGCACTTTGCTTAACGTGGTAGAAGAACACTGTGCAGCCACCATGTCTCAACTCATCACTCCTGTCGTGAAGATGGAGCTTTGTAAGGAAAGGGTAGTTAAGCAATCTTTGAGAAAGAATACTGTGTCGAAGCCATCTTCCCTCTCACGTCTTCAGACGTGAATACGTAACCGTTTGCACAGGGGTGTAAGGAAATATAAGGAAAGTGCCACAGACTGAAATCTATGAAAGAACGCCGTACACAAAGCATCTTGCATGCCACAATCTTCAGTCATGAGAACGGAAGCATGGGTAAAAGTGTGGAGGAAAACATCAACAGAAAGCAGTTTGCTTAACTCTGTAGAAGGGCACTCTGCAAGCCACCACGTCTCAACTCACCACTCCTGTGGTGAAGATGGAAGCCTTGGCAAGAGTGTGCACGAGCACATAACGAAAGGGCCGTCCAGTTAATTCTGAGACCCAAATCTGTGTAGATAGACTACAACACCGAACCCACCTCCTGACGAATGAATCAACCAGGGATTTCTTCCCTGTGTGTGGAACCTTAAGGAAAGTGCCATAAACTTAACAGGAGATGAGAACACTGGATCGATTGCTTCTTACAACCCACGGCTTCTCTCTCGTAGACATAAACATTTGCCACGTTGGGTTGAAAGCAGAAGGAAAGTGGCTGAGACTTTGCTTCGAGAGAGGATCTTACCAAATCGATCCTTCGAGGCATGTCTTGTGTAGTGGGAAGCATTCAGATAAGTGCGTTTCTCAGCATAAAGAAATGATTGTACACTTAACATTTGGAAAGAATTCTGTGGAAACCATCTGAAACTCACATTTTCTCTCATGAACCTGGAAGCATTGGCTCAAGGGTGAGGGAACATGTGACTCAGTGCGGTTTCCTAAACCCTGAGCACCGAGCCTCTGGTTAGAGAATGCCACTTCAAGCATCCTGATGCATGGAGAGAGAAGTTTTGTCAACTATCTGTATTGAACGGTAAGAGAAGTGCCCTGCCGAGAACACTAAGAGAGAGCGCCATCTAGAGACAACCTTCCAACTTCCATCTACCTTCATGAAGATGGATGTATTTTCCAAAAGTTTGTATTAAAACACAAGGCACGTGCTGTATGCTCACATAAGAACACCCTTTGTAGAAGATCTTCCAACTCACATCTTCTGTAATGAAGATGGAAGTACTTGCAGAAGTGTGAGTGAACGCATCAGGAGAGGTTCTAGCTAAGTAGCATTGAGAACCAAGTCTGTGTTGTAGGAAGGCAACAACGATCTAACGTCGTTACCCATGAATACGCACGCATTTCCCAAAACGTGTGTTGAAACTTCAGGAAAATGCCATAGACGTAACCCTCAGTAAGGAGAGGGAATGCAAAGTGTCTTCTACCTCCCGTCTGTCACGATGATGGAAGCTTGTTTCAGAGTGTGAATTTAAGGGTAAGGAAAGGGCCGTTAACCGATCTTTGAGAAAGATCACTGTATCGAAGCCATCTTCCATCTCACATCTTCGGATGTGAAGATGAAAACTTTTGCACAGGGGTGTAAGGAAATATAAGGAAAGTGCCACAGACTGAAATCTATGAAAGAACGCCGTACAGAAAGCATCTTGCATCCCGCAATCTTCAGTCATGAGAACGGAAGCATGTGCAAAAGTGTACAAAAACATCAACATAAAGCACTTTGCTTAACGTGGTAGAAGAACACTGTGCAGCCACCATGTCTCAACTCATCACTCCTGTCGTGAAGATGGAGCTTTGTAAGGAAAGGGTAGTTAAGCAATCTTTGAGAAAGAATACTGTGTCGAAGCCATCTTCCCTCTCACGTCTTCAGACGTGAATACGTAACCGTTTGCACAGGGGTGTAAGGAAATATAAGGAAAGTGCCACAGACTGAAATCTATGAAAGAACGCCGTACACAAAGCATCTTGCATGCCACAATCTTCAGTCATGAGAACGGAAGCATGGGTAAAAGTGTGGAGGAAAACATCAACAGAAAGCAGTTTGCTTAACTCTGTAGAAGGGCACTCTGCAAGCCACCACGTCTCAACTCACCACTCCTGTGGTGAAGATGGAAGCCTTGGCAAGAGTGTGCACGAGCACGTAACGAAAGGGCCGTCCAGTTAATTCTGAGACCCAAATCTGTGTAGATAGACTACAACACCGAACCCACCTCCTGACGAATGAATCAACCAGGGATTTCTTCCCTGTGTGTGAACCTTAAGGAAAGAGCCATAAACTTAACAGGAGATGAGAATACTGGATCGATTGCTTCTTACAACCCACGGCTTCTCTCTCGTAGACATAAACAGTTGCCACGTTGGGTTGAAAGCAGAAGGAAAGTGGCTGAGACTTTGCTTCGAGAGAGGATCTTACCAAATCGATCCTTCGAGGGATGTCTTCTAACGTGTAGTGGGAAGCATTCAGATAAGTGTATTTCTCAGCATAAAGAAATGATTGTACACTTAACCTTTGGAACGAATTCCGTGGAAACCATCGGAAAACCACATTTTCTCTCATGAACCTGGAAGCATTGGCTCAAGGGTGAGGGAACATGTGACTCAGTGCGGTTTCCTAAACCCTGAGCACCGAGCATCTGGATAGAGAATGCCACTTCAAGCAGCCTGATGCACGGAGAGAGAAGCTTTCTCAGTTATGTGTGATGAACAGTAAGAGAAGTGTCCTTCGCTGAACACTAAAAAAGAGCACATTAGAGAAAACCTTCCAAATCCCATCTACCTTCATGAGGATGGCGGTATTTTTCAAAAGTGTGCATGAAAACACAAGGAAGGTGCATAGGATCACTTAAGAACACCCTTTGGAAAAGATCATCCCAACTCACATCTTCTAAAATGAACACAGACGAACTTGCAGAAGTGTTAGGGAACGCATCAGGAGAGGTTCTAGCTTAGCAGCTGTGAGAACCAAGTCTGTGTTGTAGGAAGGCAACATCGATTTAATATCGTGAACCATGAATAAACACGCGTTTCCCTGTACGTGTCAACGATAAAAAGCGATAAAAAAGCGATAAAAAAGCGATAAAAAACTGCCATAGAAGAAACTCTCAGTAATAAGAGTGTAAGCAAATGGTATTCCAACTCAGATCGTCTGTCGTGATGATGGAAGCATGTTTCAGAGTGTGAATTAAAGTGCAAAGGAATGTGCTGTTAACCAATCCTTGATAAATAAAACAATATCGAAGCCATCTTCCCTCTCACGTCTTCAGACGTGAATACGTAACCGTTTGCACAGGGGTGTAAGGAAATATAAGGAAAGTGCCACAGACTGAAATCTATGAAAGAACGCCGTACACAAAGCATCTTGCATGCCACAATCTTCAGTCATGAGAACGGAAGCATGGGTAAAAGTGTGGAGGAAAACATCAACAGAAAGCAGTTTGCTTAACTCTGTAGAAGGGCACTCTGCAAGCCACCACGTCTCAACTCACCACTCCTGTGGTGAAGATGGAAGCCTTGGCAAGAGTGTGCACGAGCACGTAAAGAAAGGGCCGTCCAGTTAATTCTGAGACCCAAATCTGTGTAGATAGACTACAACACCGAACCCACCTCCTGACGAATGAATCAACCAGGGATTTCTTCCCTGTGTGTGAACCTTAAGGAAAGAGCCATAAACTTAACAGGAGATGAGAACACTGGATCGATTGCTTCTTACAACCCACGGCTTCTCTCTCGTAGACATAAACATTTGCCACGTTGGGTTGAAAGCAGAAGGAAAGTGGCTGAGACTTTGCTTCGAGAGAGGATCTTACCAAATCGATCCTTCGAGGCATGTCTTGTGTAGTGGGAAGCATTCAGATAAGTGCGTTTCTCAGCATAAAGAAATGATTGTACACTTAACATTTGGAAAGAATTCTGTGGAAACCATCTGAAACTCACATTTTCTCTCATGAACCTGGAAGCATTGGCTCAAGGGTGAGGGAACATGTGACTCAGTGCGGTTTCCTAAACCCTGAGCACCGAGCCTCTGGATAGAGAATGCCACTTCAAGCATCCTGATGCATGGAGAGAGAAGTTTTGTCAACTATCTGTATTGAACGGTAAGAGAAGTGCCCTGCCGAGAACACTAAGAGAGAGCGCCATCTAGAGACAACCTTCCAACTTCCATCTACCTTCATGAAGATGGATGTATTTTCCAAAAGTTTGTATTAAAACACAAGGCACGTGCTGTATGCTCACATAAGAACACCCTTTGTAGAAGATCTTCCAACTCACATCTTCTGTAATGAAGATGGAAGTACTTGCAGAAGTGTGAGTGAACGCATCAGGAGAGGTTCTAGCTAAGTAGCATTGAGAACCAAGTCTGTGTTGTAGGAAGGCAACAACGATCTAACGTCGTTACCCATGAATACGCACGCATTTCCCAAAACGTGTGTTGAAACTTCAGGAAAATGCCATAGACGTAACCCTCAGTAAGGAGAGGGAATGCAAAGTGTCTTCTACCTCCCGTCTGTCACGATGATGGAAGCTTGTTTCAGAGTGTGAATTTAAGGGTAAGGAAAGGGCCGTTAACCGATCTTTGAGAAAGATCACTGTATCGAAGCCATCTTCCATCTCACATCTTCGGATGTGAAGATGAAAACTTTTGCACAGGGGTGTAAGGAAATATAAGGAAAGTGCCACAGACTGAAATCTATGAAAGAACGCCGTACAGAAAGCATCTTGCATCCCGCAATCTTCAGTCATGAGAACGGAAGCATGTGCAAAAGTGTACAAAAACATCAACATAAAGCACTTTGCTTAACGTGGTAGAAGAACACTGTGCAGCCACCATGTCTCAACTCATCACTCCTGTCGTGAAGATGGAGCTTTGTAAGGAAAGGGTAGTTAAGCAATCTTTGAGAAAGAATACTGTGTCGAAGCCATCTTCCCTCTCACGTCTTCAGACGTGAATACGTAACCGTTTGCACAGGGGTGTAAGGAAATATAAGGAAAGTGCCACAGACTGAAATCTATGAAAGAACGCCGTACACAAAGCATCTTGCATGCCACAATCTTCAGTCATGAGAACGGAAGCATGGGTAAAAGTGTGGAGGAAAACATCAACAGAAAGCAGTTTGCTTAACTCTGTAGAAGGGCACTCTGCAAGCCACCACGTCTCAACTCACCACTCCTGTGGTGAAGATGGAAGCCTTGGCAAGAGTGTGCACGAGCACGTAACGAAAGGGCCGTCCAGTTAATTCTGAGACCCAAATCTGTGTAGATAGACTACAACACCGAACCCACCTCCTGACGAATGAATCAACCAGGGATTTCTTCCCTGTGTGTGAACCTTAAGGAAAGAGCCATAAACTTAACAGGAGATGAGAACACTGGATCGATTGCTTCTTACAACCCACGGCTTCTCTCTCGTAGACATAAACATTTGCCACGTTGGGTTGAAAGCAGAAGGAAAGTGGCTGAGACTTTGCTTCGAGAGAGGATCTTACCAAATCGATCCTTCGAGGCATGTCTTGTGTAGTGGGAAGCATTCAGATAAGTGCGTTTCTCAGCATAAAGAAATGATTGTACACTTAACATTTGGAAAGAATTCTGTGGAAACCATCTGAAACTCACATTTTCTCTCATGAACCTGGAAGCATTGGCTCAAGGGTGAGGGAACATGTGACTCAGTGCGGTTTCCTAAACCCTGAGCACCGAGCCTCTGGTTAGAGAATGCCACTTCAAGCATCCTGATGCATGGAGAGAGAAGTTTTGTCAACTATCTGTACTGAACGGTAAGAGAAGTGCCCTGCCGAGAACACTAAGAGAGAGCGCCATCTAGAGACAACCTTCCAACTTCCATCTACCTTCATGAAGATGGATGTATTTTCCAAAAGTTTGTATTAAAACACAAGGCACGTGCTGTATGCTCACATAAGAACACCCTTTGTAGAAGATCTTCCAACTCACATCTTCTGTAATGAAGATGGAAGTACTTGCAGAAGTGTGAGTGAACGCATCAGGAGAGGTTCTAGCTAAGTAGCATTGAGAACCAAGTCTGTGTTGTAGGAAGGCAACAACGATCTAACGTCGTTACCCATGAATACGCACGCATTTCCCAAAACGTGTGTTGAAACTTCAGGAAAATGCCATAGACGTAACCCTCAGTAAGGAGAGGGAATGCAAAGTGTCTTCTACCTCCCGTCTGTCACGATGATGGAAGCTTGTTTCAGAGTGTGAATTTAAGGGTAAGGAAAGGGCCGTTAACCGATCTTTGAGAAAGATCACTGTATCGAAGCCATCTTCCATCTCACATCTTCAGATGTGAAGATGAAAACTTTTGCACAGGGGTGTAAGGAAATATAAGGAAAGTGCCACAGACTGAAATCTATGAAAGAACGCCGTACAGAAAGCATCTTGCATCCCGCAATCTTCAGTCATGAGAACGGAAGCATGTGCAAAAGTGTACAAAAACATCAACATAAAGCACTTTGCTTAACGTGGTAGAAGAACACTGTGCAGCCACCATGTCTCAACTCATCACTCCTGTCGTGAAGATGGAGCTTTGTAAGGAAAGGGTAGTTAAGCAATCTTTGAGAAAGAATACTGTGTCGAAGCCATCTTCCCTCTCACGTCTTCAGACGTGAATACGTAACCGTTTGCACAGGGGTGTAAGGAAATATAAGGAAAGTGCCACAGACTGAAATCTATGAAAGAACGCCGTACACAAAGCATCTTGCATGCCACAATCTTCAGTCATGAGAACGGAAGCATGGGTAAAAGTGTGGAGGAAAACATCAACAGAAAGCAGTTTGCTTAACTCTGTAGAAGGGCACTCTGCAAGCCACCACGTCTCAACTCACCACTCCTGTGGTGAAGATGGAAGCCTTGGCAAGAGTGTGCACGAGCACATAACGAAAGGGCCGTCCAGTTAATTCTGAGACCCAAATCTGTGTAGATAGACTACAACACCGAACCCACCTCCTGACGAATGAATCAACCAGGGATTTCTTCCCTGTGTGTGGAACCTTAAGGAAAGTGCCATAAACTTAACAGGAGATGAGAACACTGGATCGATTGCTTCTTACAACCCACGGCTTCTCTCTCGTAGACATAAACATTTGCCACGTTGGGTTGAAAGCAGAAGGAAAGTGGCTGAGACTTTGCTTCGAGAGAGGATCTTACCAAATCGATCCTTCGAGGCATGTCTTGTGTAGTGGGAAGCATTCAGATAAGTGCGTTTCTCAGCATAAAGAAATGATTGTACACTTAACATTTGGAAAGAATTCTGTGGAAACCATCTGAAACTCACATTTTCTCTCATGAACCTGGAAGCATTGGCTCAAGGGTGAGGGAACATGTGACTCAGTGCGGTTTCCTAAACCCTGAGCACCGAGCCTCTGGTTAGAGAATGCCACTTCAAGCATCCTGATGCATGGAGAGAGAAGTTTTGTCAACTATCTGTATTGAACGGTAAGAGAAGTGCCCTGCCGAGAACACTAAGAGAGAGCGCCATCTAGAGACAACCTTCCAACTTCCATCTACCTTCATGAAGATGGATGTATTTTCCAAAAGTTTGTATTAAAACACAAGGCACGTGCTGTATGCTCACATAAGAACACCCTTTGTAGAAGATCTTCCAACTCACATCTTCTGTAATGAAGATGGAAGTACTTGCAGAAGTGTGAGTGAACGCATCAGGAGAGGTTCTAGCTAAGTAGCATTGAGAACCAAGTCTGTGTTGTAGGAAGGCAACAACGATCTAACGTCGTTACCCATGAATACGCACGCATTTCCCAAAACGTGTGTTGAAACTTCAGGAAAATGCCATAGACGTAACCCTCAGTAAGGAGAGGGAATGCAAAGTGTCTTCTACCTCCCGTCTGTCACGATGATGGAAGCTTGTTTCAGAGTGTGAATTTAAGGGTAAGGAAAGGGCCGTTAACCGATCTTTGAGAAAGATCACTGTATCGAAGCCATCTTCCATCTCACATCTTCGGATGTGAAGATGAAAACTTTTGCACAGGGGTGTAAGGAAATATAAGGAAAGTGCCACAGACTGAAATCTATGAAAGAACGCCGTACAGAAAGCATCTTGCATCCCGCAATCTTCAGTCATGAGAACGGAAGCATGTGCAAAAGTGTACAAAAACATCAACATAAAGCACTTTGCTTAACGTGGTAGAAGAACACTGTGCAGCCACCATGTCTCAACTCATCACTCCTGTCGTGAAGATGGAGCTTTGTAAGGAAAGGGTAGTTAAGCAATCTTTGAGAAAGAATACTGTGTCGAAGCCATCTTCCCTCTCACGTCTTCAGACGTGAATACGTAACCGTTTGCACAGGGGTGTAAGGAAATATAAGGAAAGTGCCACAGACTGAAATCTATGAAAGAACGCCGTACACAAAGCATCTTGCATGCCACAATCTTCAGTCATGAGAACGGAAGCATGGGTAAAAGTGTGGAGGAAAACATCAACAGAAAGCAGTTTGCTTAACTCTGTAGAAGGGCACTCTGCAAGCCACCACGTCTCAACTCACCACTCCTGTGGTGAAGATGGAAGCCTTGGCAAGAGTGTGCACGAGCACGTAACGAAAGGGCCGTCCAGTTAATTCTGAGACCCAAATCTGTGTAGATAGACTACAACACCGAACCCACCTCCTGACGAATGAATCAACCAGGGATTTCTTCCCTGTGTGTGGAACCTTAAGGAAAGTGCCATAAACTTAACAGGAGATGAGAACACTGGATCGATTGCTTCTTACAACCCACGGCTTCTCTCTCGTAGACATAAACATTTGCCACGTTGGGTTGAAAGCAGAAGGAAAGTGGCTGAGACTTTGCTTCGAGAGAGGATCTTACCAAATCGATCCTTCGAGGCATGTCTTCTATCGTGTAGTGGGAAGCATTCAGATAAGTGCGTTTCTCAGCATAAAGAAATGATTGTACACTTAACATTTGGAAAGAATTCTGTGGAAACCATCTGAAACTCACATTTTCTCTCATGAACCTGGAAGCATTGGCTCAAGGGTGAGGGAACATGTGACTCAGTGCGGTTTCCTAAACCCTGAGCACCGAGCCTCTGGTTAGAGAATGCCACTTCAAGCATCCTGATGCATGGAGAGAGAAGTTTTGTCAACTATCTGTATTGAACGGTAAGAGAAGTGCCCTGCCGAGAACACTAAGAGAGAGCGCCATCTAGAGACAACCTTCCAACTTCCATCTACCTTCATGAAGATGGATGTATTTTCCAAAAGTTTGTATTAAAACACAAGGCACGTGCTGTATGCTCACATAAGAACACCCTTTGTAGAAGATCTTCCAACTCACATCTTCTGTAATGAAGATGGAAGTACTTGCAGAAGTGTGAGTGAACGCATCAGGAGAGGTTCTAGCTAAGTAGCATTGAGAACCAAGTCTGTGTTGTAGGAAGGCAACAACGATCTAACGTCGTTACCCATGAATACGCACGCATTTCCCAAAACGTGTGTTGAAACTTCAGGAAAATGCCATAGACGTAACCCTCAGTAAGGAGAGGGAATGCAAAGTGTCTTCTACCTCCCGTCTGTCACGATGATGGAAGCTTGTTTCAGAGTGTGAATTTAAGGGTAAGGAAAGGGCCGTTAACCGATCTTTGAGAAAGATCACTGTATCGAAGCCATCTTCCATCTCACATCTTCGGATGTGAAGATGAAAACTTTTGCACAGGGGTGTAAGGAAATATAAGGAAAGTGCCACAGACTGAAATCTATGAAAGAACGCCGTACAGAAAGCATCTTGCATCCCGCAATCTTCAGTCATGAGAACGGAAGCATGTGCAAAAGTGTACAAAAACATCAACATAAAGCACTTTGCTTAACGTGGTAGAAGAACACTGTGCAGCCACCATGTCTCAACTCATCACTCCTGTCGTGAAGATGGAGCTTTGTAAGGAAAGGGTAGTTAAGCAATCTTTGAGAAAGAATACTGTGTCGAAGCCATCTTCCCTCTCACGTCTTCAGACGTGAATACGTAACCGTTTGCACAGGGGTGTAAGGAAATATAAGGAAAGTGCCACAGACTGAAATCTATGAAAGAACGCCGTACACAAAGCATCTTGCATGCCACAATCTTCAGTCATGAGAACGGAAGCATGGGTAAAAGTGTGGAGGAAAACATCAACAGAAAGCAGTTTGCTTAACTCTGTAGAAGGGCACTCTGCAAGCCACCACGTCTCAACTCACCACTCCTGTGGTGAAGATGGAAGCCTTGGCAAGAGTGTGCACGAGCACGTAACGAAAGGGCCGTCCAGTTAATTCTGAGACCCAAATCTGTGTAGATAGACTACAACACCGAACCCACCTCCTGACGAATGAATCAACCAGGGATTTCTTCCCTGTGTGTGAACCTTAAGGAAAGAGCCATAAACTTAACAGGAGATGAGAATACTGGATCGATTGCTTCTTACAACCCACGGCTTCTCTCTCGTAGACATAAACAGTTGCCACGTTGGGTTGAAAGCAGAAGGAAAGTGGCTGAGACTTTGCTTCGAGAGAGGATCTTACCAAATCGATCCTTCGAGGGATGTCTTCTAACGTGTAGTGGGAAGCATTCAGATAAGTGTATTTCTCAGCATAAAGAAATGATTGTACACTTAACCTTTGGAACGAATTCCGTGGAAACCATCGGAAAACCACATTTTCTCTCATGAACCTGGAAGCATTGGCTCAAGGGTGAGGGAACATGTGACTCAGTGCGGTTTCCTAAACCCTGAGCACCGAGCATCTGGATAGAGAATGCCACTTCAAGCAGCCTGATGCACGGAGAGAGAAGCTTTCTCAGTTATGTGTGATGAACAGTAAGAGAAGTGTCCTTCGCTGAACACTAAAAAAGAGCACATTAGAGAAAACCTTCCAAATCCCATCTACCTTCATGAGGATGGCGGTATTTTTCAAAAGTGTGCATGAAAACACAAGGAAGGTGCATAGGATCACTTAAGAACACCCTTTGGAAAAGATCATCCCAACTCACATCTTCTAAAATGAACACAGACGAACTTGCAGAAGTGTTAGGGAACGCATCAGGAGAGGTTCTAGCTTAGCAGCTGTGAGAACCAAGTCTGTGTTGTAGGAAGGCAACATCGATTTAATATCGTGAACCATGAATAAACACGCGTTTCCCTGTACGTGTCAACGATAAAAAGCGATAAAAAAGCGATAAAAAAGCGATAAAAAACTGCCATAGAAGAAACTCTCAGTAATAAGAGTGTAAGCAAATGGTATTCCAACTCAGATCGTCTGTCGTGATGATGGAAGCATGTTTCAGAGTGTGAATTAAAGTGCAAAGGAATGTGCTGTTAACCAATCCTTGATAAATAAAACAATATCGAAGCCATCTTCCCTCTCACGTCTTCAGACGTGAATACGTAACCGTTTGCACAGGGGTGTAAGGAAATATAAGGAAAGTGCCACAGACTGAAATCTATGAAAGAACGCCGTACACAAAGCATCTTGCATGCCACAATCTTCAGTCATGAGAACGGAAGCATGGGTAAAAGTGTGGAGGAAAACATCAACAGAAAGCAGTTTGCTTAACTCTGTAGAAGGGCACTCTGCAAGCCACCACGTCTCAACTCACCACTCCTGTGGTGAAGATGGAAGCCTTGGCAAGAGTGTGCACGAGCACGTAAAGAAAGGGCCGTCCAGTTAATTCTGAGACCCAAATCTGTGTAGATAGACTACAACACCGAACCCACCTCCTGACGAATGAATCAACCAGGGATTTCTTCCCTGTGTGTGAACCTTAAGGAAAGAGCCATAAACTTAACAGGAGATGAGAACACTGGATCGATTGCTTCTTACAACCCACGGCTTCTCTCTCGTAGACATAAACATTTGCCACGTTGGGTTGAAAGCAGAAGGAAAGTGGCTGAGACTTTGCTTCGAGAGAGGATCTTACCAAATCGATCCTTCGAGGCATGTCTTGTGTAGTGGGAAGCATTCAGATAAGTGCGTTTCTCAGCATAAAGAAATGATTGTACACTTAACATTTGGAAAGAATTCTGTGGAAACCATCTGAAACTCACATTTTCTCTCATGAACCTGGAAGCATTGGCTCAAGGGTGAGGGAACATGTGACTCAGTGCGGTTTCCTAAACCCTGAGCACCGAGCCTCTGGATAGAGAATGCCACTTCAAGCATCCTGATGCATGGAGAGAGAAGTTTTGTCAACTATCTGTATTGAACGGTAAGAGAAGTGCCCTGCCGAGAACACTAAGAGAGAGCGCCATCTAGAGACAACCTTCCAACTTCCATCTACCTTCATGAAGATGGATGTATTTTCCAAAAGTTTGTATTAAAACACAAGGCACGTGCTGTATGCTCACATAAGAACACCCTTTGTAGAAGATCTTCCAACTCACATCTTCTGTAATGAAGATGGAAGTACTTGCAGAAGTGTGAGTGAACGCATCAGGAGAGGTTCTAGCTAAGTAGCATTGAGAACCAAGTCTGTGTTGTAGGAAGGCAACAACGATCTAACGTCGTTACCCATGAATACGCACGCATTTCCCAAAACGTGTGTTGAAACTTCAGGAAAATGCCATAGACGTAACCCTCAGTAAGGAGAGGGAATGCAAAGTGTCTTCTACCTCCCGTCTGTCACGATGATGGAAGCTTGTTTCAGAGTGTGAATTTAAGGGTAAGGAAAGGGCCGTTAACCGATCTTTGAGAAAGATCACTGCATCGAAGCCATCTTCCATCTCACATCTTCGGATGTGAAGATGAAAACTTTTGCACAGGGGTGTAAGGAAATA
Organism: Ursus arctos; assembly: GCF_023065955.2. Lineage (NCBI taxonomy): Eukaryota > Metazoa > Chordata > Mammalia > Carnivora > Ursidae > Ursus > Ursus arctos. Next base: position 187,898 of record NW_026623064.1, read on the forward strand.
TAAGGAAAGTGCCACAGACTGAAATCTATGAAAGAACGCCGTACAGAAAGCATCTTGCATCCCGCAATCTTCAGTCATGAGAACGGAAGCATGTGCAAAAGTGTACAAAAACATCAACATAAAGCACTTTGCTTAACGTGGTAGAAGAACACTGTGCAGCCACCATGTCTCAACTCATCACTCCTGTCGTGAAGATGGAGCTTTGTAAGGAAAGGGTAGTTAAGCAATCTTTGAGAAAGAATACTGTGTCGAAGCCATCTTCCCTCTCACGTCTTCAGACGTGAATACGTAACCGTTTGCACAGGGGTGTAAGGAAATATAAGGAAAGTGCCACAGACTGAAATCTATGAAAGAACGCCGTACACAAAGCATCTTGCATGCCACAATCTTCAGTCATGAGAACGGAAGCATGGGTAAAAGTGTGGAGGAAAACATCAACAGAAAGCAGTTTGCTTAACTCTGTAGAAGGGCACTCTGCAAGCCACCACGTCTCAACTCACCACTCCTGTGGTGAAGATGGAAGCCTTGGCAAGAGTGTGCACGAGCACGTAAAGAAAGGGCCGTCCAGTTAATTCTGAGACCCAAATCTGTGTAGATAGACTACAACACCGAACCCACCTCCTGACGAATGAATCAACCAGGGATTTCTTCCCTGTGTGTGAACCTTAAGGAAAGAGCCATAAACTTAACAGGAGATGAGAACACTGGATCGATTGCTTCTTACAACCCACGGCTTCTCTCTCGTAGACATAAACATTTGCCACGTTGGGTTGAAAGCAGAAGGAAAGTGGCTGAGACTTTGCTTCGAGAGAGGATCTTACCAAATCGATCCTTCGAGGCATGTCTTCTATCGTGTAGTGGGAAGCATTCAGATAAGTGCGTTTCTCAGCATAAAGAAATGATTGTACACTTAACATTTGGAAAGAATTCTGTGGAAACCATCTGAAACTCACATTTTCTCTCATGAACCTGGAAGCATTGGCTCAAGGGTGAGGGAACATGTGACTCAGTGCGGTTTCCTAAACCCTGAGCACCGAGCCTCTGGTTAGAGAATGCCACTTCAAGCATCCTGATGCATGGAGAGAGAAGTTTTGTCAACTATCTGTATTGAACGGTAAGAGAAGTGCCCTGCCGAGAACACTAAGAGAGAGCGCCATCTAGAGACAACCTTCCAACTTCCATCTACCTTCATGAAGATGGATGTATTTTCCAAAAGTTTGTATTAAAACACAAGGCACGTGCTGTATGCTCACATAAGAACACCCTTTGTAGAAGATCTTCCAACTCACATCTTCTGTAATGAAGATGGAAGTACTTGCAGAAGTGTGAGTGAACGCATCAGGAGAGGTTCTAGCTAAGTAGCATTGAGAACCAAGTCTGTGTTGTAGGAAGGCAACAACGATCTAACGTCGTTACCCATGAATACGCACGCATTTCCCAAAACGTGTGTTGAAACTTCAGGAAAATGCCATAGACGTAACCCTCAGTAAGGAGAGGGAATGCAAAGTGTCTTCTACCTCCCGTCTGTCACGATGATGGAAGCTTGTTTCAGAGTGTGAATTTAAGGGTAAGGAAAGGGCCGTTAACCGATTTTGAGAAAGATCACTGTATCGAAGCCATCTTCCATCTCACATCTTCGGATGTGAAGATGAAAACTTTTGCACAGGGGTGTAAGGAAATATAAGGAAAGTGCCACAGACTGAAATCTATGAAAGAACGCCGTACAGAAAGCATCTTGCATCCCGCAATCTTCAGTCATGAGAACGGAAGCATGTGCAAAAGTGTACAAAAACATCAACATAAAGCACTTTGCTTAACGTGGTAGAAGAACACTGTGCAGCCACCATGTCTCAACTCATCACTCCTGTCGTGAAGATGGAGCTTTGTAAGGAAAGGGTAGTTAAGCAATCTTTGAGAAAGAATACTGTGTCGAAGCCATCTTCCCTCTCACGTCTTCAGACGTGAATACGTAACCGTTTGCACAGGGGTGTAAGGAAATATAAGGAAAGTGCCACAGACTGAAATCTATGAAAGAACGCCGTACACAAAGCATCTTGCATGCCACAATCTTCAGTCATGAGAACGGAAGCATGGGTAAAAGTGTGGAGGAAAACATCAACAGAAAGCAGTTTGCTTAACTCTGTAGAAGGGCACTCTGCAAGCCACCACGTCTCAACTCACCACTCCTGTGGTGAAGATGGAAGCCTTGGCAAGAGTGTGCACGAGCACGTAACGAAAGGGCCGTCCAGTTAATTCTGAGACCCAAATCTGTGTAGATAGACTACAACACCGAACCCACCTCCTGACGAATGAATCAACCAGGGATTTCTTCCCTGTGTGTGAACCTTAAGGAAAGAGCCATAAACTTAACAGGAGATGAGAATACTGGATCGATTGCTTCTTACAACCCACGGCTTCTCTCTCGTAGACATAAACATTTGCCACGTTGGGTTGAAAGCAGAAGGAAAGTGGCTGAGACTTTGCTTCGAGAGAGGATCTTACCAAATCGATCCTTCGAGGGATGTCTTCTAACGTGTAGTGGGAAGCATTCAGATAAGTGTATTTCTCAGCATAAAGAAATGATTGTACACTTAACCTTTGGAACGAATTCCGTGGAAACCATCGGAAAACCACATTTTCTCTCATGAACCTGGAAGCATTGGCTCAAGGGTGAGGGAACATGTGACTCAGTGCGGTTTCCTAAACCCTGAGCACCGAGCATCTGGATAGAGAATGCCACTTCAAGCAGCCTGATGCACGGAGAGAGAAGCTTTCTCAGTTATGTGTGATGAACAGTAAGAGAAGTGTCCTTCGCTGAACACTAAAAAAGAGCACATTAGAGAAAACCTTCCAAATCCCATCTACCTTCATGAGGATGGCGGTATTTTTCAAAAGTGTGCATGAAAACACAAGGAAGGTGCATAGGATCACTTAAGAACACCCTTTGGAAAAGATCATCCCAACTCACATCTTCTAAAATGAACACAGACGAACTTGCAGAAGTGTTAGGGAACGCATCAGGAGAGGTTCTAGCTTAGCAGCTGTGAGAACCAAGTCTGTGTTGTAGGAAGGCAACATCGATTTAATATCGTGAACCATGAATAAACACGCGTTTCCCTGTACGTGTCAACGATAAAAAGCGATAAAAAAGCGATAAAAAAGCGATAAAAAACTGCCATAGAAGAAACTCTCAGTAAGAAGAGTGTAAGCAAATGGTATTCCAACTCAGATCGTCTGTCGTGATGATGGAAGCATGTTTCAGAGTGTGAATTAAAGTGCAAAGGAATGTGCTGTTAACCAATCCTTGATAAATAAAACAATATCGAAGCCATCTTCCCTCTCACGTCTTCAGACGTGAATACGTAACCGTTTGCACAGGGGTGTAAGGAAATATAAGGAAAGTGCCACAGACTGAAATCTATGAAAGAACGCCGTACACAAAGCATCTTGCATGCCACAATCTTCAGTCATGAGAACGGAAGCATGGGTAAAAGTGTGGAGGAAAACATCAACAGAAAGCAGTTTGCTTAACTCTGTAGAAGGGCACTCTGCAAGCCACCACGTCTCAACTCACCACTCCTGTGGTGAAGATGGAAGCCTTGGCAAGAGTGTGCACGAGCACGTAAAGAAAGGGCCGTCCAGTTAATTCTGAGACCCAAATCTGTGTAGATAGACTACAACACCGAACCCACCTCCTGACGAATGAATCAACCAGGGATTTCTTCCCTGTGTGTGAACCTTAAGGAAAGAGCCATAAACTTAACAGGAGATGAGAACACTGGATCGATTGCTTCTTACAACCCACGGCTTCTCTCTCGTAGACATAAACATTTGCCACGTTGGGTTGAAAGCAGAAGGAAAGTGGCTGAGACTTTGCTTCGAGAGAGGATCTTACCAAATCGATCCTTCGAGGCATGTCTTCTATCGTGTAGTGGGAAGCATTCAGATAAGTGCGTTTCTCAGCATAAAGAAATGATTGTACACTTAACATTTGGAAAGAATTCTGTGGAAACCATCTGAAACTCACATTTTCTCTCATGAACCTGGAAGCATTGGCTCAAGGGTGAGGGAACATGTGACTCAGTGCGGTTTCCTAAACCCTGAGCACCGAGCCTCTGGTTAGAGAATGCCACTTCAAGCATCCTGATGCATGGAGAGAGAAGTTTTGTCAACTATCTGTATTGAACGGTAAGAGAAGTGCCCTGCCGAGAACACTAAGAGAGAGCGCCATCTAGAGACAACCTTCCAACTTCCATCTACCTTCATGAAGATGGATGTATTTTCCAAAAGTTTGTATTAAAACACAAGGCACGTGCTGTATGCTCACATAAGAACACCCTTTGTAGAAGATCTTCCAACTCACATCTTCTGTAATGAAGATGGAAGTACTTGCAGAAGTGTGAGTGAACGCATCAGGAGAGGTTCTAGCTAAGTAGCATTGAGAACCAAGTCTGTGTTGTAGGAAGGCAACAACGATCTAACGTCGTTACCCATGAATACGCACGCATTTCCCAAAACGTGTGTTGAAACTTCAGGAAAATGCCATAGACGTAACCCTCAGTAAGGAGAGGGAATGCAAAGTGTCTTCTACCTCCCGTCTGTCACGATGATGGAAGCTTGTTTCAGAGTGTGAATTTAAGGGTAAGGAAAGGGCCGTTAACCGATCTTTGAGAAAGATCACTGCATCGAAGCCATCTTCCATCTCACATCTTCGGATGTGAAGATGAAAACTTTTGCACAGGGGTGTAAGGAAATATAAGGAAAGTGCCACAGACTGAAATCTATGAAAGAACGCCGTACAGAAAGCATCTTGCATCCCGCAATCTTCAGTCATGAGAACGGAAGCATGTGCAAAAGTGTACAAAAACATCAACATAAAGCACTTTGCTTAACGTGGTAGAAGAACACTGTGCAGCCACCATGTCTCAACTCATCACTCCTGTCGTGAAGATGGAGCTTTGTAAGGAAAGGGTAGTTAAGCAATCTTTGAGAAAGAATACTGTGTCGAAGCCATCTTCCCTCTCACGTCTTCAGACGTGAATACGTAACCGTTTGCACAGGGGTGTAAGGAAATATAAGGAAAGTGCCACAGACTGAAATCTATGAAAGAACGCCGTACACAAAGCATCTTGCATGCCACAATCTTCAGTCATGAGAACGGAAGCATGGGTAAAAGTGTGGAGGAAAACATCAACAGAAAGCAGTTTGCTTAACTCTGTAGAAGGGCACTCTGCAAGCCACCACGTCTCAACTCACCACTCCTGTGGTGAAGATGGAAGCCTTGGCAAGAGTGTGCACGAGCACGTAAAGAAAGGGCCGTCCAGTTAATTCTGAGACCCAAATCTGTGTAGATAGACTACAACACCGAACCCACCTCCTGACGAATGAATCAACCAGGGATTTCTTCCCTGTGTGTGAACCTTAAGGAAAGAGCCATAAACTTAACAGGAGATGAGAACACTGGATCGATTGCTTCTTACAACCCACGGCTTCTCTCTCGTAGACATAAACATTTGCCACGTTGGGTTGAAAGCAGAAGGAAAGTGGCTGAGACTTTGCTTCGAGAGAGGATCTTACCAAATCGATCCTTCGAGGCATGTCTTCTATCGTGTAGTGGGAAGCATTCAGATAAGTGCGTTTCTCAGCATAAAGAAATGATTGTACACTTAACATTTGGAAAGAATTCTGTGGAAACCATCTGAAACTCACATTTTCTCTCATGAACCTGGAAGCATTGGCTCAAGGGTGAGGGAACATGTGACTCAGTGCGGTTTCCTAAACCCTGAGCACCGAGCCTCTGGTTAGAGAATGCCACTTCAAGCATCCTGATGCATGGAGAGAGAAGTTTTGTCAACTATCTGTATTGAACGGTAAGAGAAGTGCCCTGCCGAGAACACTAAGAGAGAGCGCCATCTAGAGACAACCTTCCAACTTCCATCTACCTTCATGAAGATGGATGTATTTTCCAAAAGTTTGTATTAAAACACAAGGCACGTGCTGTATGCTCACATAAGAACACCCTTTGTAGAAGATCTTCCAACTCACATCTTCTGTAATGAAGATGGAAGTACTTGCAGAAGTGTGAGTGAACGCATCAGGAGAGGTTCTAGCTAAGTAGCATTGAGAACCAAGTCTGTGTTGTAGGAAGGCAACAACGATCTAACGTCGTTACCCATGAATACGCACGCATTTCCCAAAACGTGTGTTGAAACTTCAGGAAAATGCCATAGACGTAACCCTCAGTAAGGAGAGGGAATGCAAAGTGTCTTCTACCTCCCGTCTGTCACGATGATGGAAGCTTGTTTCAGAGTGTGAATTTAAGGGTAAGGAAAGGGCCGTTAACCGATTTTGAGAAAGATCACTGTATCGAAGCCATCTTCCATCTCACATCTTCGGATGTGAAGATGAAAACTTTTGCACAGGGGTGTAAGGAAATATAAGGAAAGTGCCACAGACTGAAATCTATGAAAGAACGCCGTACAGAAAGCATCTTGCATCCCGCAATCTTCAGTCATGAGAACGGAAGCATGTGCAAAAGTGTACAAAAACATCAACATAAAGCACTTTGCTTAACGTGGTAGAAGAACACTGTGCAGCCACCATGTCTCAACTCATCACTCCTGTCGTGAAGATGGAGCTTTGTAAGGAAAGGGTAGTTAAGCAATCTTTGAGAAAGAATACTGTGTCGAAGCCATCTTCCCTCTCACGTCTTCAGACGTGAATACGTAACCGTTTGCACAGGGGTGTAAGGAAATATAAGGAAAGTGCCACAGACTGAAATCTATGAAAGAACGCCGTACACAAAGCATCTTGCATGCCACAATCTTCAGTCATGAGAACGGAAGCATGGGTAAAAGTGTGGAGGAAAACATCAACAGAAAGCAGTTTGCTTAACTCTGTAGAAGGGCACTCTGCAAGCCACCACGTCTCAACTCACCACTCCTGTGGTGAAGATGGAAGCCTTGGCAAGAGTGTGCACGAGCACGTAACGAAAGGGCCGTCCAGTTAATTCTGAGACCCAAATCTGTGTAGATAGACTACAACACCGAACCCACCTCCTGACGAATGAATCAACCAGGGATTTCTTCCCTGTGTGTGAACCTTAAGGAAAGAGCCATAAACTTAACAGGAGATGAGAATACTGGATCGATTGCTTCTTACAACCCACGGCTTCTCTCTCGTAGACATAAACATTTGCCACGTTGGGTTGAAAGCAGAAGGAAAGTGGCTGAGACTTTGCTTCGAGAGAGGATCTTACCAAATCGATCCTTCGAGGGATGTCTTCTAACGTGTAGTGGGAAGCATTCAGATAAGTGTATTTCTCAGCATAAAGAAATGATTGTACACTTAACCTTTGGAACGAATTCCGTGGAAACCATCGGAAAACCACATTTTCTCTCATGAACCTGGAAGCATTGGCTCAAGGGTGAGGGAACATGTGACTCAGTGCGGTTTCCTAAACCCTGAGCACCGAGCATCTGGATAGAGAATGCCACTTCAAGCAGCCTGATGCACGGAGAGAGAAGCTTTCTCAGTTATGTGTGATGAACAGTAAGAGAAGTGTCCTTCGCTGAACACTAAAAAAGAGCACATTAGAGAAAACCTTCCAAATCCCATCTACCTTCATGAGGATGGCGGTATTTTTCAAAAGTGTGCATGAAAACACAAGGAAGGTGCATAGGATCACTTAAGAACACCCTTTGGAAAAGATCATCCCAACTCACATCTTCTAAAATGAACACAGACGAACTTGCAGAAGTGTTAGGGAACGCATCAGGAGAGGTTCTAGCTTAGCAGCTGTGAGAACCAAGTCTGTGTTGTAGGAAGGCAACATCGATTTAATATCGTGAACCATGAATAAACACGCGTTTCCCTGTACGTGTCAACGATAAAAAGCGATAAAAAAGCGATAAAAAAGCGATAAAAAACTGCCATAGAAGAAACTCTCAGTAAGAAGAGTGTAAGCAAATGGTATTCCAACTCAGATCGTCTGTCGTGATGATGGAAGCATGTTTCAGAGTGTGAATTAAAGTGCAAAGGAATGTGCTGTTAACCAATCCTTGATAAATAAAACAATATCGAAGCCATCTTCCCTCTCACGTCTTCAGACGTGAATACGTAACCGTTTGCACAGGGGTGTAAGGAAATATAAGGAAAGTGCCACAGACTGAAATCTATGAAAGAACGCCGTACACAAAGCATCTTGCATGCCACAATCTTCAGTCATGAGAACGGAAGCATGGGTAAAAGTGTGGAGGAAAACATCAACAGAAAGCAGTTTGCTTAACTCTGTAGAAGGGCACTCTGCAAGCCACCACGTCTCAACTCACCACTCCTGTGGTGAAGATGGAAGCCTTGGCAAGAGTGTGCACGAGCACGTAAAGAAAGGGCCGTCCAGTTAATTCTGAGACCCAAATCTGTGTAGATAGACTACAACACCGAACCCACCTCCTGACGAATGAATCAACCAGGGATTTCTTCCCTGTGTGTGAACCTTAAGGAAAGAGCCATAAACTTAACAGGAGATGAGAACACTGGATCGATTGCTTCTTACAACCCACGGCTTCTCTCTCGTAGACATAAACATTTGCCACGTTGGGTTGAAAGCAGAAGGAAAGTGGCTGAGACTTTGCTTCGAGAGAGGATCTTACCAAATCGATCCTTCGAGGCATGTCTTCTATCGTGTAGTGGGAAGCATTCAGATAAGTGCGTTTCTCAGCATAAAGAAATGATTGTACACTTAACATTTGGAAAGAATTCTGTGGAAACCATCTGAAACTCACATTTTCTCTCATGAACCTGGAAGCATTGGCTCAAGGGTGAGGGAACATGTGACTCAGTGCGGTTTCCTAAACCCTGAGCACCGAGCCTCTGGTTAGAGAATGCCACTTCAAGCATCCTGATGCATGGAGAGAGAAGTTTTGTCAACTATCTGTATTGAACGGTAAGAGAAGTGCCCTGCCGAGAACACTAAGAGAGAGCGCCATCTAGAGACAACCTTCCAACTTCCATCTACCTTCATGAAGATGGATGTATTTTCCAAAAGTTTGTATTAAAACACAAGGCACGTGCTGTATGCTCACATAAGAACACCCTTTGTAGAAGATCTTCCAACTCACATCTTCTGTAATGAAGATGGAAGTACTTGCAGAAGTGTGAGTGAACGCATCAGGAGAGGTTCTAGCTAAGTAGCATTGAGAACCAAGTCTGTGTTGTAGGAAGGCAACAACGATCTAACGTCGTTACCCATGAATACGCACGCATTTCCCAAAACGTGTGTTGAAACTTCAGGAAAATGCCATAGACGTAACCCTCAGTAAGGAGAGGGAATGCAAAGTGTCTTCTACCTCCCGTCTGTCACGATGATGGAAGCTTGTTTCAGAGTGTGAATTTAAGGGTAAGGAAAGGGCCGTTAACCGATCTTTGAGAAAGATCACTGTATCGAAGCCATCTTCCATCTCACATCTTCGGATGTGAAGATGAAAACTTTTGCACAGGGGTGTAAGGAAATATAAGGAAAGTGCCACAGACTGAAATCTATGAAAGAACGCCGTACAGAAAGCATCTTGCATCCCGCAATCTTCAGTCATGAGAACGGAAGCATGTGCAAAAGTGTACAAAAACATCAACATAAAGCACTTTGCTTAACGTGGTAGAAGAACACTGTGCAGCCACCATGTCTCAACTCATCACTCCTGTCGTGAAGATGGAGCTTTGTAAGGAAAGGGTAGTTAAGCAATCTTTGAGAAAGAATACTGTGTCGAAGCCATCTTCCCTCTCACGTCTTCAGACGTGAATACGTAACCGTTTGCACAGGGGTGTAAGGAAATATAAGGAAAGTGCCACAGACTGAAATCTATGAAAGAACGCCGTACACAAAGCATCTTGCATGCCACAATCTTCAGTCATGAGAACGGAAGCATGGGTAAAAGTGTGGAGGAAAACATCAACAGAAAGCAGTTTGCTTAACTCTGTAGAAGGGCACTCTGCAAGCCACCACGTCTCAACTCACCACTCCTGTGGTGAAGATGGAAGCCTTGGCAAGAGTGTGCACGAGCACGTAACGAAAGGGCCGTCCAGTTAATTCTGAGACCCAAATCTGTGTAGATAGACTACAACACCGAACCCACCTCCTGACGAATGAATCAACCAGGGATTTCTTCCCTGTGTGTGAACCTTAAGGAAAGAGCCATAAACTTAACAGGAGATGAGAATACTGGATCGATTGCTTCTTACAACCCACGGCTTCTCTCTCGTAGACATAAACATTTGCCACGTTGGGTTGAAAGCAGAAGGAAAGTGGCTGAGACTTTGCTTCGAGAGAGGATCTTACCAAATCGATCCTTCGAGGGATGTCTTCTAACGTGTAGTGGGAAGCATTCAGATAAGTGTATTTCTCAGCATAAAGAAATGATTGTACACTTAACCTTTGGAACGAATTCCGTGGAAACCATCGGAAAACCACATTTTCTCTCATGAACCTGGAAGCATTGGCTCAAGGGTGAGGGAACATGTGACTCAGTGCGGTTTCCTAAACCCTGAGCACCGAGCATCTGGATAGAGAATGCCACTTCAAGCAGCCTGATGCACGGAGAGAGAAGCTTTCTCAGTTATGTGTGATGAACAGTAAGAGAAGTGTCCTTCGCTGAACACTAAAAAAGAGCACATTAGAGAAAACCTTCCAAATCCCATCTACCTTCATGAGGATGGCGGTATTTTTCAAAAGTGTGCATGAAAACACAAGGAAGGTGCATAGGATCACTTAAGAACACCCTTTGGAAAAGATCATCCCAACTCACATCTTCTAAAATGAACACAGACGAACTTGCAGAAGTGTTAGGGAACGCATCAGGAGAGGTTCTAGCTTAGCAGCTGTGAGAACCAAGTCTGTGTTGTAGGAAGGCAACATCGATTTAATATCGTGAACCATGAATAAACACGCGTTTCCCTGTACGTGTCAACGATAAAAAGCGATAAAAAAGCGATAAAAAAGCGATAAAAAACTGCCATAGAAGAAACTCTCAGTAAGAAGAGTGTAAGCAAATGGTATTCCAACTCAGATCGTCTGTCGTGATGATGGAAGCATGTTTCAGAGTGTGAATTAAAGTGCAAAGGAATGTGCTGTTAACCAATCCTTGATAAATAAAACAATATCGAAGCCATCTTCCCTCTCACGTCTTCAGACGTGAATACGTAACCGTTTGCACAGGGGTGTAAGGAAATATAAGGAAAGTGCCACAGACTGAAATCTATGAAAGAACGCCGTACACAAAGCATCTTGCATGCCACAATCTTCAGTCATGAGAACGGAAGCATGGGTAAAAGTGTGGAGGAAAACATCAACAGAAAGCAGTTTGCTTAACTCTGTAGAAGGGCACTCTGCAAGCCACCACGTCTCAACTCACCACTCCTGTGGTGAAGATGGAAGCCTTGGCAAGAGTGTGCACGAGCACGTAAAGAAAGGGCCGTCCAGTTAATTCTGAGACCCAAATCTGTGTAGATAGACTACAACACCGAACCCACCTCCTGACGAATGAATCAACCAGGGATTTCTTCCCTGTGTGTGAACCTTAAGGAAAGAGCCATAAACTTAACAGGAGATGAGAACACTGGATCGATTGCTTCTTACAACCCACGGCTTCTCTCTCGTAGACATAAACATTTGCCACGTTGGGTTGAAAGCAGAAGGAAAGTGGCTGAGACTTTGCTTCGAGAGAGGATCTTACCAAATCGATCCTTCGAGGCATGTCTTCTATCGTGTAGTGGGAAGCATTCAGATAAGTGCGTTTCTCAGCATAAAGAAATGATTGTACACTTAACATTTGGGAAGAATTCTGTGGAAACCATCTGAAACTCACATTTTCTCTCATGAACCTGGAAGCATTGGCTCAAGGGTGAGGGAACATGTGACTCAGTGCGGTTTCCTAAACCCTGAGCACCGAGCCTCTGGTTAGAGAATGCCACTTCAAGCATCCTGATGCATGGAGAGAGAAGTTTTGTCAACTATCTGTATTGAACGGTAAGAGAAGTGCCCTGCCGAGAACACTAAGAGAGAGCGCCATCTAGAGACAACCTTCCAACTTCCATCTACCTTCATGAAGATGGATGTATTTTCCAAAAGTTTGTATTAAAACACAAGGCACGTGCTGTATGCTCACATAAGAACACCCTTTGTAGAAGATCTTCCAACTCACATCTTCTGTAATGAAGATGGAAGTACTTGCAGAAGTGTGAGTGAACGCATCAGGAGAGGTTCTAGCTAAGTAGCATTGAGAACCAAGTCTGTGTTGTAGGAAGGCAACAACGATCTAACGTCGTTACCCATGAATACGCACGCATTTCCCAAAACGTGTGTTGAAACTTCAGGAAAATGCCATAGACGTAACCCTCAGTAAGGAGAGGGAATGCAAAGTGTCTTCTACCTCCCGTCTGTCACGATGATGGAAGCTTGTTTCAGAGTGTGAATTTAAGGGTAAGGAAAGGGCCGTTAACCGATCTTTGAGAAAGATCACTGCATCGAAGCCATCTTCCATCTCACATCTTCGGATGTGAAGATGAAAACTTTTGCACAGGGGTGTAAGGAAATATAAGGAAAGTGCCACAGACTGAAATCTATGAAAGAACGCCGTACAGAAAGCATCTTGCATCCCGCAATCTTCAGTCATGAGAACGGAAGCATGTGCAAAAGTGTACAAAAACATCAACATAAAGCACTTTGCTTAACGTGGTAGAAGAACACTGTGCAGCCACCATGTCTCAACTCATCACTCCTGTCGTGAAGATGGAGCTTTGTAAGGAAAGGGTAGTTAAGCAATCTTTGAGAAAGAATACTGTGTCGAAGCCATCTTCCCTCTCACGTCTTCAGACGTGAATACGTAACCGTTTGCACAGGGGTGTAAGGAAATATAAGGAAAGTGCCACAGACTGAAATCTATGAAAGAACGCCGTACACAAAGCATCTTGCATGCCACAATCTTCAGTCATGAGAACGGAAGCATGGGTAAAAGTGTGGAGGAAAACATCAACAGAAAGCAGTTTGCTTAACTCTGTAGAAGGGCACTCTGCAAGCCACCACGTCTCAACTCACCACTCCTGTGGTGAAGATGGAAGCCTTGGCAAGAGTGTGCACGAGCACGTAAAGAAAGGGCCGTCCAGTTAATTCTGAGACCCAAATCTGTGTAGATAGACTACAACACCGAACCCACCTCCTGACGAATGAATCAACCAGGGATTTCTTCCCTGTGTGTGAACCTTAAGGAAAGAGCCATAAACTTAACAGGAGATGAGAACACTGGATCGATTGCTTCTTACAACCCACGGCTTCTCTCTCGTAGACATAAACATTTGCCACGTTGGGTTGAAAGCAGAAGGAAAGTGGCTGAGACTTTGCTTCGAGAGAGGATCTTACCAAATCGATCCTTCGAGGCATGTCTTCTATCGTGTAGTGGGAAGCATTCAGATAAGTGCGTTTCTCAGCATAAAGAAATGATTGTACACTTAACATTTGGAAAGAATTCTGTGGAAACCATCTGAAACTCACATTTTCTCTCATGAACCTGGAAGCATTGGCTCAAGGGTGAGGGAACATGTGACTCAGTGCGGTTTCCTAAACCCTGAGCACCGAGCCTCTGGTTAGAGAATGCCACTTCAAGCATCCTGATGCATGGAGAGAGAAGTTTTGTCAACTATCTGTATTGAACGGTAAGAGAAGTGCCCTGCCGAGAACACTAAGAGAGAGCGCCATCTAGAGACAACCTTCCAACTTCCATCTACCTTCATGAAGATGGATGTATTTTCCAAAAGTTTGTATTAAAACACAAGGCACGTGCTGTATGCTCACATAAGAACACCCTTTGTAGAAGATCTTCCAACTCACATCTTCTGTAATGAAGATGGAAGTACTTGCAGAAGTGTGAGTGAACGCATCAGGAGAGGTTCTAGCTAAGTAGCATTGAGAACCAAGTCTGTGTTGTAGGAAGGCAACAACGATCTAACGTCGTTACCCATGAATACGCACGCATTTCCCAAAACGTGTGTTGAAACTTCAGGAAAATGCCATAGACGTAACCCTCAGTAAGGAGAGGGAATGCAAAGTGTCTTCTACCTCCCGTCTGTCACGATGATGGAAGCTTGTTTCAGAGTGTGAATTTAAGGGTAAGGAAAGGGCCGTTAACCGATCTTTGAGAAAGATCACTGTATCGAAGCCATCTTCCATCTCACATCTTCGGATGTGAAGATGAAAACTTTTGCACAGGGGTGTAAGGAAATATAAGGAAAGTGCCACAGACTGAAATCTATGAAAGAACGCCGTACAGAAAGCATCTTGCATCCCGCAATCTTCAGTCATGAGAACGGAAGCATGTGCAAAAGTGTACAAAAACATCAACATAAAGCACTTTGCTTAACGTGGTAGAAGAACACTGTGCAGCCACCATGTCTCAACTCATCACTCCTGTCGTGAAGATGGAGCTTTGTAAGGAAAGGGTAGTTAAGCAATCTTTGAGAAAGAATACTGTGTCGAAGCCATCTTCCCTCTCACGTCTTCAGACGTGAATACGTAACCGTTTGCACAGGGGTGTAAGGAAATATAAGGAAAGTGCCACAGACTGAAATCTATGAAAGAACGCCGTACACAAAGCATCTTGCATGCCACAATCTTCAGTCATGAGAACGGAAGCATGGGTAAAAGTGTGGAGGAAAACATCAACAGAAAGCAGTTTGCTTAACTCTGTAGAAGGGCACTCTGCAAGCCACCACGTCTCAACTCACCACTCCTGTGGTGAAGATGGAAGCCTTGGCAAGAGTGTGCACGAGCACGTAACGAAAGGGCCGTCCAGTTAATTCTGAGACCCAAATCTGTGTAGATAGACTACAACACCGAACCCACCTCCTGACGAATGAATCAACCAGGGATTTCTTCCCTGTGTGTGAACCTTAAGGAAAGAGCCATAAACTTAACAGGAGATGAGAATACTGGATCGATTGCTTCTTACAACCCACGGCTTCTCTCTCGTAGACATAAACATTTGCCACGTTGGGTTGAAAGCAGAAGGAAAGTGGCTGAGACTTTGCTTCGAGAGAGGATCTTACCAAATCGATCCTTCGAGGGATGTCTTCTAACGTGTAGTGGGAAGCATTCAGATAAGTGTATTTCTCAGCATAAAGAAATGATTGTACACTTAACCTTTGGAACGAATTCCGTGGAAACCATCGGAAAACCACATTTTCTCTCATGAACCTGGAAGCATTGGCTCAAGGGTGAGGGAACATGTGACTCAGTGCGGTTTCCTAAACCCTGAGCACCGAGCATCTGGATAGAGAATGCCACTTCAAGCAGCCTGATGCACGGAGAGAGAAGCTTTCTCAGTTATGTGTGATGAACAGTAAGAGAAGTGTCCTTCGCTGAACACTAAAAAAGAGCACATTAGAGAAAACCTTCCAAATCCCATCTACCTTCATGAGGATGGCGGTATTTTTCAAAAGTGTGCATGAAAACACAAGGAAGGTGCATAGGATCACTTAAGAACACCCTTTGGAAAAGATCATCCCAACTCACATCTTCTAAAATGAACACAGACGAACTTGCAGAAGTGTTAGGGAACGCATCAGGAGAGGTTCTAGCTTAGCAGCTGTGAGAACCAAGTCTGTGTTGTAGGAAGGCAACATCGATTTAATATCGTGAACCATGAATAAACACGCGTTTCCCTGTACGTGTCAACGATAAAAAGCGATAAAAAAGCGATAAAAAAGCGATAAAAAACTGCCATAGAAGAAACTCTCAGTAAGAAGAGTGTAAGCAAATGGTATTCCAACTCAGATCGTCTGTCGTGATGATGGAAGCATGTTTCAGAGTGTGAATTAAAGTGCAGAGGAATGTGCTGTTAACCAATCCTTGATAAATAAAACAATATCGAAGCCATCTTCCCTCTCACGTCTTCAGACGTGAATACGTAACCGTTTGCACAGGGGTGTAAGGAAATATAAGGAAAGTGCCACAGACTGAAATCTATGAAAGAACGCCGTACACAAAGCATCTTGCATGCCACAATCTTCAGTCATGAGAACGGAAGCATGGGTAAAAGTGTGGAGGAAAACATCAACAGAAAGCAGTTTGCTTAACTCTGTAGAAGGGCACTCTGCAAGCCACCACGTCTCAACTCACCACTCCTGTGGTGAAGATGGAAGCCTTGGCAAGAGTGTGCACGAGCACGTAAAGAAAGGGCCGTCCAGTTAATTCTGAGACCCAAATCTGTGTAGATAGACTACAACACCGAACCCACCTCCTGACGAATGAATCAACCAGGGATTTCTTCCCTGTGTGTGAACCTTAAGGAAAGAGCCATAAACTTAACAGGAGATGAGAACACTGGATCGATTGCTTCTTACAACCCACGGCTTCTCTCTCGTAGACATAAACATTTGCCACGTTGGGTTGAAAGCAGAAGGAAAGTGGCTGAGACTTTGCTTCGAGAGAGGATCTTACCAAATCGATCCTTCGAGGCATGTCTTGTGTAGTGGGAAGCATTCAGATAAGTGCGTTTCTCAGCATAAAGAAATGATTGTACACTTAACATTTGGGAAGAATTCTGTGGAAACCATCTGAAACTCACATTTTCTCTCATGAACCTGGAAGCATTGGCTCAAGGGTGAGGGAACATGTGACTCAGTGCGGTTTCCTAAACCCTGAGCACCGAGCCTCTGGTTAGAGAATGCCACTTCAAGCATCCTGATGCATGGAGAGAGAAGTTTTGTCAACTATCTGTATTGAACGGTAAGAGAAGTGCCCTGCCGAGAACACTAAGAGAGAGCGCCATCTAGAGACAACCTTCCAACTTCCATCTACCTTCATGAAGATGGATGTATTTTCCAAAAGTTTGTATTAAAACACAAGGCACGTGCTGTATGCTCACATAAGAACACCCTTTGTAGAAGATCTTCCAACTCACATCTTCTGTAATGAAGATGGAAGTACTTGCAGAAGTGTGAGTGAACGCATCAGGAGAGGTTCTAGCTAAGTAGCATTGAGAACCAAGTCTGTGTTGTAGGAAGGCAACAACGATCTAACGTCGTTACCCATGAATACGCACGCATTTCCCAAAACGTGTGTTGAAACTTCAGGAAAATGCCATAGACGTAACCCTCAGTAAGGAGAGGGAATGCAAAGTGTCTTCTACCTCCCGTCTGTCACGATGATGGAAGCTTGTTTCAGAGTGTGAATTTAAGGGTAAGGAAAGGGCCGTTAACCGATCTTTGAGAAAGATCACTGTATCGAAGCCATCTTCCATCTCACATCTTCGGATGTGAAGATGAAAACTTTTGCACAGGGGTGTAAGGAAATATAAGGAAAGTGCCACAGACTGAAATCTATGAAAGAACGCCGTACAGAAAGCATCTTGCATCCCGCAATCTTCAGTCATGAGAACGGAAGCATGTGCAAAAGTGTACAAAAACATCAACATAAAGCACTTTGCTTAACGTGGTAGAAGAACACTGTGCAGCCACCATGTCTCAACTCATCACTCCTGTCGTGAAGATGGAGCTTTGTAAGGAAAGGGTAGTTAAGCAATCTTTGAGAAAGAATACTGTGTCGAAGCCATCTTCCCTCTCACGTCTTCAGACGTGAATACGTAACCGTTTGCACAGGGGTGTAAGGAAATATAAGGAAAGTGCCACAGACTGAAATCTATGAAAGAACGCCGTACACAAAGCATCTTGCATGCCACAATCTTCAGTCATGAGAACGGAAGCATGGGTAAAAGTGTGGAGGAAAACATCAACAGAAAGCAGTTTGCTTAACTCTGTAGAAGGGCACTCTGCAAGCCACCACGTCTCAACTCACCACTCCTGTGGTGAAGATGGAAGCCTTGGCAAGAGTGTGCACGAGCACGTAAAGAAAGGGCCGTCCAGTTAATTCTGAGACCCAAATCTGTGTAGATAGACTACAACACCGAACCCACCTCCTGACGAATGAATCAACCAGGGATTTCTTCCCTGTGTGTGGAACCTTAAGGAAAGTGCCATAAACTTAACAGGAGATGAGAACACTGGATCGATTGCTTCTTACAACCCACGGCTTCTCTCTCGTAGACATAAACATTTGCCACGTTGGGTTGAAAGCAGAAGGAAAGTGGCTGAGACTTTGCTTCGAGAGAGGATCTTACCAAATCGATCCTTCGAGGCATGTCTTCTATCGTGTAGTGGGAAGCATTCAGATAAGTGCGTTTCTCAGCATAAAGAAATGATTGTACACTTAACATTTGGAAAGAATTCTGTGGAAACCATCTGAAACTCACATTTTCTCTCATGAACCTGGAAGCATTGGCTCAAGGGTGAGGGAACATGTGACTCAGTGCGGTTTCCTAAACCCTGAGCACCGAGCCTCTGGTTAGAGAATGCCACTTCAAGCATCCTGATGCATGGAGAGAGAAGTTTTGTCAACTATCTGTATTGAACGGTAAGAGAAGTGCCCTGCCGAGAACACTAAGAGAGAGCGCCATCTAGAGACAACCTTCCAACTTCCATCTACCTTCATGAAGATGGATGTATTTTCCAAAAGTTTGTATTAAAACACAAGGCACGTGCTGTATGCTCACATAAGAACACCCTTTGTAGAAGATCTTCCAACTCACATCTTCTGTAATGAAGATGGAAGTACTTGCAGAAGTGTGAGTGAACGCATCAGGAGAGGTTCTAGCTAAGTAGCATTGAGAACCAAGTCTGTGTTGTAGGAAGGCAACAACGATCTAACGTCGTTACCCATGAATACGCACGCATTTCCCAAAACGTGTGTTGAAACTTCAGGAAAATGCCATAGACGTAACCCTCAGTAAGGAGAGGGAATGCAAAGTGTCTTCTACCTCCCGTCTGTCACGATGATGGAAGCTTGTTTCAGAGTGTGAATTTAAGGGTAAGGAAAGGGCCGTTAACCGATTTTGAGAAAGATCACTGTATCGAAGCCATCTTCCATCTCACATCTTCGGATGTGAAGATGAAAACTTTTGCACAGGGGTGTAAGGAAATATAAGGAAAGTGCCACAGACTGAAATCTATGAAAGAACGCCGTACAGAAAGCATCTTGCATCCCGCAATCTTCAGTCATGAGAACGGAAGCATGTGCAAAAGTGTACAAAAACATCAACATAAAGCACTTTGCTTAACGTGGTAGAAGAACACTGTGCAGCCACCATGTCTCAACTCATCACTCCTGTCGTGAAGATGGAGCTTTGTAAGGAAAGGGTAGTTAAGCAATCTTTGAGAAAGAATACTGTGTCGAAGCCATCTTCCCTCTCACGTCTTCAGACGTGAATACGTAACCGTTTGCACAGGGGTGTAAGGAAATATAAGGAAAGTGCCACAGACTGAAATCTATGAAAGAACGCCGTACACAAAGCATCTTGCATGCCACAATCTTCAGTCATGAGAACGGAAGCATGGGTAAAAGTGTGGAGGAAAACATCAACAGAAAGCAGTTTGCTTAACTCTGTAGAAGGGCACTCTGCAAGCCACCACGTCTCAACTCACCACTCCTGTGGTGAAGATGGAAGCCTTGGCAAGAGTGTGCACGAGCACGTAAAGAAAGGGCCGTCCAGTTAATTCTGAGACCCAAATCTGTGTAGATAGACTACAACACCGAACCCACCTCCTGACGAATGAATCAACCAGGGATTTCTTCCCTGTGTGTGAACCTTAAGGAAAGAGCCATAAACTTAACAGGAGATGAGAATACTGGATCGATTGCTTCTTACAACCCACGGCTTCTCTCTCGTAGACATAAACATTTGCCACGTTGGGTTGAAAGCAGAAGGAAAGTGGCTGAGACTTTGCTTCGAGAGAGGATCTTACCAAATCGATCCTTCGAGGGATGTCTTCTAACGTGTAGTGGGAAGCATTCAGATAAGTGTATTTCTCAGCATAAAGAAATGATTGTACACTTAACCTTTGGAACGAATTCCGTGGAAACCATCGGAAAACCACATTTTCTCTCATGAACCTGGAAGCATTGGCTCAAGGGTGAGGGAACATGTGACTCAGTGCGGTTTCCTAAACCCTGAGCACCGAGCATCTGGATAGAGAATGCCACTTCAAGCAGCCTGATGCACGGAGAGAGAAGCTTTCTCAGTTATGTGTGATGAACAGTAAGAGAAGTGTCCTTCGCTGAACACTAAAAAAGAGCACATTAGAGAAAACCTTCCAAATCCCATCTACCTTCATGAGGATGGCGGTATTTTTCAAAAGTGTGCATGAAAACACAAGGAAGGTGCATAGGATCACTTAAGAACACCCTTTGGAAAAGATCATCCCAACTCACATCTTCTAAAATGAACACAGACGAACTTGCAGAAGTGTTAGGGAACGCATCAGGAGAGGTTCTAGCTTAGCAGCTGTGAGAACCAAGTCTGTGTTGTAGGAAGGCAACATCGATTTAATATCGTGAACCATGAATAAACACGCGTTTCCCTGTACGTGTCAACGATAAAAAGCGATAAAAAAGCGATAAAAAAGCGATAAAAAACTGCCATAGAAGAAACTCTCAGTAATAAGAGTGTAAGCAAATGGTATTCCAACTCAGATCGTCTGTCGTGATGATGGAAGCATGTTTCAGAGTGTGAATTAAAGTGCAAAGGAATGTGCTGTTAACCAATCCTTGATAAATAAAACAATATCGAAGCCATCTTCCCTCTCACGTCTTCAGACGTGAATACGTAACCGTTTGCACAGGGGTGTAAGGAAATATAAGGAAAGTGCCACAGACTGAAATCTATGAAAGAACGCCGTACACAAAGCATCTTGCATGCCACAATCTTCAGTCATGAGAACGGAAGCATGGGTAAAAGTGTGGAGGAAAACATCAACAGAAAGCAGTTTGCTTAACTCTGTAGAAGGGCACTCTGCAAGCCACCACGTCTCAACTCACCACTCCTGTGGTGAAGATGGAAGCCTTGGCAAGAGTGTGCACGAGCACGTAACGAAAGGGCCGTCCAGTTAATTCTGAGACCCAAATCTGTGTAGATAGACTACAACACCGAACCCACCTCCTGACGAATGAATCAACCAGGGATTTCTTCCCTGTGTGTGAACCTTAAGGAAAGAGCCATAAACTTAACAGGAGATGAGAACACTGGATCGATTGCTTCTTACAACCCACGGCTTCTCTCTCGTAGACATAAACATTTGCCACGTTGGGTTGAAAGCAGAAGGAAAGTGGCTGAGACTTTGCTTCGAGAGAGGATCTTACCAAATCGATCCTTCGAGGCATGTCTTGTGTAGTGGGAAGCATTCAGATAAGTGCGTTTCTCAGCATAAAGAAATGATTGTACACTTAACATTTGGAAAGAATTCTGTGGAAACCATCTGAAACTCACATTTTCTCTCATGAACCTGGAAGCATTGGCTCAAGGGTGAGGGAACATGTGACTCAGTGCGGTTTCCTAAACCCTGAGCACCGAGCCTCTGGATAGAGAATGCCACTTCAAGCATCCTGATGCATGGAGAGAGAAGTTTTGTCAACTATCTGTATTGAACGGTAAGAGAAGTGCCCTGCCGAGAACACTAAGAGAGAGCGCCATCTAGAGACAACCTTCCAACTTCCATCTACCTTCATGAAGATGGATGTATTTTCCAAAAGTTTGTATTAAAACACAAGGCACGTGCTGTATGCTCACATAAGAACACCCTTTGTAGAAGATCTTCCAACTCACATCTTCTGTAATGAAGATGGAAGTACTTGCAGAAGTGTGAGTGAACGCATCAGGAGAGGTTCTAGCTAAGTAGCATTGAGAACCAAGTCTGTGTTGTAGGAAGGCAACAACGATCTAACGTCGTTACCCATGAATACGCACGCATTTCCCAAAACGTGTGTTGAAACTTCAGGAAAATGCCATAGACGTAACCCTCAGTAAGGAGAGGGAATGCAAAGTGTCTTCTACCTCCCGTCTGTCACGATGATGGAAGCTTGTTTCAGAGTGTGAATTTAAGGGTAAGGAAAGGGCCGTTAACCGATCTTTGAGAAAGATCACTGTATCGAAGCCATCTTCCATCTCACATCTTCGGATGTGAAGATGAAAACTTTTGCACAGGGGTGTAAGGAAATATAAGGAAAGTGCCACAGACTGAAATCTATGAAAGAACGCCGTACAGAAAGCATCTTGCATCCCGCAATCTTCAGTCATGAGAACGGAAGCATGTGCAAAAGTGTACAAAAACATCAACATAAAGCACTTTGCTTAACGTGGTAGAAGAACACTGTGCAGCCACCATGTCTCAACTCATCACTCCTGTCGTGAAGATGGAGCTTTGTAAGGAAAGGGTAGTTAAGCAATCTTTGAGAAAGAATACTGTGTCGAAGCCATCTTCCCTCTCACGTCTTCAGACGTGAATACGTAACCGTTTGCACAGGGGTGTAAGGAAATATAAGGAAAGTGCCACAGACTGAAATCTATGAAAGAACGCCGTACACAAAGCATCTTGCATGCCACAATCTTCAGTCATGAGAACGGAAGCATGGGTAAAAGTGTGGAGGAAAACATCAACAGAAAGCAGTTTGCTTAACTCTGTAGAAGGGCACTCTGCAAGCCACCACGTCTCAACTCACCACTCCTGTGGTGAAGATGGAAGCCTTGGCAAGAGTGTGCACGAGCACGTAACGAAAGGGCCGTCCAGTTAATTCTGAGACCCAAATCTGTGTAGATAGACTACAACACCGAACCCACCTCCTGACGAATGAATCAACCAGGGATTTCTTCCCTGTGTGTGAACCTTAAGGAAAGAGCCATAAACTTAACAGGAGATGAGAACACTGGATCGATTGCTTCTTACAACCCACGGCTTCTCTCTCGTAGACATAAACATTTGCCACGTTGGGTTGAAAGCAGAAGGAAAGTGGCTGAGACTTTGCTTCGAGAGAGGATCTTACCAAATCGATCCTTCGAGGCATGTCTTGTGTAGTGGGAAGCATTCAGATAAGTGCGTTTCTCAGCATAAAGAAATGATTGTACACTTAACATTTGGAAAGAATTCTGTGGAAACCATCTGAAACTCACATTTTCTCTCATGAACCTGGAAGCATTGGCTCAAGGGTGAGGGAACATGTGACTCAGTGCGGTTTCCTAAACCCTGAGCACCGAGCCTCTGGTTAGAGAATGCCACTTCAAGCATCCTGATGCATGGAGAGAGAAGTTTTGTCAACTATCTGTACTGAACGGTAAGAGAAGTGCCCTGCCGAGAACACTAAGAGAGAGCGCCATCTAGAGACAACCTTCCAACTTCCATCTACCTTCATGAAGATGGATGTATTTTCCAAAAGTTTGTATTAAAACACAAGGCACGTGCTGTATGCTCACATAAGAACACCCTTTGTAGAAGATCTTCCAACTCACATCTTCTGTAATGAAGATGGAAGTACTTGCAGAAGTGTGAGTGAACGCATCAGGAGAGGTTCTAGCTAAGTAGCATTGAGAACCAAGTCTGTGTTGTAGGAAGGCAACAACGATCTAACGTCGTTACCCATGAATACGCACGCATTTCCCAAAACGTGTGTTGAAACTTCAGGAAAATGCCATAGACGTAACCCTCAGTAAGGAGAGGGAATGCAAAGTGTCTTCTACCTCCCGTCTGTCACGATGATGGAAGCTTGTTTCAGAGTGTGAATTTAAGGGTAAGGAAAGGGCCGTTAACCGATCTTTGAGAAAGATCACTGTATCGAAGCCATCTTCCATCTCACATCTTCGGATGTGAAGATGAAAACTTTTGCACAGGGGTGTAAGGAAATATAAGGAAAGTGCCACAGACTGAAATCTATGAAAGAACGCCGTACAGAAAGCATCTTGCATCCCGCAATCTTCAGTCATGAGAACGGAAGCATGTGCAAAAGTGTACAAAAACATCAACATAAAGCACTTTGCTTAACGTGGTAGAAGAACACTGTGCAGCCACCATGTCTCAACTCATCACTCCTGTCGTGAAGATGGAGCTTTGTAAGGAAAGGGTAGTTAAGCAATCTTTGAGAAAGAATACTGTGTCGAAGCCATCTTCCCTCTCACGTCTTCAGACGTGAATACGTAACCGTTTGCACAGGGGTGTAAGGAAATATAAGGAAAGTGCCACAGACTGAAATCTATGAAAGAACGCCGTACACAAAGCATCTTGCATGCCACAATCTTCAGTCATGAGAACGGAAGCATGGGTAAAAGTGTGGAGGAAAACATCAACAGAAAGCAGTTTGCTTAACTCTGTAGAAGGGCACTCTGCAAGCCACCACGTCTCAACTCACCACTCCTGTGGTGAAGATGGAAGCCTTGGCAAGAGTGTGCACGAGCACGTAAAGAAAGGGCCGTCCAGTTAATTCTGAGACCCAAATCTGTGTAGATAGACTACAACACCGAACCCACCTCCTGACGAATGAATCAACCAGGGATTTCTTCCCTGTGTGTGGAACCTTAAGGAAAGTGCCATAAACTTAACAGGAGATGAGAACACTGGATCGATTGCTTCTTACAACCCACGGCTTCTCTCTCGTAGACATAAACATTTGCCACGTTGGGTTGAAAGCAGAAGGAAAGTGGCTGAGACTTTGCTTCGAGAGAGGATCTTACCAAATCGATCCTTCGAGGCATGTCTTCTATCGTGTAGTGGGAAGCATTCAGATAAGTGCGTTTCTCAGCATAAAGAAATGATTGTACACTTAACATTTGGAAAGAATTCTGTGGAAACCATCTGAAACTCACATTTTCTCTCATGAACCTGGAAGCATTGGCTCAAGGGTGAGGGAACATGTGACTCAGTGCGGTTTCCTAAACCCTGAGCACCGAGCCTCTGGTTAGAGAATGCCACTTCAAGCATCCTGATGCATGGAGAGAGAAGTTTTGTCAACTATCTGTATTGAACGGTAAGAGAAGTGCCCTGCCGAGAACACTAAGAGAGAGCGCCATCTAGAGACAACCTTCCAACTTCCATCTACCTTCATGAAGATGGATGTATTTTCCAAAAGTTTGTATTAAAACACAAGGCACGTGCTGTATGCTCACATAAGAACACCCTTTGTAGAAGATCTTCCAACTCACATCTTCTGTAATGAAGATGGAAGTACTTGCAGAAGTGTGAGTGAACGCATCAGGAGAGGTTCTAGCTAAGTAGCATTGAGAACCAAGTCTGTGTTGTAGGAAGGCAACAACGATCTAACGTCGTTACCCATGAATACGCACGCATTTCCCAAAACGTGTGTTGAAACTTCAGGAAAATGCCATAGACGTAACCCTCAGTAAGGAGAGGGAATGCAAAGTGTCTTCTACCTCCCGTCTGTCACGATGATGGAAGCTTGTTTCAGAGTGTGAATTTAAGGGTAAGGAAAGGGCCGTTAACCGATTTTGAGAAAGATCACTGTATCGAAGCCATCTTCCATCTCACATCTTCGGATGTGAAGATGAAAACTTTTGCACAGGGGTGTAAGGAAATATAAGGAAAGTGCCACAGACTGAAATCTATGAAAGAACGCCGTACAGAAAGCATCTTGCATCCCGCAATCTTCAGTCATGAGAACGGAAGCATGTGCAAAAGTGTACAAAAACATCAACATAAAGCACTTTGCTTAACGTGGTAGAAGAACACTGTGCAGCCACCATGTCTCAACTCATCACTCCTGTCGTGAAGATGGAGCTTTGTAAGGAAAGGGTAGTTAAGCAATCTTTGAGAAAGAATACTGTGTCGAAGCCATCTTCCCTCTCACGTCTTCAGACGTGAATACGTAACCGTTTGCACAGGGGTGTAAGGAAATATAAGGAAAGTGCCACAGACTGAAATCTATGAAAGAACGCCGTACACAAAGCATCTTGCATGCCACAATCTTCAGTCATGAGAACGGAAGCATGGGTAAAAGTGTGGAGGAAAACATCAACAGAAAGCAGTTTGCTTAACTCTGTAGAAGGGCACTCTGCAAGCCACCACGTCTCAACTCACCACTCCTGTGGTGAAGATGGAAGCCTTGGCAAGAGTGTGCACGAGCACGTAAAGAAAGGGCCGTCCAGTTAATTCTGAGACCCAAATCTGTGTAGATAGACTACAACACCGAACCCACCTCCTGACGAATGAATCAACCAGGGATTTCTTCCCTGTGTGTGAACCTTAAGGAAAGAGCCATAAACTTAACAGGAGATGAGAATACTGGATCGATTGCTTCTTACAACCCACGGCTTCTCTCTCGTAGACATAAACATTTGCCACGTTGGGTTGAAAGCAGAAGGAAAGTGGCTGAGACTTTGCTTCGAGAGAGGATCTTACCAAATCGATCCTTCGAGGGATGTCTTCTAACGTGTAGTGGGAAGCATTCAGATAAGTGTATTTCTCAGCATAAAGAAATGATTGTACACTTAACCTTTGGAACGAATTCCGTGGAAACCATCGGAAAACCACATTTTCTCTCATGAACCTGGAAGCATTGGCTCAAGGGTGAGGGAACATGTGACTCAGTGCGGTTTCCTAAACCCTGAGCACCGAGCATCTGGATAGAGAATGCCACTTCAAGCAGCCTGATGCACGGAGAGAGAAGCTTTCTCAGTTATGTGTGATGAACAGTAAGAGAAGTGTCCTTCGCTGAACACTAAAAAAGAGCACATTAGAGAAAACCTTCCAAATCCCATCTACCTTCATGAGGATGGCGGTATTTTTCAAAAGTGTGCATGAAAACACAAGGAAGGTGCATAGGATCACTTAAGAACACCCTTTGGAAAAGATCATCCCAACTCACATCTTCTAAAATGAACACAGACGAACTTGCAGAAGTGTTAGGGAACGCATCAGGAGAGGTTCTAGCTTAGCAGCTGTGAGAACCAAGTCTGTGTTGTAGGAAGGCAACATCGATTTAATATCGTGAACCATGAATAAACACGCGTTTCCCTGTACGTGTCAACGATAAAAAGCGATAAAAAAGCGATAAAAAAGCGATAAAAAACTGCCATAGAAGAAACTCTCAGTAATAAGAGTGTAAGCAAATGGTATTCCAACTCAGATCGTCTGTCGTGATGATGGAAGCATGTTTCAGAGTGTGAATTAAAGTGCAAAGGAATGTGCTGTTAACCAATCCTTGATAAATAAAACAATATCGAAGCCATCTTCCCTCTCACGTCTTCAGACGTGAATACGTAACCGTTTGCACAGGGGTGTAAGGAAATATAAGGAAAGTGCCACAGACTGAAATCTATGAAAGAACGCCGTACACAAAGCATCTTGCATGCCACAATCTTCAGTCATGAGAACGGAAGCATGGGTAAAAGTGTGGAGGAAAACATCAACAGAAAGCAGTTTGCTTAACTCTGTAGAAGGGCACTCTGCAAGCCACCACGTCTCAACTCACCACTCCTGTGGTGAAGATGGAAGCCTTGGCAAGAGTGTGCACGAGCACGTAACGAAAGGGCCGTCCAGTTAATTCTGAGACCCAAATCTGTGTAGATAGACTACAACACCGAACCCACCTCCTGACGAATGAATCAACCAGGGATTTCTTCCCTGTGTGTGAACCTTAAGGAAAGAGCCATAAACTTAACAGGAGATGAGAACACTGGATCGATTGCTTCTTACAACCCACGGCTTCTCTCTCGTAGACATAAACATTTGCCACGTTGGGTTGAAAGCAGAAGGAAAGTGGCTGAGACTTTGCTTCGAGAGAGGATCTTACCAAATCGATCCTTCGAGGCATGTCTTCTATCGTGTAGTGGGAAGCATTCAGATAAGTGCGTTTCTCAGCATAAAGAAATGATTGTACACTTAACATTTGGAAAGAATTCTGTGGAAACCATCTGAAACTCACATTTTCTCTCATGAACCTGGAAGCATTGGCTCAAGGGTGAGGGAACATGTGACTCAGTGCGGTTTCCTAAACCCTGAGCACCGAGCCTCTGGTTAGAGAATGCCACTTCAAGCATCCTGATGCATGGAGAGAGAAGTTTTGTCAACTATCTGTATTGAACGGTAAGAGAAGTGCCCTGCCGAGAACACTAAGAGAGAGCGCCATCTAGAGACAACCTTCCAACTTCCATCTACCTTCATGAAGATGGATGTATTTTCCAAAAGTTTGTATTAAAACACAAGGCACGTGCTGTATGCTCACATAAGAACACCCTTTGTAGAAGATCTTCCAACTCACATCTTCTGTAATGAAGATGGAAGTACTTGCAGAAGTGTGAGTGAACGCATCAGGAGAGGTTCTAGCTAAGTAGCATTGAGAACCAAGTCTGTGTTGTAGGAAGGCAACAACGATCTAACGTCGTTACCCATGAATACGCACGCATTTCCCAAAACGTGTGTTGAAACTTCAGGAAAATGCCATAGACGTAACCCTCAGTAAGGAGAGGGAATGCAAAGTGTCTTCTACCTCCCGTCTGTCACGATGATGGAAGCTTGTTTCAGAGTGTGAATTTAAGGGTAAGGAAAGGGCCGTTAACCGATCTTTGAGAAAGATCACTGTATCGAAGCCATCTTCCATCTCACATCTTCGGATGTGAAGATGAAAACTTTTGCACAGGGGTGTAAGGAAATATAAGGAAAGTGCCACAGACTGAAATCTATGAAAGAACGCCGTACAGAAAGCATCTTGCATCCCGCAATCTTCAGTCATGAGAACGGAAGCATGTGCAAAAGTGTACAAAAACATCAACATAAAGCACTTTGCTTAACGTGGTAGAAGAACACTGTGCAGCCACCATGTCTCAACTCATCACTCCTGTCGTGAAGATGGAGCTTTGTAAGGAAAGGGTAGTTAAGCAATCTTTGAGAAAGAATACTGTGTCGAAGCCATCTTCCCTCTCACGTCTTCAGACGTGAATACGTAACCGTTTGCACAGGGGTGTAAGGAAATATAAGGAAAGTGCCACAGACTGAAATCTATGAAAGAACGCCGTACACAAAGCATCTTGCATGCCACAATCTTCAGTCATGAGAACGGAAGCATGGGTAAAAGTGTGGAGGAAAACATCAACAGAAAGCAGTTTGCTTAACTCTGTAGAAGGGCACTCTGCAAGCCACCACGTCTCAACTCACCACTCCTGTGGTGAAGATGGAAGCCTTGGCAAGAGTGTGCACGAGCACGTAACGAAAGGGCCGTCCAGTTAATTCTGAGACCCAAATCTGTGTAGATAGACTACAACACCGAACCCACCTCCTGACGAATGAATCAACCAGGGATTTCTTCCCTGTGTGTGAACCTTAAGGAAAGAGCCATAAACTTAACAGGAGATGAGAACACTGGATCGATTGCTTCTTACAACCCACGGCTTCTCTCTCGTAGACATAAACATTTGCCACGTTGGGTTGAAAGCAGAAGGAAAGTGGCTGAGACTTTGCTTCGAGAGAGGATCTTACCAAATCGATCCTTCGAGGCATGTCTTGTGTAGTGGGAAGCATTCAGATAAGTGCGTTTCTCAGCATAAAGAAATGATTGTACACTTAACATTTGGAAAGAATTCTGTGGAAACCATCTGAAACTCACATTTTCTCTCATGAACCTGGAAGCATTGGCTCAAGGGTGAGGGAACATGTGACTCAGTGCGGTTTCCTAAACCCTGAGCACCGAGCCTCTGGTTAGAGAATGCCACTTCAAGCATCCTGATGCATGGAGAGAGAAGTTTTGTCAACTATCTGTACTGAACGGTAAGAGAAGTGCCCTGCCGAGAACACTAAGAGAGAGCGCCATCTAGAGACAACCTTCCAACTTCCATCTACCTTCATGAAGATGGATGTATTTTCCAAAAGTTTGTATTAAAACACAAGGCACGTGCTGTATGCTCACATAAGAACACCCTTTGTAGAAGATCTTCCAACTCACATCTTCTGTAATGAAGATGGAAGTACTTGCAGAAGTGTGAGTGAACGCATCAGGAGAGGTTCTAGCTAAGTAGCATTGAGAACCAAGTCTGTGTTGTAGGAAGGCAACAACGATCTAACGTCGTTACCCATGAATACGCACGCATTTCCCAAAACGTGTGTTGAAACTTCAGGAAAATGCCATAGACGTAACCCTCAGTAAGGAGAGGGAATGCAAAGTGTCTTCTACCTCCCGTCTGTCACGATGATGGAAGCTTGTTTCAGAGTGTGAATTTAAGGGTAAGGAAAGGGCCGTTAACCGATCTTTGAGAAAGATCACTGTATCGAAGCCATCTTCCATCTCACATCTTCGGATGTGAAGATGAAAACTTTTGCACAGGGGTGTAAGGAAATATAAGGAAAGTGCCACAGACTGAAATCTATGAAAGAACGCCGTACAGAAAGCATCTTGCATCCCGCAATCTTCAGTCATGAGAACGGAAGCATGTGCAAAAGTGTACAAAAACATCAACATAAAGCACTTTGCTTAACGTGGTAGAAGAACACTGTGCAGCCACCATGTCTCAACTCATCACTCCTGTCGTGAAGATGGAGCTTTGTAAGGAAAGGGTAGTTAAGCAATCTTTGAGAAAGAATACTGTGTCGAAGCCATCTTCCCTCTCACGTCTTCAGACGTGAATACGTAACCGTTTGCACAGGGGTGTAAGGAAATATAAGGAAAGTGCCACAGACTGAAATCTATGAAAGAACGCCGTACACAAAGCATCTTGCATGCCACAATCTTCAGTCATGAGAACGGAAGCATGGGTAAAAGTGTGGAGGAAAACATCAACAGAAAGCAGTTTGCTTAACTCTGTAGAAGGGCACTCTGCAAGCCACCACGTCTCAACTCACCACTCCTGTGGTGAAGATGGAAGCCTTGGCAAGAGTGTGCACGAGCACGTAAAGAAAGGGCCGTCCAGTTAATTCTGAGACCCAAATCTGTGTAGATAGACTACAACACCGAACCCACCTCCTGACGAATGAATCAACCAGGGATTTCTTCCCTGTGTGTGGAACCTTAAGGAAAGTGCCATAAACTTAACAGGAGATGAGAACACTGGATCGATTGCTTCTTACAACCCACGGCTTCTCTCTCGTAGACATAAACATTTGCCACGTTGGGTTGAAAGCAGAAGGAAAGTGGCTGAGACTTTGCTTCGAGAGAGGATCTTACCAAATCGATCCTTCGAGGCATGTCTTCTATCGTGTAGTGGGAAGCATTCAGATAAGTGCGTTTCTCAGCATAAAGAAATGATTGTACACTTAACATTTGGAAAGAATTCTGTGGAAACCATCTGAAACTCACATTTTCTCTCATGAACCTGGAAGCATTGGCTCAAGGGTGAGGGAACATGTGACTCAGTGCGGTTTCCTAAACCCTGAGCACCGAGCCTCTGGTTAGAGAATGCCACTTCAAGCATCCTGATGCATGGAGAGAGAAGTTTTGTCAACTATCTGTATTGAACGGTAAGAGAAGTGCCCTGCCGAGAACACTAAGAGAGAGCGCCATCTAGAGACAACCTTCCAACTTCCATCTACCTTCATGAAGATGGATGTATTTTCCAAAAGTTTGTATTAAAACACAAGGCACGTGCTGTATGCTCACATAAGAACACCCTTTGTAGAAGATCTTCCAACTCACATCTTCTGTAATGAAGATGGAAGTACTTGCAGAAGTGTGAGTG
Organism: Ursus arctos; assembly: GCF_023065955.2. Taxonomy (NCBI): domain Eukaryota; kingdom Metazoa; phylum Chordata; class Mammalia; order Carnivora; family Ursidae; genus Ursus; species Ursus arctos. The sequence continues at coordinate 219,433 of NW_026623064.1, forward strand.
AACGCATCAGGAGAGGTTCTAGCTAAGTAGCATTGAGAACCAAGTCTGTGTTGTAGGAAGGCAACAACGATCTAACGTCGTTACCCATGAATACGCACGCATTTCCCAAAACGTGTGTTGAAACTTCAGGAAAATGCCATAGACGTAACCCTCAGTAAGGAGAGGGAATGCAAAGTGTCTTCTACCTCCCGTCTGTCACGATGATGGAAGCTTGTTTCAGAGTGTGAATTTAAGGGTAAGGAAAGGGCCGTTAACCGATTTTGAGAAAGATCACTGTATCGAAGCCATCTTCCATCTCACATCTTCGGATGTGAAGATGAAAACTTTTGCACAGGGGTGTAAGGAAATATAAGGAAAGTGCCACAGACTGAAATCTATGAAAGAACGCCGTACAGAAAGCATCTTGCATCCCGCAATCTTCAGTCATGAGAACGGAAGCATGTGCAAAAGTGTACAAAAACATCAACATAAAGCACTTTGCTTAACGTGGTAGAAGAACACTGTGCAGCCACCATGTCTCAACTCATCACTCCTGTCGTGAAGATGGAGCTTTGTAAGGAAAGGGTAGTTAAGCAATCTTTGAGAAAGAATACTGTGTCGAAGCCATCTTCCCTCTCACGTCTTCAGACGTGAATACGTAACCGTTTGCACAGGGGTGTAAGGAAATATAAGGAAAGTGCCACAGACTGAAATCTATGAAAGAACGCCGTACACAAAGCATCTTGCATGCCACAATCTTCAGTCATGAGAACGGAAGCATGGGTAAAAGTGTGGAGGAAAACATCAACAGAAAGCAGTTTGCTTAACTCTGTAGAAGGGCACTCTGCAAGCCACCACGTCTCAACTCACCACTCCTGTGGTGAAGATGGAAGCCTTGGCAAGAGTGTGCACGAGCACGTAAAGAAAGGGCCGTCCAGTTAATTCTGAGACCCAAATCTGTGTAGATAGACTACAACACCGAACCCACCTCCTGACGAATGAATCAACCAGGGATTTCTTCCCTGTGTGTGAACCTTAAGGAAAGAGCCATAAACTTAACAGGAGATGAGAATACTGGATCGATTGCTTCTTACAACCCACGGCTTCTCTCTCGTAGACATAAACATTTGCCACGTTGGGTTGAAAGCAGAAGGAAAGTGGCTGAGACTTTGCTTCGAGAGAGGATCTTACCAAATCGATCCTTCGAGGGATGTCTTCTAACGTGTAGTGGGAAGCATTCAGATAAGTGTATTTCTCAGCATAAAGAAATGATTGTACACTTAACCTTTGGAACGAATTCCGTGGAAACCATCGGAAAACCACATTTTCTCTCATGAACCTGGAAGCATTGGCTCAAGGGTGAGGGAACATGTGACTCAGTGCGGTTTCCTAAACCCTGAGCACCGAGCATCTGGATAGAGAATGCCACTTCAAGCAGCCTGATGCACGGAGAGAGAAGCTTTCTCAGTTATGTGTGATGAACAGTAAGAGAAGTGTCCTTCGCTGAACACTAAAAAAGAGCACATTAGAGAAAACCTTCCAAATCCCATCTACCTTCATGAGGATGGCGGTATTTTTCAAAAGTGTGCATGAAAACACAAGGAAGGTGCATAGGATCACTTAAGAACACCCTTTGGAAAAGATCATCCCAACTCACATCTTCTAAAATGAACACAGACGAACTTGCAGAAGTGTTAGGGAACGCATCAGGAGAGGTTCTAGCTTAGCAGCTGTGAGAACCAAGTCTGTGTTGTAGGAAGGCAACATCGATTTAATATCGTGAACCATGAATAAACACGCGTTTCCCTGTACGTGTCAACGATAAAAAGCGATAAAAAAGCGATAAAAAAGCGATAAAAAACTGCCATAGAAGAAACTCTCAGTAAGAAGAGTGTAAGCAAATGGTATTCCAACTCAGATCGTCTGTCGTGATGATGGAAGCATGTTTCAGAGTGTGAATTAAAGTGCAAAGGAATGTGCTGTTAACCAATCCTTGATAAATAAAACAATATCGAAGCCATCTTCCCTCTCACGTCTTCAGACGTGAATACGTAACCGTTTGCACAGGGGTGTAAGGAAATATAAGGAAAGTGCCACAGACTGAAATCTATGAAAGAACGCCGTACACAAAGCATCTTGCATGCCACAATCTTCAGTCATGAGAACGGAAGCATGGGTAAAAGTGTGGAGGAAAACATCAACAGAAAGCAGTTTGCTTAACTCTGTAGAAGGGCACTCTGCAAGCCACCACGTCTCAACTCACCACTCCTGTGGTGAAGATGGAAGCCTTGGCAAGAGTGTGCACGAGCACGTAACGAAAGGGCCGTCCAGTTAATTCTGAGACCCAAATCTGTGTAGATAGACTACAACACCGAACCCACCTCCTGACGAATGAATCAACCAGGGATTTCTTCCCTGTGTGTGAACCTTAAGGAAAGAGCCATAAACTTAACAGGAGATGAGAACACTGGATCGATTGCTTCTTACAACCCACGGCTTCTCTCTCGTAGACATAAACATTTGCCACGTTGGGTTGAAAGCAGAAGGAAAGTGGCTGAGACTTTGCTTCGAGAGAGGATCTTACCAAATCGATCCTTCGAGGCATGTCTTGTGTAGTGGGAAGCATTCAGATAAGTGCGTTTCTCAGCATAAAGAAATGATTGTACACTTAACATTTGGAAAGAATTCTGTGGAAACCATCTGAAACTCACATTTTCTCTCATGAACCTGGAAGCATTGGCTCAAGGGTGAGGGAACATGTGACTCAGTGCGGTTTCCTAAACCCTGAGCACCGAGCCTCTGGATAGAGAATGCCACTTCAAGCATCCTGATGCATGGAGAGAGAAGTTTTGTCAACTATCTGTATTGAACGGTAAGAGAAGTGCCCTGCCGAGAACACTAAGAGAGAGCGCCATCTAGAGACAACCTTCCAACTTCCATCTACCTTCATGAAGATGGATGTATTTTCCAAAAGTTTGTATTAAAACACAAGGCACGTGCTGTATGCTCACATAAGAACACCCTTTGTAGAAGATCTTCCAACTCACATCTTCTGTAATGAAGATGGAAGTACTTGCAGAAGTGTGAGTGAACGCATCAGGAGAGGTTCTAGCTAAGTAGCATTGAGAACCAAGTCTGTGTTGTAGGAAGGCAACAACGATCTAACGTCGTTACCCATGAATACGCACGCATTTCCCAAAACGTGTGTTGAAACTTCAGGAAAATGCCATAGACGTAACCCTCAGTAAGGAGAGGGAATGCAAAGTGTCTTCTACCTCCCGTCTGTCACGATGATGGAAGCTTGTTTCAGAGTGTGAATTTAAGGGTAAGGAAAGGGCCGTTAACCGATCTTTGAGAAAGATCACTGTATCGAAGCCATCTTCCATCTCACATCTTCGGATGTGAAGATGAAAACTTTTGCACAGGGGTGTAAGGAAATATAAGGAAAGTGCCACAGACTGAAATCTATGAAAGAACGCCATACAGAAAGCATCTTGCATCCCGCAATCTTCAGTCATGAGAACGGAAGCATGTGCAAAAGTGTACAAAAACATCAACATAAAGCACTTTGCTTAACGTGGTAGAAGAACACTGTGCAGCCACCATGTCTCAACTCATCACTCCTGTCGTGAAGATGGAGCTTTGTAAGGAAAGGGTAGTTAAGCAATCTTTGAGAAAGAATACTGTGTCGAAGCCATCTTCCCTCTCACGTCTTCAGACGTGAATACGTAACCGTTTGCACAGGGGTGTAAGGAAATATAAGGAAAGTGCCACAGACTGAAATCTATGAAAGAACGCCGTACACAAAGCATCTTGCATGCCACAATCTTCAGTCATGAGAACGGAAGCATGGGTAAAAGTGTGGAGGAAAACATCAACAGAAAGCAGTTTGCTTAACTCTGTAGAAGGGCACTCTGCAAGCCACCACGTCTCAACTCACCACTCCTGTGGTGAAGATGGAAGCCTTGGCAAGAGTGTGCACGAGCACGTAACGAAAGGGCCGTCCAGTTAATTCTGAGACCCAAATCTGTGTAGATAGACTACAACACCGAACCCACCTCCTGACGAATGAATCAACCAGGGATTTCTTCCCTGTGTGTGAACCTTAAGGAAAGAGCCATAAACTTAACAGGAGATGAGAACACTGGATCGATTGCTTCTTACAACCCACGGCTTCTCTCTCGTAGACATAAACATTTGCCACGTTGGGTTGAAAGCAGAAGGAAAGTGGCTGAGACTTTGCTTCGAGAGAGGATCTTACCAAATCGATCCTTCGAGGCATGTCTTGTGTAGTGGGAAGCATTCAGATAAGTGCGTTTCTCAGCATAAAGAAATGATTGTACACTTAACATTTGGAAAGAATTCTGTGGAAACCATCTGAAACTCACATTTTCTCTCATGAACCTGGAAGCATTGGCTCAAGGGTGAGGGAACATGTGACTCAGTGCGGTTTCCTAAACCCTGAGCACCGAGCCTCTGGTTAGAGAATGCCACTTCAAGCATCCTGATGCATGGAGAGAGAAGTTTTGTCAACTATCTGTACTGAACGGTAAGAGAAGTGCCCTGCCGAGAACACTAAGAGAGAGCGCCATCTAGAGACAACCTTCCAACTTCCATCTACCTTCATGAAGATGGATGTATTTTCCAAAAGTTTGTATTAAAACACAAGGCACGTGCTGTATGCTCACATAAGAACACCCTTTGTAGAAGATCTTCCAACTCACATCTTCTGTAATGAAGATGGAAGTACTTGCAGAAGTGTGAGTGAACGCATCAGGAGAGGTTCTAGCTAAGTAGCATTGAGAACCAAGTCTGTGTTGTAGGAAGGCAACAACGATCTAACGTCGTTACCCATGAATACGCACGCATTTCCCAAAACGTGTGTTGAAACTTCAGGAAAATGCCATAGACGTAACCCTCAGTAAGGAGAGGGAATGCAAAGTGTCTTCTACCTCCCGTCTGTCACGATGATGGAAGCTTGTTTCAGAGTGTGAATTTAAGGGTAAGGAAAGGGCCGTTAACCGATCTTTGAGAAAGATCACTGTATCGAAGCCATCTTCCATCTCACATCTTCGGATGTGAAGATGAAAACTTTTGCACAGGGGTGTAAGGAAATATAAGGAAAGTGCCACAGACTGAAATCTATGAAAGAACGCCGTACAGAAAGCATCTTGCATCCCGCAATCTTCAGTCATGAGAACGGAAGCATGTGCAAAAGTGTACAAAAACATCAACATAAAGCACTTTGCTTAACGTGGTAGAAGAACACTGTGCAGCCACCATGTCTCAACTCATCACTCCTGTCGTGAAGATGGAGCTTTGTAAGGAAAGGGTAGTTAAGCAATCTTTGAGAAAGAATACTGTGTCGAAGCCATCTTCCCTCTCACGTCTTCAGACGTGAATACGTAACCGTTTGCACAGGGGTGTAAGGAAATATAAGGAAAGTGCCACAGACTGAAATCTATGAAAGAACGCCGTACACAAAGCATCTTGCATGCCACAATCTTCAGTCATGAGAACGGAAGCATGGGTAAAAGTGTGGAGGAAAACATCAACAGAAAGCAGTTTGCTTAACTCTGTAGAAGGGCACTCTGCAAGCCACCACGTCTCAACTCACCACTCCTGTGGTGAAGATGGAAGCCTTGGCAAGAGTGTGCACGAGCACGTAAAGAAAGGGCCGTCCAGTTAATTCTGAGACCCAAATCTGTGTAGATAGACTACAACACCGAACCCACCTCCTGACGAATGAATCAACCAGGGATTTCTTCCCTGTGTGTGGAACCTTAAGGAAAGTGCCATAAACTTAACAGGAGATGAGAACACTGGATCGATTGCTTCTTACAACCCACGGCTTCTCTCTCGTAGACATAAACATTTGCCACGTTGGGTTGAAAGCAGAAGGAAAGTGGCTGAGACTTTGCTTCGAGAGAGGATCTTACCAAATCGATCCTTCGAGGCATGTCTTCTATCGTGTAGTGGGAAGCATTCAGATAAGTGCGTTTCTCAGCATAAAGAAATGATTGTACACTTAACATTTGGAAAGAATTCTGTGGAAACCATCTGAAACTCACATTTTCTCTCATGAACCTGGAAGCATTGGCTCAAGGGTGAGGGAACATGTGACTCAGTGCGGTTTCCTAAACCCTGAGCACCGAGCCTCTGGTTAGAGAATGCCACTTCAAGCATCCTGATGCATGGAGAGAGAAGTTTTGTCAACTATCTGTATTGAACGGTAAGAGAAGTGCCCTGCCGAGAACACTAAGAGAGAGCGCCATCTAGAGACAACCTTCCAACTTCCATCTACCTTCATGAAGATGGATGTATTTTCCAAAAGTTTGTATTAAAACACAAGGCACGTGCTGTATGCTCACATAAGAACACCCTTTGTAGAAGATCTTCCAACTCACATCTTCTGTAATGAAGATGGAAGTACTTGCAGAAGTGTGAGTGAACGCATCAGGAGAGGTTCTAGCTAAGTAGCATTGAGAACCAAGTCTGTGTTGTAGGAAGGCAACAACGATCTAACGTCGTTACCCATGAATACGCACGCATTTCCCAAAACGTGTGTTGAAACTTCAGGAAAATGCCATAGACGTAACCCTCAGTAAGGAGAGGGAATGCAAAGTGTCTTCTACCTCCCGTCTGTCACGATGATGGAAGCTTGTTTCAGAGTGTGAATTTAAGGGTAAGGAAAGGGCCGTTAACCGATTTTGAGAAAGATCACTGTATCGAAGCCATCTTCCATCTCACATCTTCGGATGTGAAGATGAAAACTTTTGCACAGGGGTGTAAGGAAATATAAGGAAAGTGCCACAGACTGAAATCTATGAAAGAACGCCGTACAGAAAGCATCTTGCATCCCGCAATCTTCAGTCATGAGAACGGAAGCATGTGCAAAAGTGTACAAAAACATCAACATAAAGCACTTTGCTTAACGTGGTAGAAGAACACTGTGCAGCCACCATGTCTCAACTCATCACTCCTGTCGTGAAGATGGAGCTTTGTAAGGAAAGGGTAGTTAAGCAATCTTTGAGAAAGAATACTGTGTCGAAGCCATCTTCCCTCTCACGTCTTCAGACGTGAATACGTAACCGTTTGCACAGGGGTGTAAGGAAATATAAGGAAAGTGCCACAGACTGAAATCTATGAAAGAACGCCGTACACAAAGCATCTTGCATGCCACAATCTTCAGTCATGAGAACGGAAGCATGGGTAAAAGTGTGGAGGAAAACATCAACAGAAAGCAGTTTGCTTAACTCTGTAGAAGGGCACTCTGCAAGCCACCACGTCTCAACTCACCACTCCTGTGGTGAAGATGGAAGCCTTGGCAAGAGTGTGCACGAGCACGTAAAGAAAGGGCCGTCCAGTTAATTCTGAGACCCAAATCTGTGTAGATAGACTACAACACCGAACCCACCTCCTGACGAATGAATCAACCAGGGATTTCTTCCCTGTGTGTGAACCTTAAGGAAAGAGCCATAAACTTAACAGGAGATGAGAATACTGGATCGATTGCTTCTTACAACCCACGGCTTCTCTCTCGTAGACATAAACATTTGCCACGTTGGGTTGAAAGCAGAAGGAAAGTGGCTGAGACTTTGCTTCGAGAGAGGATCTTACCAAATCGATCCTTCGAGGGATGTCTTCTAACGTGTAGTGGGAAGCATTCAGATAAGTGTATTTCTCAGCATAAAGAAATGATTGTACACTTAACCTTTGGAACGAATTCCGTGGAAACCATCGGAAAACCACATTTTCTCTCATGAACCTGGAAGCATTGGCTCAAGGGTGAGGGAACATGTGACTCAGTGCGGTTTCCTAAACCCTGAGCACCGAGCATCTGGATAGAGAATGCCACTTCAAGCAGCCTGATGCACGGAGAGAGAAGCTTTCTCAGTTATGTGTGATGAACAGTAAGAGAAGTGTCCTTCGCTGAACACTAAAAAAGAGCACATTAGAGAAAACCTTCCAAATCCCATCTACCTTCATGAGGATGGCGGTATTTTTCAAAAGTGTGCATGAAAACACAAGGAAGGTGCATAGGATCACTTAAGAACACCCTTTGGAAAAGATCATCCCAACTCACATCTTCTAAAATGAACACAGACGAACTTGCAGAAGTGTTAGGGAACGCATCAGGAGAGGTTCTAGCTTAGCAGCTGTGAGAACCAAGTCTGTGTTGTAGGAAGGCAACATCGATTTAATATCGTGAACCATGAATAAACACGCGTTTCCCTGTACGTGTCAACGATAAAAAGCGATAAAAAAGCGATAAAAAAGCGATAAAAAACTGCCATAGAAGAAACTCTCAGTAATAAGAGTGTAAGCAAATGGTATTCCAACTCAGATCGTCTGTCGTGATGATGGAAGCATGTTTCAGAGTGTGAATTAAAGTGCAAAGGAATGTGCTGTTAACCAATCCTTGATAAATAAAACAATATCGAAGCCATCTTCCCTCTCACGTCTTCAGACGTGAATACGTAACCGTTTGCACAGGGGTGTAAGGAAATATAAGGAAAGTGCCACAGACTGAAATCTATGAAAGAACGCCGTACACAAAGCATCTTGCATGCCACAATCTTCAGTCATGAGAACGGAAGCATGGGTAAAAGTGTGGAGGAAAACATCAACAGAAAGCAGTTTGCTTAACTCTGTAGAAGGGCACTCTGCAAGCCACCACGTCTCAACTCACCACTCCTGTGGTGAAGATGGAAGCCTTGGCAAGAGTGTGCACGAGCACGTAAAGAAAGGGCCGTCCAGTTAATTCTGAGACCCAAATCTGTGTAGATAGACTACAACACCGAACCCACCTCCTGACGAATGAATCAACCAGGGATTTCTTCCCTGTGTGTGAACCTTAAGGAAAGAGCCATAAACTTAACAGGAGATGAGAACACTGGATCGATTGCTTCTTACAACCCACGGCTTCTCTCTCGTAGACATAAACATTTGCCACGTTGGGTTGAAAGCAGAAGGAAAGTGGCTGAGACTTTGCTTCGAGAGAGGATCTTACCAAATCGATCCTTCGAGGCATGTCTTGTGTAGTGGGAAGCATTCAGATAAGTGCGTTTCTCAGCATAAAGAAATGATTGTACACTTAACATTTGGGAAGAATTCTGTGGAAACCATCTGAAACTCACATTTTCTCTCATGAACCTGGAAGCATTGGCTCAAGGGTGAGGGAACATGTGACTCAGTGCGGTTTCCTAAACCCTGAGCACCGAGCCTCTGGATAGAGAATGCCACTTCAAGCATCCTGATGCATGGAGAGAGAAGTTTTGTCAACTATCTGTATTGAACGGTAAGAGAAGTGCCCTGCCGAGAACACTAAGAGAGAGCGCCATCTAGAGACAACCTTCCAACTTCCATCTACCTTCATGAAGATGGATGTATTTTCCAAAAGTTTGTATTAAAACACAAGGCACGTGCTGTATGCTCACATAAGAACACCCTTTGTAGAAGATCTTCCAACTCACATCTTCTGTAATGAAGATGGAAGTACTTGCAGAAGTGTGAGTGAACGCATCAGGAGAGGTTCTAGCTAAGTAGCATTGAGAACCAAGTCTGTGTTGTAGGAAGGCAACAACGATCTAACGTCGTTACCCATGAATACGCACGCATTTCCCAAAACGTGTGTTGAAACTTCAGGAAAATGCCATAGACGTAACCCTCAGTAAGGAGAGGGAATGCAAAGTGTCTTCTACCTCCCGTCTGTCACGATGATGGAAGCTTGTTTCAGAGTGTGAATTTAAGGGTAAGGAAAGGGCCGTTAACCGATCTTTGAGAAAGATCACTGTATCGAAGCCATCTTCCATCTCACATCTTCGGATGTGAAGATGAAAACTTTTGCACAGGGGTGTAAGGAAATATAAGGAAAGTGCCACAGACTGAAATCTATGAAAGAACGCCGTACAGAAAGCATCTTGCATCCCGCAATCTTCAGTCATGAGAACGGAAGCATGTGCAAAAGTGTACAAAAACATCAACATAAAGCACTTTGCTTAACGTGGTAGAAGAACACTGTGCAGCCACCATGTCTCAACTCATCACTCCTGTCGTGAAGATGGAGCTTTGTAAGGAAAGGGTAGTTAAGCAATCTTTGAGAAAGAATACTGTGTCGAAGCCATCTTCCCTCTCACGTCTTCAGACGTGAATACGTAACCGTTTGCACAGGGGTGTAAGGAAATATAAGGAAAGTGCCACAGACTGAAATCTATGAAAGAACGCCGTACACAAAGCATCTTGCATGCCACAATCTTCAGTCATGAGAACGGAAGCATGGGTAAAAGTGTGGAGGAAAACATCAACAGAAAGCAGTTTGCTTAACTCTGTAGAAGGGCACTCTGCAAGCCACCACGTCTCAACTCACCACTCCTGTGGTGAAGATGGAAGCCTTGGCAAGAGTGTGCACGAGCACGTAACGAAAGGGCCGTCCAGTTAATTCTGAGACCCAAATCTGTGTAGATAGACTACAACACCGAACCCACCTCCTGACGAATGAATCAACCAGGGATTTCTTCCCTGTGTGTGAACCTTAAGGAAAGAGCCATAAACTTAACAGGAGATGAGAACACTGGATCGATTGCTTCTTACAACCCACGGCTTCTCTCTCGTAGACATAAACATTTGCCACGTTGGGTTGAAAGCAGAAGGAAAGTGGCTGAGACTTTGCTTCGAGAGAGGATCTTACCAAATCGATCCTTCGAGGCATGTCTTGTGTAGTGGGAAGCATTCAGATAAGTGCGTTTCTCAGCATAAAGAAATGATTGTACACTTAACATTTGGAAAGAATTCTGTGGAAACCATCTGAAACTCACATTTTCTCTCATGAACCTGGAAGCATTGGCTCAAGGGTGAGGGAACATGTGACTCAGTGCGGTTTCCTAAACCCTGAGCACCGAGCCTCTGGTTAGAGAATGCCACTTCAAGCATCCTGATGCATGGAGAGAGAAGTTTTGTCAACTATCTGTACTGAACGGTAAGAGAAGTGCCCTGCCGAGAACACTAAGAGAGAGCGCCATCTAGAGACAACCTTCCAACTTCCATCTACCTTCATGAAGATGGATGTATTTTCCAAAAGTTTGTATTAAAACACAAGGCACGTGCTGTATGCTCACATAAGAACACCCTTTGTAGAAGATCTTCCAACTCACATCTTCTGTAATGAAGATGGAAGTACTTGCAGAAGTGTGAGTGAACGCATCAGGAGAGGTTCTAGCTAAGTAGCATTGAGAACCAAGTCTGTGTTGTAGGAAGGCAACAACGATCTAACGTCGTTACCCATGAATACGCACGCATTTCCCAAAACGTGTGTTGAAACTTCAGGAAAATGCCATAGACGTAACCCTCAGTAAGGAGAGGGAATGCAAAGTGTCTTCTACCTCCCGTCTGTCACGATGATGGAAGCTTGTTTCAGAGTGTGAATTTAAGGGTAAGGAAAGGGCCGTTAACCGATCTTTGAGAAAGATCACTGTATCGAAGCCATCTTCCATCTCACATCTTCGGATGTGAAGATGAAAACTTTTGCACAGGGGTGTAAGGAAATATAAGGAAAGTGCCACAGACTGAAATCTATGAAAGAACGCCGTACAGAAAGCATCTTGCATCCCGCAATCTTCAGTCATGAGAACGGAAGCATGTGCAAAAGTGTACAAAAACATCAACATAAAGCACTTTGCTTAACGTGGTAGAAGAACACTGTGCAGCCACCATGTCTCAACTCATCACTCCTGTCGTGAAGATGGAGCTTTGTAAGGAAAGGGTAGTTAAGCAATCTTTGAGAAAGAATACTGTGTCGAAGCCATCTTCCCTCTCACGTCTTCAGACGTGAATACGTAACCGTTTGCACAGGGGTGTAAGGAAATATAAGGAAAGTGCCACAGACTGAAATCTATGAAAGAACGCCGTACACAAAGCATCTTGCATGCCACAATCTTCAGTCATGAGAACGGAAGCATGGGTAAAAGTGTGGAGGAAAACATCAACAGAAAGCAGTTTGCTTAACTCTGTAGAAGGGCACTCTGCAAGCCACCACGTCTCAACTCACCACTCCTGTGGTGAAGATGGAAGCCTTGGCAAGAGTGTGCACGAGCACGTAAAGAAAGGGCCGTCCAGTTAATTCTGAGACCCAAATCTGTGTAGATAGACTACAACACCGAACCCACCTCCTGACGAATGAATCAACCAGGGATTTCTTCCCTGTGTGTGAACCTTAAGGAAAGAGCCATAAACTTAACAGGAGATGAGAACACTGGATCGATTGCTTCTTACAACCCACGGCTTCTCTCTCGTAGACATAAACATTTGCCACGTTGGGTTGAAAGCAGAAGGAAAGTGGCTGAGACTTTGCTTCGAGAGAGGATCTTACCAAATCGATCCTTCGAGGGATGTCTTCTAACGTGTAGTGGGAAGCATTCAGATAAGTGTATTTCTCAGCATAAAGAAATGATTGTACACTTAACCTTTGGAACGAATTCCGTGGAAACCATCGGAAAACCACATTTTCTCTCATGAACCTGGAAGCATTGGCTCAAGGGTGAGGGAACATGTGACTCAGTGCGGTTTCCTAAACCCTGAGCACCGAGCATCTGGATAGAGAATGCCACTTCAAGCAGCCTGATGCACGGAGAGAGAAGCTTTCTCAGTTATGTGTGATGAACAGTAAGAGAAGTGTCCTTCGCTGAACACTAAAAAAGAGCACATTAGAGAAAACCTTCCAAATCCCATCTACCTTCATGAGGATGGCGGTATTTTTCAAAAGTGTGCATGAAAACACAAGGAAGGTGCATAGGATCACTTAAGAACACCCTTTGGAAAAGATCATCCCAACTCACATCTTCTAAAATGAACACAGACGAACTTGCAGAAGTGTTAGGGAACGCATCAGGAGAGGTTCTAGCTTAGCAGCTGTGAGAACCAAGTCTGTGTTGTAGGAAGGCAACATCGATTTAATATCGTGAACCATGAATAAACACGCGTTTCCCTGTACGTGTCAACGATAAAAAGCGATAAAAAAGCGATAAAAAAGCGATAAAAAACTGCCATAGAAGAAACTCTCAGTAATAAGAGTGTAAGCAAATGGTATTCCAACTCAGATCGTCTGTCGTGATGATGGAAGCATGTTTCAGAGTGTGAATTAAAGTGCAAAGGAATGTGCTGTTAACCAATCCTTGATAAATAAAACAATATCGAAGCCATCTTCCCTCTCACGTCTTCAGACGTGAATACGTAACCGTTTGCACAGGGGTGTAAGGAAATATAAGGAAAGTGCCACAGACTGAAATCTATGAAAGAACGCCGTACACAAAGCATCTTGCATGCCACAATCTTCAGTCATGAGAACGGAAGCATGGGTAAAAGTGTGGAGGAAAACATCAACAGAAAGCAGTTTGCTTAACTCTGTAGAAGGGCACTCTGCAAGCCACCACGTCTCAACTCACCACTCCTGTGGTGAAGATGGAAGCCTTGGCAAGAGTGTGCACGAGCACGTAAAGAAAGGGCCGTCCAGTTAATTCTGAGACCCAAATCTGTGTAGATAGACTACAACACCGAACCCACCTCCTGACGAATGAATCAACCAGGGATTTCTTCCCTGTGTGTGAACCTTAAGGAAAGAGCCATAAACTTAACAGGAGATGAGAACACTGGATCGATTGCTTCTTACAACCCACGGCTTCTCTCTCGTAGACATAAACATTTGCCACGTTGGGTTGAAAGCAGAAGGAAAGTGGCTGAGACTTTGCTTCGAGAGAGGATCTTACCAAATCGATCCTTCGAGGCATGTCTTGTGTAGTGGGAAGCATTCAGATAAGTGCGTTTCTCAGCATAAAGAAATGATTGTACACTTAACATTTGGGAAGAATTCTGTGGAAACCATCTGAAACTCACATTTTCTCTCATGAACCTGGAAGCATTGGCTCAAGGGTGAGGGAACATGTGACTCAGTGCGGTTTCCTAAACCCTGAGCACCGAGCCTCTGGATAGAGAATGCCACTTCAAGCATCCTGATGCATGGAGAGAGAAGTTTTGTCAACTATCTGTATTGAACGGTAAGAGAAGTGCCCTGCCGAGAACACTAAGAGAGAGCGCCATCTAGAGACAACCTTCCAACTTCCATCTACCTTCATGAAGATGGATGTATTTTCCAAAAGTTTGTATTAAAACACAAGGCACGTGCTGTATGCTCACATAAGAACACCCTTTGTAGAAGATCTTCCAACTCACATCTTCTGTAATGAAGATGGAAGTACTTGCAGAAGTGTGAGTGAACGCATCAGGAGAGGTTCTAGCTAAGTAGCATTGAGAACCAAGTCTGTGTTGTAGGAAGGCAACAACGATCTAACGTCGTTACCCATGAATACGCACGCATTTCCCAAAACGTGTGTTGAAACTTCAGGAAAATGCCATAGACGTAACCCTCAGTAAGGAGAGGGAATGCAAAGTGTCTTCTACCTCCCGTCTGTCACGATGATGGAAGCTTGTTTCAGAGTGTGAATTTAAGGGTAAGGAAAGGGCCGTTAACCGATCTTTGAGAAAGATCACTGTATCGAAGCCATCTTCCATCTCACATCTTCGGATGTGAAGATGAAAACTTTTGCACAGGGGTGTAAGGAAATATAAGGAAAGTGCCACAGACTGAAATCTATGAAAGAACGCCGTACAGAAAGCATCTTGCATCCCGCAATCTTCAGTCATGAGAACGGAAGCATGTGCAAAAGTGTACAAAAACATCAACATAAAGCACTTTGCTTAACGTGGTAGAAGAACACTGTGCAGCCACCATGTCTCAACTCATCACTCCTGTCGTGAAGATGGAGCTTTGTAAGGAAAGGGTAGTTAAGCAATCTTTGAGAAAGAATACTGTGTCGAAGCCATCTTCCCTCTCACGTCTTCAGACGTGAATACGTAACCGTTTGCACAGGGGTGTAAGGAAATATAAGGAAAGTGCCACAGACTGAAATCTATGAAAGAACGCCGTACACAAAGCATCTTGCATGCCACAATCTTCAGTCATGAGAACGGAAGCATGGGTAAAAGTGTGGAGGAAAACATCAACAGAAAGCAGTTTGCTTAACTCTGTAGAAGGGCACTCTGCAAGCCACCACGTCTCAACTCACCACTCCTGTGGTGAAGATGGAAGCCTTGGCAAGAGTGTGCACGAGCACGTAACGAAAGGGCCGTCCAGTTAATTCTGAGACCCAAATCTGTGTAGATAGACTACAACACCGAACCCACCTCCTGACGAATGAATCAACCAGGGATTTCTTCCCTGTGTGTGAACCTTAAGGAAAGAGCCATAAACTTAACAGGAGATGAGAACACTGGATCGATTGCTTCTTACAACCCACGGCTTCTCTCTCGTAGACATAAACATTTGCCACGTTGGGTTGAAAGCAGAAGGAAAGTGGCTGAGACTTTGCTTCGAGAGAGGATCTTACCAAATCGATCCTTCGAGGCATGTCTTGTGTAGTGGGAAGCATTCAGATAAGTGCGTTTCTCAGCATAAAGAAATGATTGTACACTTAACATTTGGAAAGAATTCTGTGGAAACCATCTGAAACTCACATTTTCTCTCATGAACCTGGAAGCATTGGCTCAAGGGTGAGGGAACATGTGACTCAGTGCGGTTTCCTAAACCCTGAGCACCGAGCCTCTGGTTAGAGAATGCCACTTCAAGCATCCTGATGCATGGAGAGAGAAGTTTTGTCAACTATCTGTACTGAACGGTAAGAGAAGTGCCCTGCCGAGAACACTAAGAGAGAGCGCCATCTAGAGACAACCTTCCAACTTCCATCTACCTTCATGAAGATGGATGTATTTTCCAAAAGTTTGTATTAAAACACAAGGCACGTGCTGTATGCTCACATAAGAACACCCTTTGTAGAAGATCTTCCAACTCACATCTTCTGTAATGAAGATGGAAGTACTTGCAGAAGTGTGAGTGAACGCATCAGGAGAGGTTCTAGCTAAGTAGCATTGAGAACCAAGTCTGTGTTGTAGGAAGGCAACAACGATCTAACGTCGTTACCCATGAATACGCACGCATTTCCCAAAACGTGTGTTGAAACTTCAGGAAAATGCCATAGACGTAACCCTCAGTAAGGAGAGGGAATGCAAAGTGTCTTCTACCTCCCGTCTGTCACGATGATGGAAGCTTGTTTCAGAGTGTGAATTTAAGGGTAAGGAAAGGGCCGTTAACCGATCTTTGAGAAAGATCACTGTATCGAAGCCATCTTCCATCTCACATCTTCGGATGTGAAGATGAAAACTTTTGCACAGGGGTGTAAGGAAATATAAGGAAAGTGCCACAGACTGAAATCTATGAAAGAACGCCGTACAGAAAGCATCTTGCATCCCGCAATCTTCAGTCATGAGAACGGAAGCATGTGCAAAAGTGTACAAAAACATCAACATAAAGCACTTTGCTTAACGTGGTAGAAGAACACTGTGCAGCCACCATGTCTCAACTCATCACTCCTGTCGTGAAGATGGAGCTTTGTAAGGAAAGGGTAGTTAAGCAATCTTTGAGAAAGAATACTGTGTCGAAGCCATCTTCCCTCTCACGTCTTCAGACGTGAATACGTAACCGTTTGCACAGGGGTGTAAGGAAATATAAGGAAAGTGCCACAGACTGAAATCTATGAAAGAACGCCGTACACAAAGCATCTTGCATGCCACAATCTTCAGTCATGAGAACGGAAGCATGGGTAAAAGTGTGGAGGAAAACATCAACAGAAAGCAGTTTGCTTAACTCTGTAGAAGGGCACTCTGCAAGCCACCACGTCTCAACTCACCACTCCTGTGGTGAAGATGGAAGCCTTGGCAAGAGTGTGCACGAGCACATAACGAAAGGGCCGTCCAGTTAATTCTGAGACCCAAATCTGTGTAGATAGACTACAACACCGAACCCACCTCCTGACGAATGAATCAACCAGGGATTTCTTCCCTGTGTGTGGAACCTTAAGGAAAGTGCCATAAACTTAACAGGAGATGAGAACACTGGATCGATTGCTTCTTACAACCCACGGCTTCTCTCTCGTAGACATAAACATTTGCCACGTTGGGTTGAAAGCAGAAGGAAAGTGGCTGAGACTTTGCTTCGAGAGAGGATCTTACCAAATCGATCCTTCGAGGCATGTCTTGTGTAGTGGGAAGCATTCAGATAAGTGCGTTTCTCAGCATAAAGAAATGATTGTACACTTAACATTTGGAAAGAATTCTGTGGAAACCATCTGAAACTCACATTTTCTCTCATGAACCTGGAAGCATTGGCTCAAGGGTGAGGGAACATGTGACTCAGTGCGGTTTCCTAAACCCTGAGCACCGAGCCTCTGGTTAGAGAATGCCACTTCAAGCATCCTGATGCATGGAGAGAGAAGTTTTGTCAACTATCTGTATTGAACGGTAAGAGAAGTGCCCTGCCGAGAACACTAAGAGAGAGCGCCATCTAGAGACAACCTTCCAACTTCCATCTACCTTCATGAAGATGGATGTATTTTCCAAAAGTTTGTATTAAAACACAAGGCACGTGCTGTATGCTCACATAAGAACACCCTTTGTAGAAGATCTTCCAACTCACATCTTCTGTAATGAAGATGGAAGTACTTGCAGAAGTGTGAGTGAACGCATCAGGAGAGGTTCTAGCTAAGTAGCATTGAGAACCAAGTCTGTGTTGTAGGAAGGCAACAACGATCTAACGTCGTTACCCATGAATACGCACGCATTTCCCAAAACGTGTGTTGAAACTTCAGGAAAATGCCATAGACGTAACCCTCAGTAAGGAGAGGGAATGCAAAGTGTCTTCTACCTCCCGTCTGTCACGATGATGGAAGCTTGTTTCAGAGTGTGAATTTAAGGGTAAGGAAAGGGCCGTTAACCGATCTTTGAGAAAGATCACTGTATCGAAGCCATCTTCCATCTCACATCTTCGGATGTGAAGATGAAAACTTTTGCACAGGGGTGTAAGGAAATATAAGGAAAGTGCCACAGACTGAAATCTATGAAAGAACGCCGTACAGAAAGCATCTTGCATCCCGCCATCTTCAGTCATGAGAACGGAAGCATGTGCAAAAGTGTACAAAAACATCAACATAAAGCACTTTGCTTAACGTGGTAGAAGAACACTGTGCAGCCACCATGTCTCAACTCATCACTCCTGTCGTGAAGATGGAGCTTTGTAAGGAAAGGGTAGTTAAGCAATCTTTGAGAAAGAATACTGTGTCGAAGCCATCTTCCCTCTCACGTCTTCAGACGTGAATACGTAACCGTTTGCACAGGGGTGTAAGGAAATATAAGGAAAGTGCCACAGACTGAAATCTATGAAAGAACGCCGTACACAAAGCATCTTGCATGCCACAATCTTCAGTCATGAGAACGGAAGCATGGGTAAAAGTGTGGAGGAAAACATCAACAGAAAGCAGTTTGCTTAACTCTGTAGAAGGGCACTCTGCAAGCCACCACGTCTCAACTCACCACTCCTGTGGTGAAGATGGAAGCCTTGGCAAGAGTGTGCACGAGCACGTAACGAAAGGGCCGTCCAGTTAATTCTGAGACCCAAATCTGTGTAGATAGACTACAACACCGAACCCACCTCCTGACGAATGAATCAACCAGGGATTTCTTCCCTGTGTGTGAACCTTAAGGAAAGAGCCATAAACTTAACAGGAGATGAGAACACTGGATCGATTGCTTCTTACAACCCACGGCTTCTCTCTCGTAGACATAAACATTTGCCACGTTGGGTTGAAAGCAGAAGGAAAGTGGCTGAGACTTTGCTTCGAGAGAGGATCTTACCAAATCGATCCTTCGAGGCATGTCTTGTGTAGTGGGAAGCATTCAGATAAGTGCGTTTCTCAGCATAAAGAAATGATTGTACACTTAACATTTGGAAAGAATTCTGTGGAAACCATCTGAAACTCACATTTTCTCTCATGAACCTGGAAGCATTGGCTCAAGGGTGAGGGAACATGTGACTCAGTGCGGTTTCCTAAACCCTGAGCACCGAGCCTCTGGTTAGAGAATGCCACTTCAAGCATCCTGATGCATGGAGAGAGAAGTTTTGTCAACTATCTGTACTGAACGGTAAGAGAAGTGCCCTGCCGAGAACACTAAGAGAGAGCGCCATCTAGAGACAACCTTCCAACTTCCATCTACCTTCATGAAGATGGATGTATTTTCCAAAAGTTTGTATTAAAACACAAGGCACGTGCTGTATGCTCACATAAGAACACCCTTTGTAGAAGATCTTCCAACTCACATCTTCTGTAATGAAGATGGAAGTACTTGCAGAAGTGTGAGTGAACGCATCAGGAGAGGTTCTAGCTAAGTAGCATTGAGAACCAAGTCTGTGTTGTAGGAAGGCAACAACGATCTAACGTCGTTACCCATGAATACGCACGCATTTCCCAAAACGTGTGTTGAAACTTCAGGAAAATGCCATAGACGTAACCCTCAGTAAGGAGAGGGAATGCAAAGTGTCTTCTACCTCCCGTCTGTCACGATGATGGAAGCTTGTTTCAGAGTGTGAATTTAAGGGTAAGGAAAGGGCCGTTAACCGATCTTTGAGAAAGATCACTGTATCGAAGCCATCTTCCATCTCACATCTTCGGATGTGAAGATGAAAACTTTTGCACAGGGGTGTAAGGAAATATAAGGAAAGTGCCACAGACTGAAATCTATGAAAGAACGCCGTACAGAAAGCATCTTGCATCCCGCAATCTTCAGTCATGAGAACGGAAGCATGTGCAAAAGTGTACAAAAACATCAACATAAAGCACTTTGCTTAACGTGGTAGAAGAACACTGTGCAGCCACCATGTCTCAACTCATCACTCCTGTCGTGAAGATGGAGCTTTGTAAGGAAAGGGTAGTTAAGCAATCTTTGAGAAAGAATACTGTGTCGAAGCCATCTTCCCTCTCACGTCTTCAGACGTGAATACGTAACCGTTTGCACAGGGGTGTAAGGAAATATAAGGAAAGTGCCACAGACTGAAATCTATGAAAGAACGCCGTACACAAAGCATCTTGCATGCCACAATCTTCAGTCATGAGAACGGAAGCATGGGTAAAAGTGTGGAGGAAAACATCAACAGAAAGCAGTTTGCTTAACTCTGTAGAAGGGCACTCTGCAAGCCACCACGTCTCAACTCACCACTCCTGTGGTGAAGATGGAAGCCTTGGCAAGAGTGTGCACGAGCACATAACGAAAGGGCCGTCCAGTTAATTCTGAGACCCAAATCTGTGTAGATAGACTACAACACCGAACCCACCTCCTGACGAATGAATCAACCAGGGATTTCTTCCCTGTGTGTGGAACCTTAAGGAAAGTGCCATAAACTTAACAGGAGATGAGAACACTGGATCGATTGCTTCTTACAACCCACGGCTTCTCTCTCGTAGACATAAACATTTGCCACGTTGGGTTGAAAGCAGAAGGAAAGTGGCTGAGACTTTGCTTCGAGAGAGGATCTTACCAAATCGATCCTTCGAGGCATGTCTTCTATCGTGTAGTGGGAAGCATTCAGATAAGTGCGTTTCTCAGCATAAAGAAATGATTGTACACTTAACATTTGGAAAGAATTCTGTGGAAACCATCTGAAACTCACATTTTCTCTCATGAACCTGGAAGCATTGGCTCAAGGGTGAGGGAACATGTGACTCAGTGCGGTTTCCTAAACCCTGAGCACCGAGCCTCTGGTTAGAGAATGCCACTTCAAGCATCCTGATGCATGGAGAGAGAAGTTTTGTCAACTATCTGTATTGAACGGTAAGAGAAGTGCCCTGCCGAGAACACTAAGAGAGAGCGCCATCTAGAGACAACCTTCCAACTTCCATCTACCTTCATGAAGATGGATGTATTTTCCAAAAGTTTGTATTAAAACACAAGGCACGTGCTGTATGCTCACATAAGAACACCCTTTGTAGAAGATCTTCCAACTCACATCTTCTGTAATGAAGATGGAAGTACTTGCAGAAGTGTGAGTGAACGCATCAGGAGAGGTTCTAGCTAAGTAGCATTGAGAACCAAGTCTGTGTTGTAGGAAGGCAACAACGATCTAACGTCGTTACCCATGAATACGCACGCATTTCCCAAAACGTGTGTTGAAACTTCAGGAAAATGCCATAGACGTAACCCTCAGTAAGGAGAGGGAATGCAAAGTGTCTTCTACCTCCCGTCTGTCACGATGATGGAAGCTTGTTTCAGAGTGTGAATTTAAGGGTAAGGAAAGGGCCGTTAACCGATTTTGAGAAAGATCACTGTATCGAAGCCATCTTCCATCTCACATCTTCGGATGTGAAGATGAAAACTTTTGCACAGGGGTGTAAGGAAATATAAGGAAAGTGCCACAGACTGAAATCTATGAAAGAACGCCGTACAGAAAGCATCTTGCATCCCGCAATCTTCAGTCATGAGAACGGAAGCATGTGCAAAAGTGTACAAAAACATCAACATAAAGCACTTTGCTTAACGTGGTAGAAGAACACTGTGCAGCCACCATGTCTCAACTCATCACTCCTGTCGTGAAGATGGAGCTTTGTAAGGAAAGGGTAGTTAAGCAATCTTTGAGAAAGAATACTGTGTCGAAGCCATCTTCCCTCTCACGTCTTCAGACGTGAATACGTAACCGTTTGCACAGGGGTGTAAGGAAATATAAGGAAAGTGCCACAGACTGAAATCTATGAAAGAACGCCGTACACAAAGCATCTTGCATGCCACAATCTTCAGTCATGAGAACGGAAGCATGGGTAAAAGTGTGGAGGAAAACATCAACAGAAAGCAGTTTGCTTAACTCTGTAGAAGGGCACTCTGCAAGCCACCACGTCTCAACTCACCACTCCTGTGGTGAAGATGGAAGCCTTGGCAAGAGTGTGCACGAGCACGTAAAGAAAGGGCCGTCCAGTTAATTCTGAGACCCAAATCTGTGTAGATAGACTACAACACCGAACCCACCTCCTGACGAATGAATCAACCAGGGATTTCTTCCCTGTGTGTGAACCTTAAGGAAAGAGCCATAAACTTAACAGGAGATGAGAATACTGGATCGATTGCTTCTTACAACCCACGGCTTCTCTCTCGTAGACATAAACATTTGCCACGTTGGGTTGAAAGCAGAAGGAAAGTGGCTGAGACTTTGCTTCGAGAGAGGATCTTACCAAATCGATCCTTCGAGGGATGTCTTCTAACGTGTAGTGGGAAGCATTCAGATAAGTGTATTTCTCAGCATAAAGAAATGATTGTACACTTAACCTTTGGAACGAATTCCGTGGAAACCATCGGAAAACCACATTTTCTCTCATGAACCTGGAAGCATTGGCTCAAGGGTGAGGGAACATGTGACTCAGTGCGGTTTCCTAAACCCTGAGCACCGAGCATCTGGATAGAGAATGCCACTTCAAGCAGCCTGATGCACGGAGAGAGAAGCTTTCTCAGTTATGTGTGATGAACAGTAAGAGAAGTGTCCTTCGCTGAACACTAAAAAAGAGCACATTAGAGAAAACCTTCCAAATCCCATCTACCTTCATGAGGATGGCGGTATTTTTCAAAAGTGTGCATGAAAACACAAGGAAGGTGCATAGGATCACTTAAGAACACCCTTTGGAAAAGATCATCCCAACTCACATCTTCTAAAATGAACACAGACGAACTTGCAGAAGTGTTAGGGAACGCATCAGGAGAGGTTCTAGCTTAGCAGCTGTGAGAACCAAGTCTGTGTTGTAGGAAGGCAACATCGATTTAATATCGTGAACCATGAATAAACACGCGTTTCCCTGTACGTGTCAACGATAAAAAGCGATAAAAAAGCGATAAAAAAGCGATAAAAAACTGCCATAGAAGAAACTCTCAGTAATAAGAGTGTAAGCAAATGGTATTCCAACTCAGATCGTCTGTCGTGATGATGGAAGCATGTTTCAGAGTGTGAATTAAAGTGCAAAGGAATGTGCTGTTAACCAATCCTTGATAAATAAAACAATATCGAAGCCATCTTCCCTCTCACGTCTTCAGACGTGAATACGTAACCGTTTGCACAGGGGTGTAAGGAAATATAAGGAAAGTGCCACAGACTGAAATCTATGAAAGAACGCCGTACACAAAGCATCTTGCATGCCACAATCTTCAGTCATGAGAACGGAAGCATGGGTAAAAGTGTGGAGGAAAACATCAACAGAAAGCAGTTTGCTTAACTCTGTAGAAGGGCACTCTGCAAGCCACCACGTCTCAACTCACCACTCCTGTGGTGAAGATGGAAGCCTTGGCAAGAGTGTGCACGAGCACGTAAAGAAAGGGCCGTCCAGTTAATTCTGAGACCCAAATCTGTGTAGATAGACTACAACACCGAACCCACCTCCTGACGAATGAATCAACCAGGGATTTCTTCCCTGTGTGTGAACCTTAAGGAAAGAGCCATAAACTTAACAGGAGATGAGAACACTGGATCGATTGCTTCTTACAACCCACGGCTTCTCTCTCGTAGACATAAACATTTGCCACGTTGGGTTGAAAGCAGAAGGAAAGTGGCTGAGACTTTGCTTCGAGAGAGGATCTTACCAAATCGATCCTTCGAGGCATGTCTTGTGTAGTGGGAAGCATTCAGATAAGTGCGTTTCTCAGCATAAAGAAATGATTGTACACTTAACATTTGGAAAGAATTCTGTGGAAACCATCTGAAACTCACATTTTCTCTCATGAACCTGGAAGCATTGGCTCAAGGGTGAGGGAACATGTGACTCAGTGCGGTTTCCTAAACCCTGAGCACCGAGCCTCTGGATAGAGAATGCCACTTCAAGCATCCTGATGCATGGAGAGAGAAGTTTTGTCAACTATCTGTATTGAACGGTAAGAGAAGTGCCCTGCCGAGAACACTAAGAGAGAGCGCCATCTAGAGACAACCTTCCAACTTCCATCTACCTTCATGAAGATGGATGTATTTTCCAAAAGTTTGTATTAAAACACAAGGCACGTGCTGTATGCTCACATAAGAACACCCTTTGTAGAAGATCTTCCAACTCACATCTTCTGTAATGAAGATGGAAGTACTTGCAGAAGTGTGAGTGAACGCATCAGGAGAGGTTCTAGCTAAGTAGCATTGAGAACCAAGTCTGTGTTGTAGGAAGGCAACAACGATCTAACGTCGTTACCCATGAATACGCACGCATTTCCCAAAACGTGTGTTGAAACTTCAGGAAAATGCCATAGACGTAACCCTCAGTAAGGAGAGGGAATGCAAAGTGTCTTCTACCTCCCGTCTGTCACGATGATGGAAGCTTGTTTCAGAGTGTGAATTTAAGGGTAAGGAAAGGGCCGTTAACCGATCTTTGAGAAAGATCACTGTATCGAAGCCATCTTCCATCTCACATCTTCGGATGTGAAGATGAAAACTTTTGCACAGGGGTGTAAGGAAATATAAGGAAAGTGCCACAGACTGAAATCTATGAAAGAACGCCGTACAGAAAGCATCTTGCATCCCGCAATCTTCAGTCATGAGAACGGAAGCATGTGCAAAAGTGTACAAAAACATCAACATAAAGCACTTTGCTTAACGTGGTAGAAGAACACTGTGCAGCCACCATGTCTCAACTCATCACTCCTGTCGTGAAGATGGAGCTTTGTAAGGAAAGGGTAGTTAAGCAATCTTTGAGAAAGAATACTGTGTCGAAGCCATCTTCCCTCTCACGTCTTCAGACGTGAATACGTAACCGTTTGCACAGGGGTGTAAGGAAATATAAGGAAAGTGCCACAGACTGAAATCTATGAAAGAACGCCGTACACAAAGCATCTTGCATGCCACAATCTTCAGTCATGAGAACGGAAGCATGGGTAAAAGTGTGGAGGAAAACATCAACAGAAAGCAGTTTGCTTAACTCTGTAGAAGGGCACTCTGCAAGCCACCACGTCTCAACTCACCACTCCTGTGGTGAAGATGGAAGCCTTGGCAAGAGTGTGCACGAGCACGTAACGAAAGGGCCGTCCAGTTAATTCTGAGACCCAAATCTGTGTAGATAGACTACAACACCGAACCCACCTCCTGACGAATGAATCAACCAGGGATTTCTTCCCTGTGTGTGAACCTTAAGGAAAGAGCCATAAACTTAACAGGAGATGAGAACACTGGATCGATTGCTTCTTACAACCCACGGCTTCTCTCTCGTAGACATAAACATTTGCCACGTTGGGTTGAAAGCAGAAGGAAAGTGGCTGAGACTTTGCTTCGAGAGAGGATCTTACCAAATCGATCCTTCGAGGCATGTCTTGTGTAGTGGGAAGCATTCAGATAAGTGCGTTTCTCAGCATAAAGAAATGATTGTACACTTAACATTTGGAAAGAATTCTGTGGAAACCATCTGAAACTCACATTTTCTCTCATGAACCTGGAAGCATTGGCTCAAGGGTGAGGGAACATGTGACTCAGTGCGGTTTCCTAAACCCTGAGCACCGAGCCTCTGGTTAGAGAATGCCACTTCAAGCATCCTGATGCATGGAGAGAGAAGTTTTGTCAACTATCTGTACTGAACGGTAAGAGAAGTGCCCTGCCGAGAACACTAAGAGAGAGCGCCATCTAGAGACAACCTTCCAACTTCCATCTACCTTCATGAAGATGGATGTATTTTCCAAAAGTTTGTATTAAAACACAAGGCACGTGCTGTATGCTCACATAAGAACACCCTTTGTAGAAGATCTTCCAACTCACATCTTCTGTAATGAAGATGGAAGTACTTGCAGAAGTGTGAGTGAACGCATCAGGAGAGGTTCTAGCTAAGTAGCATTGAGAACCAAGTCTGTGTTGTAGGAAGGCAACAACGATCTAACGTCGTTACCCATGAATACGCACGCATTTCCCAAAACGTGTGTTGAAACTTCAGGAAAATGCCATAGACGTAACCCTCAGTAAGGAGAGGGAATGCAAAGTGTCTTCTACCTCCCGTCTGTCACGATGATGGAAGCTTGTTTCAGAGTGTGAATTTAAGGGTAAGGAAAGGGCCGTTAACCGATCTTTGAGAAAGATCACTGTATCGAAGCCATCTTCCATCTCACATCTTCGGATGTGAAGATGAAAACTTTTGCACAGGGGTGTAAGGAAATATAAGGAAAGTGCCACAGACTGAAATCTATGAAAGAACGCCGTACAGAAAGCATCTTGCATCCCGCAATCTTCAGTCATGAGAACGGAAGCATGTGCAAAAGTGTACAAAAACATCAACATAAAGCACTTTGCTTAACGTGGTAGAAGAACACTGTGCAGCCACCATGTCTCAACTCATCACTCCTGTCGTGAAGATGGAGCTTTGTAAGGAAAGGGTAGTTAAGCAATCTTTGAGAAAGAATACTGTGTCGAAGCCATCTTCCCTCTCACGTCTTCAGACGTGAATACGTAACCGTTTGCACAGGGGTGTAAGGAAATATAAGGAAAGTGCCACAGACTGAAATCTATGAAAGAACGCCGTACACAAAGCATCTTGCATGCCACAATCTTCAGTCATGAGAACGGAAGCATGGGTAAAAGTGTGGAGGAAAACATCAACAGAAAGCAGTTTGCTTAACTCTGTAGAAGGGCACTCTGCAAGCCACCACGTCTCAACTCACCACTCCTGTGGTGAAGATGGAAGCCTTGGCAAGAGTGTGCACGAGCACATAACGAAAGGGCCGTCCAGTTAATTCTGAGACCCAAATCTGTGTAGATAGACTACAACACCGAACCCACCTCCTGACGAATGAATCAACCAGGGATTTCTTCCCTGTGTGTGGAACCTTAAGGAAAGTGCCATAAACTTAACAGGAGATGAGAACACTGGATCGATTGCTTCTTACAACCCACGGCTTCTCTCTCGTAGACATAAACATTTGCCACGTTGGGTTGAAAGCAGAAGGAAAGTGGCTGAGACTTTGCTTCGAGAGAGGATCTTACCAAATCGATCCTTCGAGGCATGTCTTGTGTAGTGGGAAGCATTCAGATAAGTGCGTTTCTCAGCATAAAGAAATGATTGTACACTTAACATTTGGAAAGAATTCTGTGGAAACCATCTGAAACTCACATTTTCTCTCATGAACCTGGAAGCATTGGCTCAAGGGTGAGGGAACATGTGACTCAGTGCGGTTTCCTAAACCCTGAGCACCGAGCCTCTGGTTAGAGAATGCCACTTCAAGCATCCTGATGCATGGAGAGAGAAGTTTTGTCAACTATCTGTATTGAACGGTAAGAGAAGTGCCCTGCCGAGAACACTAAGAGAGAGCGCCATCTAGAGACAACCTTCCAACTTCCATCTACCTTCATGAAGATGGATGTATTTTCCAAAAGTTTGTATTAAAACACAAGGCACGTGCTGTATGCTCACATAAGAACACCCTTTGTAGAAGATCTTCCAACTCACATCTTCTGTAATGAAGATGGAAGTACTTGCAGAAGTGTGAGTGAACGCATCAGGAGAGGTTCTAGCTAAGTAGCATTGAGAACCAAGTCTGTGTTGTAGGAAGGCAACAACGATCTAACGTCGTTACCCATGAATACGCACGCATTTCCCAAAACGTGTGTTGAAACTTCAGGAAAATGCCATAGACGTAACCCTCAGTAAGGAGAGGGAATGCAAAGTGTCTTCTACCTCCCGTCTGTCACGATGATGGAAGCTTGTTTCAGAGTGTGAATTTAAGGGTAAGGAAAGGGCCGTTAACCGATCTTTGAGAAAGATCACTGTATCGAAGCCATCTTCCATCTCACATCTTCGGATGTGAAGATGAAAACTTTTGCACAGGGGTGTAAGGAAATATAAGGAAAGTGCCACAGACTGAAATCTATGAAAGAACGCCGTACAGAAAGCATCTTGCATCCCGCAATCTTCAGTCATGAGAACGGAAGCATGTGCAAAAGTGTACAAAAACATCAACATAAAGCACTTTGCTTAACGTGGTAGAAGAACACTGTGCAGCCACCATGTCTCAACTCATCACTCCTGTCGTGAAGATGGAGCTTTGTAAGGAAAGGGTAGTTAAGCAATCTTTGAGAAAGAATACTGTGTCGAAGCCATCTTCCCTCTCACGTCTTCAGACGTGAATACGTAACCGTTTGCACAGGGGTGTAAGGAAATATAAGGAAAGTGCCACAGACTGAAATCTATGAAAGAACGCCGTACACAAAGCATCTTGCATGCCACAATCTTCAGTCATGAGAACGGAAGCATGGGTAAAAGTGTGGAGGAAAACATCAACAGAAAGCAGTTTGCTTAACTCTGTAGAAGGGCACTCTGCAAGCCACCACGTCTCAACTCACCACTCCTGTGGTGAAGATGGAAGCCTTGGCAAGAGTGTGCACGAGCACATAACGAAAGGGCCGTCCAGTTAATTCTGAGACCCAAATCTGTGTAGATAGACTACAACACCGAACCCACCTCCTGACGAATGAATCAACCAGGGATTTCTTCCCTGTGTGTGGAACCTTAAGGAAAGTGCCATAAACTTAACAGGAGATGAGAACACTGGATCGATTGCTTCTTACAACCCACGGCTTCTCTCTCGTAGACATAAACATTTGCCACGTTGGGTTGAAAGCAGAAGGAAAGTGGCTGAAACTTTGCTTCGAGAGAGGATCTTACCAAATCGATCCTTCGAGGCATGTCTTGTGTAGTGGGAAGCATTCAGATAAGTGCGTTTCTCAGCATAAAGAAATGATTGTACACTTAACATTTGGAAAGAATTCTGTGGAAACCATCTGAAACTCACATTTTCTCTCATGAACCTGGAAGCATTGGCTCAAGGGTGAGGGAACATGTGACTCAGTGCGGTTTCCTAAACCCTGAGCACCGAGCCTCTGGTTAGAGAATGCCACTTCAAGCATCCTGATGCATGGAGAGAGAAGTTTTGTCAACTATCTGTATTGAACGGTAAGAGAAGTGCCCTGCCGAGAACACTAAGAGAGAGCGCCATCTAGAGACAACCTTCCAACTTCCATCTACCTTCATGAAGATGGATGTATTTTCCAAAAGTTTGTATTAAAACACAAGGCACGTGCTGTATGCTCACATAAGAACACCCTTTGTAGAAGATCTTCCAACTCACATCTTCTGTAATGAAGATGGAAGTACTTGCAGAAGTGTGAGTGAACGCATCAGGAGAGGTTCTAGCTAAGTAGCATTGAGAACCAAGTCTGTGTTGTAGGAAGGCAACAACGATCTAACGTCGTTACCCATGAATACGCACGCATTTCCCAAAACGTGTGTTGAAACTTCAGGAAAATGCCATAGACGTAACCCTCAGTAAGGAGAGGGAATGCAAAGTGTCTTCTACCTCCCGTCTGTCACGATGATGGAAGCTTGTTTCAGAGTGTGAATTTAAGGGTAAGGAAAGGGCCGTTAACCGATCTTTGAGAAAGATCACTGTATCGAAGCCATCTTCCATCTCACATCTTCGGATGTGAAGATGAAAACTTTTGCACAGGGGTGTAAGGAAATATAAGGAAAGTGCCACAGACTGAAATCTATGAAAGAACGCCGTACAGAAAGCATCTTGCATCCCGCAATCTTCAGTCATGAGAACGGAAGCATGTGCAAAAGTGTACAAAAACATCAACATAAAGCACTTTGCTTAACGTGGTAGAAGAACACTGTGCAGCCACCATGTCTCAACTCATCACTCCTGTCGTGAAGATGGAGCTTTGTAAGGAAAGGGTAGTTAAGCAATCTTTGAGAAAGAATACTGTGTCGAAGCCATCTTCCCTCTCACGTCTTCAGACGTGAATACGTAACCGTTTGCACAGGGGTGTAAGGAAATATAAGGAAAGTGCCACAGACTGAAATCTATGAAAGAACGCCGTACACAAAGCATCTTGCATGCCACAATCTTCAGTCATGAGAACGGAAGCATGGGTAAAAGTGTGGAGGAAAACATCAACAGAAAGCAGTTTGCTTAACTCTGTAGAAGGGCACTCTGCAAGCCACCACGTCTCAACTCACCACTCCTGTGGTGAAGATGGAAGCCTTGGCAAGAGTGTGCACGAGCACATAACGAAAGGGCCGTCCAGTTAATTCTGAGACCCAAATCTGTGTAGATAGACTACAACACCGAACCCACCTCCTGACGAATGAATCAACCAGGGATTTCTTCCCTGTGTGTGGAACCTTAAGGAAAGTGCCATAAACTTAACAGGAGATGAGAACACTGGATCGATTGCTTCTTACAACCCACGGCTTCTCTCTCGTAGACATAAACATTTGCCACGTTGGGTTGAAAGCAGAAGGAAAGTGGCTGAGACTTTGCTTCGAGAGAGGATCTTACCAAATCGATCCTTCGAGGCATGTCTTGTGTAGTGGGAAGCATTCAGATAAGTGCGTTTCTCAGCATAAAGAAATGATTGTACACTTAACATTTGGAAAGAATTCTGTGGAAACCATCTGAAACTCACATTTTCTCTCATGAACCTGGAAGCATTGGCTCAAGGGTGAGGGAACATGTGACTCAGTGCGGTTTCCTAAACCCTGAGCACCGAGCCTCTGGTTAGAGAATGCCACTTCAAGCATCCTGATGCATGGAGAGAGAAGTTTTGTCAACTATCTGTATTGAACGGTAAGAGAAGTGCCCTGCCGAGAACACTAAGAGAGAGCGCCATCTAGAGACAACCTTCCAACTTCCATCTACCTTCATGAAGATGGATGTATTTTCCAAAAGTTTGTATTAAAACACAAGGCACGTGCTGTATGCTCACATAAGAACACCCTTTGTAGAAGATCTTCCAACTCACATCTTCTGTAATGAAGATGGAAGTACTTGCAGAAGTGTGAGTGAACGCATCAGGAGAGGTTCTAGCTAAGTAGCATTGAGAACCAAGTCTGTGTTGTAGGAAGGCAACAACGATCTAACGTCGTTACCCATGAATACGCACGCATTTCCCAAAACGTGTGTTGAAACTTCAGGAAAATGCCATAGACGTAACCCTCAGTAAGGAGAGGGAATGCAAAGTGTCTTCTACCTCCCGTCTGTCACGATGATGGAAGCTTGTTTCAGAGTGTGAATTTAAGGGTAAGGAAAGGGCCGTTAACCGATCTTTGAGAAAGATCACTGTATCGAAGCCATCTTCCATCTCACATCTTCGGATGTGAAGATGAAAACTTTTGCACAGGGGTGTAAGGAAATATAAGGAAAGTGCCACAGACTGAAATCTATGAAAGAACGCCGTACAGAAAGCATCTTGCATCCCGCAATCTTCAGTCATGAGAACGGAAGCATGTGCAAAAGTGTACAAAAACATCAACATAAAGCACTTTGCTTAACGTGGTAGAAGAACACTGTGCAGCCACCATGTCTCAACTCATCACTCCTGTCGTGAAGATGGAGCTTTGTAAGGAAAGGGTAGTTAAGCAATCTTTGAGAAAGAATACTGTGTCGAAGCCATCTTCCCTCTCACGTCTTCAGACGTGAATACGTAACCGTTTGCACAGGGGTGTAAGGAAATATAAGGAAAGTGCCACAGACTGAAATCTATGAAAGAACGCCGTACACAAAGCATCTTGCATGCCACAATCTTCAGTCATGAGAACGGAAGCATGGGTAAAAGTGTGGAGGAAAACATCAACAGAAAGCAGTTTGCTTAACTCTGTAGAAGGGCACTCTGCAAGCCACCACGTCTCAACTCACCACTCCTGTGGTGAAGATGGAAGCCTTGGCAAGAGTGTGCACGAGCACATAACGAAAGGGCCGTCCAGTTAATTCTGAGACCCAAATCTGTGTAGATAGACTACAACACCGAACCCACCTCCTGACGAATGAATCAACCAGGGATTTCTTCCCTGTGTGTGGAACCTTAAGGAAAGTGCCATAAACTTAACAGGAGATGAGAACACTGGATCGATTGCTTCTTACAACCCACGGCTTCTCTCTCGTAGACATAAACATTTGCCACGTTGGGTTGAAAGCAGAAGGAAAGTGGCTGAAACTTTGCTTCGAGAGAGGATCTTACCAAATCGATCCTTCGAGGCATGTCTTCTATCGTGTAGTGGGAAGCATTCAGATAAGTGCGTTTCTCAGCATAAAGAAATGATTGTACACTTAACATTTGGAAAGAATTCTGTGGAAACCATCTGAAACTCACATTTTCTCTCATGAACCTGGAAGCATTGGCTCAAGGGTGAGGGAACATGTGACTCAGTGCGGTTTCCTAAACCCTGAGCACCGAGCCTCTGGTTAGAGAATGCCACTTCAAGCATCCTGATGCATGGAGAGAGAAGTTTTGTCAACTATCTGTATTGAACGGTAAGAGAAGTGCCCTGCCGAGAACACTAAGAGAGAGCGCCATCTAGAGACAACCTTCCAACTTCCATCTACCTTCATGAAGATGGATGTATTTTCCAAAAGTTTGTATTAAAACACAAGGCACGTGCTGTATGCTCACATAAGAACACCCTTTGTAGAAGATCTTCCAACTCACATCTTCTGTAATGAAGATGGAAGTACTTGCAGAAGTGTGAGTGAACGCATCAGGAGAGGTTCTAGCTAAGTAGCATTGAGAACCAAGTCTGTGTTGTAGGAAGGCAACAACGATCTAACGTCGTTACCCATGAATACGCACGCATTTCCCAAAACGTGTGTTGAAACTTCAGGAAAATGCCATAGACGTAACCCTCAGTAAGGAGAGGGAATGCAAAGTGTCTTCTACCTCCCGTCTGTCACGATGATGGAAGCTTGTTTCAGAGTGTGAATTTAAGGGTAAGGAAAGGGCCGTTAACCGATCTTTGAGAAAGATCACTGTATCGAAGCCATCTTCCATCTCACATCTTCGGATGTGAAGATGAAAACTTTTGCACAGGGGTGTAAGGAAATATAAGGAAAGTGCCACAGACTGAAATCTATGAAAGAACGCCGTACAGAAAGCATCTTGCATCCCGCAATCTTCAGTCATGAGAACGGAAGCATGTGCAAAAGTGTACAAAAACATCAACATAAAGCACTTTGCTTAACGTGGTAGAAGAACACTGTGCAGCCACCATGTCTCAACTCATCACTCCTGTCGTGAAGATGGAGCTTTGTAAGGAAAGGGTAGTTAAGCAATCTTTGAGAAAGAATACTGTGTCGAAGCCATCTTCCCTCTCACGTCTTCAGACGTGAATACGTAACCGTTTGCACAGGGGTGTAAGGAAATATAAGGAAAGTGCCACAGACTGAAATCTATGAAAGAACGCCGTACACAAAGCATCTTGCATGCCACAATCTTCAGTCATGAGAACGGAAGCATGGGTAAAAGTGTGGAGGAAAACATCAACAGAAAGCAGTTTGCTTAACTCTGTAGAAGGGCACTCTGCAAGCCACCACGTCTCAACTCACCACTCCTGTGGTGAAGATGGAAGCCTTGGCAAGAGTGTGCACGAGCACGTAACGAAAGGGCCGTCCAGTTAATTCTGAGACCCAAATCTGTGTAGATAGACTACAACACCGAACCCACCTCCTGACGAATGAATCAACCAGGGATTTCTTCCCTGTGTGTGAACCTTAAGGAAAGAGCCATAAACTTAACAGGAGATGAGAATACTGGATCGATTGCTTCTTACAACCCACGGCTTCTCTCTCGTAGACATAAACAGTTGCCACGTTGGGTTGAAAGCAGAAGGAAAGTGGCTGAGACTTTGCTTCGAGAGAGGATCTTACCAAATCGATCCTTCGAGGGATGTCTTCTAACGTGTAGTGGGAAGCATTCAGATAAGTGTATTTCTCAGCATAAAGAAATGATTGTACACTTAACCTTTGGAACGAATTCCGTGGAAACCATCGGAAAACCACATTTTCTCTCATGAACCTGGAAGCATTGGCTCAAGGGTGAGGGAACATGTGACTCAGTGCGGTTTCCTAAACCCTGAGCACCGAGCATCTGGATAGAGAATGCCACTTCAAGCAGCCTGATGCACGGAGAGAGAAGCTTTCTCAGTTATGTGTGATGAACAGTAAGAGAAGTGTCCTTCGCTGAACACTAAAAAAGAGCACATTAGAGAAAACCTTCCAAATCCCATCTACCTTCATGAGGATGGCGGTATTTTTCAAAAGTGTGCATGAAAACACAAGGAAGGTGCATAGGATCACTTAAGAACACCCTTTGGAAAAGATCATCCCAACTCACATCTTCTAAAATGAACACAGACGAACTTGCAGAAGTGTTAGGGAACGCATCAGGAGAGGTTCTAGCTTAGCAGCTGTGAGAACCAAGTCTGTGTTGTAGGAAGGCAACATCGATTTAATATCGTGAACCATGAATAAACACGCGTTTCCCTGTACGTGTCAACGATAAAAAGCGATAAAAAAGCGATAAAAAACTGCCATAGAAGAAACTCTCAGTAATAAGAGTGTAAGCAAATGGTATTCCAACTCAGATCGTCTGTCGTGATGATGGAAGCATGTTTCAGAGTGTGAATTAAAGTGCAAAGGAATGTGCTGTTAACCAATCCTTGATAAATAAAACAATATCGAAGCCATCTTCCCTCTCACGTCTTCAGACGTGAATACGTAACCGTTTGCACAGGGGTGTAAGGAAATATAAGGAAAGTGCCACAGACTGAAATCTATGAAAGAACGCCGTACACAAAGCATCTTGCATGCCACAATCTTCAGTCATGAGAACGGAAGCATGGGTAAAAGTGTGGAGGAAAACATCAACAGAAAGCAGTTTGCTTAACTCTGTAGAAGGGCACTCTGCAAGCCACCACGTCTCAACTCACCACTCCTGTGGTGAAGATGGAAGCCTTGGCAAGAGTGTGCACGAGCACGTAAAGAAAGGGCCGTCCAGTTAATTCTGAGACCCAAATCTGTGTAGATAGACTACAACACCGAACCCACCTCCTGACGAATGAATCAACCAGGGATTTCTTCCCTGTGTGTGAACCTTAAGGAAAGAGCCATAAACTTAACAGGAGATGAGAACACTGGATCGATTGCTTCTTACAACCCACGGCTTCTCTCTCGTAGACATAAACATTTGCCACGTTGGGTTGAAAGCAGAAGGAAAGTGGCTGAGACTTTGCTTCGAGAGAGGATCTTACCAAATCGATCCTTCGAGGCATGTCTTGTGTAGTGGGAAGCATTCAGATAAGTGCGTTTCTCAGCATAAAGAAATGATTGTACACTTAACATTTGGAAAGAATTCTGTGGAAACCATCTGAAACTCACATTTTCTCTCATGAACCTGGAAGCATTGGCTCAAGGGTGAGGGAACATGTGACTCAGTGCGGTTTCCTAAACCCTGAGCACCGAGCCTCTGGTTAGAGAATGCCACTTCAAGCATCCTGATGCATGGAGAGAGAAGTTTTGTCAACTATCTGTATTGAACGGTAAGAGAAGTGCCCTGCCGAGAACACTAAGAGAGAGCGCCATCTAGAGACAACCTTCCAACTTCCATCTACCTTCATGAAGATGGATGTATTTTCCAAAAGTTTGTATTAAAACACAAGGCACGTGCTGTATGCTCACATAAGAACACCCTTTGTAGAAGATCTTCCAACTCACATCTTCTGTAATGAAGATGGAAGTACTTGCAGAAGTGTGAGTGAACGCATCAGGAGAGGTTCTAGCTAAGTAGCATTGAGAACCAAGTCTGTGTTGTAGGAAGGCAACAACGATCTAACGTCGTTACCCATGAATACGCACGCATTTCCCAAAACGTGTGTTGAAACTTCAGGAAAATGCCATAGACGTAACCCTCAGTAAGGAGAGGGAATGCAAAGTGTCTTCTACCTCCCGTCTGTCACGATGATGGAAGCTTGTTTCAGAGTGTGAATTTAAGGGTAAGGAAAGGGCCGTTAACCGATCTTTGAGAAAGATCACTGTATCGAAGCCATCTTCCATCTCACATCTTCGGATGTGAAGATGAAAACTTTTGCACAGGGGTGTAAGGAAATATAAGGAAAGTGCCACAGACTGAAATCTATGAAAGAACGCCGTACAGAAAGCATCTTGCATCCCGCAATCTTCAGTCATGAGAACGGAAGCATGTGCAAAAGTGTACAAAAACATCAACATAAAGCACTTTGCTTAACGTGGTAGAAGAACACTGTGCAGCCACCATGTCTCAACTCATCACTCCTGTCGTGAAGATGGAGCTTTGTAAGGAAAGGGTAGTTAAGCAATCTTTGAGAAAGAATACTGTGTCGAAGCCATCTTCCCTCTCACGTCTTCAGACGTGAATACGTAACCGTTTGCACAGGGGTGTAAGGAAATATAAGGAAAGTGCCACAGACTGAAATCTATGAAAGAACGCCGTACACAAAGCATCTTGCATGCCACAATCTTCAGTCATGAGAACGGAAGCATGGGTAAAAGTGTGGAGGAAAACATCAACAGAAAGCAGTTTGCTTAACTCTGTAGAAGGGCACTCTGCAAGCCACCACGTCTCAACTCACCACTCCTGTGGTGAAGATGGAAGCCTTGGCAAGAGTGTGCACGAGCACGTAACGAAAGGGCCGTCCAGTTAATTCTGAGACCCAAATCTGTGTAGATAGACTACAACACCGAACCCACCTCCTGACGAATGAATCAACCAGGGATTTCTTCCCTGTGTGTGAACCTTAAGGAAAGAGCCATAAACTTAACAGGAGATGAGAATACTGGATCGATTGCTTCTTACAACCCACGGCTTCTCTCTCGTAGACATAAACAGTTGCCACGTTGGGTTGAAAGCAGAAGGAAAGTGGCTGAGACTTTGCTTCGAGAGAGGATCTTACCAAATCGATCCTTCGAGGGATGTCTTCTAACGTGTAGTGGGAAGCATTCAGATAAGTGTATTTCTCAGCATAAAGAAATGATTGTACACTTAACCTTTGGAACGAATTCCGTGGAAACCATCGGAAAACCACATTTTCTCTCATGAACCTGGAAGCATTGGCTCAAGGGTGAGGGAACATGTGACTCAGTGCGGTTTCCTAAACCCTGAGCACCGAGCATCTGGATAGAGAATGCCACTTCAAGCAGCCTGATGCACGGAGAGAGAAGCTTTCTCAGTTATGTGTGATGAACAGTAAGAGAAGTGTCCTTCGCTGAACACTAAAAAAGAGCACATTAGAGAAAACCTTCCAAATCCCATCTACCTTCATGAGGATGGCGGTATTTTTCAAAAGTGTGCATGAAAACACAAGGAAGGTGCATAGGATCACTTAAGAACACCCTTTGGAAAAGATCATCCCAACTCACATCTTCTAAAATGAACACAGACGAACTTGCAGAAGTGTTAGGGAACGCATCAGGAGAGGTTCTAGCTTAGCAGCTGTGAGAACCAAGTCTGTGTTGTAGGAAGGCAACATCGATTTAATATCGTGAACCATGAATAAACACGCGTTTCCCTGTACGTGTCAACGATAAAAAGCGATAAAAAAGCGATAAAAAACTGCCATAGAAGAAACTCTCAGTAATAAGAGTGTAAGCAAATGGTATTCCAACTCAGATCGTCTGTCGTGATGATGGAAGCATGTTTCAGAGTGTGAATTAAAGTGCAAAGGAATGTGCTGTTAACCAATCCTTGATAAATAAAACAATATCGAAGCCATCTTCCCTCTCACGTCTTCAGACGTGAATACGTAACCGTTTGCACAGGGGTGTAAGGAAATATAAGGAAAGTGCCACAGACTGAAATCTATGAAAGAACGCCGTACACAAAGCATCTTGCATGCCACAATCTTCAGTCATGAGAACGGAAGCATGGGTAAAAGTGTGGAGGAAAACATCAACAGAAAGCAGTTTGCTTAACTCTGTAGAAGGGCACTCTGCAAGCCACCACGTCTCAACTCACCACTCCTGTGGTGAAGATGGAAGCCTTGGCAAGAGTGTGCACGAGCACGTAAAGAAAGGGCCGTCCAGTTAATTCTGAGACCCAAATCTGTGTAGATAGACTACAACACCGAACCCACCTCCTGACGAATGAATCAACCAGGGATTTCTTCCCTGTGTGTGAACCTTAAGGAAAGAGCCATAAACTTAACAGGAGATGAGAACACTGGATCGATTGCTTCTTACAACCCACGGCTTCTCTCTCGTAGACATAAACATTTGCCACGTTGGGTTGAAAGCAGAAGGAAAGTGGCTGAGACTTTGCTTCGAGAGAGGATCTTACCAAATCGATCCTTCGAGGCATGTCTTGTGTAGTGGGAAGCATTCAGATAAGTGCGTTTCTCAGCATAAAGAAATGATTGTACACTTAACATTTGGAAAGAATTCTGTGGAAACCATCTGAAACTCACATTTTCTCTCATGAACCTGGAAGCATTGGCTCAAGGGTGAGGGAACATGTGACTCAGTGCGGTTTCCTAAACCCTGAGCACCGAGCCTCTGGATAGAGAATGCCACTTCAAGCATCCTGATGCATGGAGAGAGAAGTTTTGTCAACTATCTGTATTGAACGGTAAGAGAAGTGCCCTGCCGAGAACACTAAGAGAGAGCGCCATCTAGAGACAACCTTCCAACTTCCATCTACCTTCATGAAGATGGATGTATTTTCCAAAAGTTTGTATTAAAACACAAGGCACGTGCTGTATGCTCACATAAGAACACCCTTTGTAGAAGATCTTCCAACTCACATCTTCTGTAATGAAGATGGAAGTACTTGCAGAAGTGTGAGTGAACGCATCAGGAGAGGTTCTAGCTAAGTAGCATTGAGAACCAAGTCTGTGTTGTAGGAAGGCAACAACGATCTAACGTCGTTACCCATGAATACGCACGCATTTCCCAAAACGTGTGTTGAAACTTCAGGAAAATGCCATAGACGTAACCCTCAGTAAGGAGAGGGAATGCAAAGTGTCTTCTACCTCCCGTCTGTCACGATGATGGAAGCTTGTTTCAGAGTGTGAATTTAAGGGTAAGGAAAGGGCCGTTAACCGATCTTTGAGAAAGATCACTGTATCGAAGCCATCTTCCATCTCACATCTTCGGATGTGAAGATGAAAACTTTTGCACAGGGGTGTAAGGAAATATAAGGAAAGTGCCACAGACTGAAATCTATGAAAGAACGCCGTACAGAAAGCATCTTGCATCCCGCAATCTTCAGTCATGAGAACGGAAGCATGTGCAAAAGTGTACAAAAACATCAACATAAAGCACTTTGCTTAACGTGGTAGAAGAACACTGTGCAGCCACCATGTCTCAACTCATCACTCCTGTCGTGAAGATGGAGCTTTGTAAGGAAAGGGTAGTTAAGCAATCTTTGAGAAAGAATACTGTGTCGAAGCCATCTTCCCTCTCACGTCTTCAGACGTGAATACGTAACCGTTTGCACAGGGGTGTAAGGAAATATAAGGAAAGTGCCACAGACTGAAATCTATGAAAGAACGCCGTACACAAAGCATCTTGCATGCCACAATCTTCAGTCATGAGAACGGAAGCATGGGTAAAAGTGTGGAGGAAAACATCAACAGAAAGCAGTTTGCTTAACTCTGTAGAAGGGCACTCTGCAAGCCACCACGTCTCAACTCACCACTCCTGTGGTGAAGATGGAAGCCTTGGCAAGAGTGTGCACGAGCACGTAAAGAAAGGGCCGTCCAGTTAATTCTGAGACCCAAATCTGTGTAGATAGACTACAACACCGAACCCACCTCCTGACGAATGAATCAACCAGGGATTTCTTCCCTGTGTGTGAACCTTAAGGAAAGAGCCATAAACTTAACAGGAGATGAGAACACTGGATCGATTGCTTCTTACAACCCACGGCTTCTCTCTCGTAGACATAAACATTTGCCACGTTGGGTTGAAAGCAGAAGGAAAGTGGCTGAGACTTTGCTTCGAGAGAGGATCTTACCAAATCGATCCTTCGAGGCATGTCTTGTGTAGTGGGAAGCATTCAGATAAGTGCGTTTCTCAGCATAAAGAAATGATTGTACACTTAACATTTGGAAAGAATTCTGTGGAAACCATCTGAAACTCACATTTTCTCTCATGAACCTGGAAGCATTGGCTCAAGGGTGAGGGAACATGTGACTCAGTGCGGTTTCCTAAACCCTGAGCACCGAGCCTCTGGATAGAGAATGCCACTTCAAGCATCCTGATGCATGGAGAGAGAAGTTTTGTCAACTATCTGTATTGAACGGTAAGAGAAGTGCCCTGCCGAGAACACTAAGAGAGAGCGCCATCTAGAGACAACCTTCCAACTTCCATCTACCTTCATGAAGATGGATGTATTTTCCAAAAGTTTGTATTAAAACACAAGGCACGTGCTGTATGCTCACATAAGAACACCCTTTGTAGAAGATCTTCCAACTCACATCTTCTGTAATGAAGATGGAAGTACTTGCAGAAGTGTGAGTGAACGCATCAGGAGAGGTTCTAGCTAAGTAGCATTGAGAACCAAGTCTGTGTTGTAGGAAGGCAACAACGATCTAACGTCGTTACCCATGAATACGCACGCATTTCCCAAAACGTGTGTTGAAACTTCAGGAAAATGCCATAGACGTAACCCTCAGTAAGGAGAGGGAATGCAAAGTGTCTTCTACCTCCCGTCTGTCACGATGATGGAAGCTTGTTTCAGAGTGTGAATTTAAGGGTAAGGAAAGGGCCGTTAACCGATCTTTGAGAAAGATCACTGTATCGAAGCCATCTTCCATCTCACATCTTCGGATGTGAAGATGAAAACTTTTGCACAGGGGTGTAAGGAAATATAAGGAAAGTGCCACAGACTGAAATCTATGAAAGAACGCCGTACAGAAAGCATCTTGCATCCCGCAATCTTCAGTCATGAGAACGGAAGCATGTGCAAAAGTGTACAAAAACATCAACATAAAGCACTTTGCTTAACGTGGTAGAAGAACACTGTGCAGCCACCATGTCTCAACTCATCACTCCTGTCGTGAAGATGGAGCTTTGTAAGGAAAGGGTAGTTAAGCAATCTTTGAGAAAGAATACTGTGTCGAAGCCATCTTCCCTCTCACGTCTTCAGACGTGAATACGTAACCGTTTGCACAGGGGTGTAAGGAAATATAAGGAAAGTGCCACAGACTGAAATCTATGAAAGAACGCCGTACACAAAGCATCTTGCATGCCACAATCTTCAGTCATGAGAACGGAAGCATGGGTAAAAGTGTGGAGGAAAACATCAACAGAAAGCAGTTTGCTTAACTCTGTAGAAGGGCACTCTGCAAGCCACCACGTCTCAACTCACCACTCCTGTGGTGAAGATGGAAGCCTTGGCAAGAGTGTGCACGAGCACATAACGAAAGGGCCGTCCAGTTAATTCTGAGACCCAAATCTGTGTAGATAGACTACAACACCGAACCCACCTCCTGACGAATGAATCAACCAGGGATTTCTTCCCTGTGTGTGGAACCTTAAGGAAAGTGCCATAAACTTAACAGGAGATGAGAACACTGGATCGATTGCTTCTTACAACCCACGGCTTCTCTCTCGTAGACATAAACATTTGCCACGTTGGGTTGAAAGCAGAAGGAAAGTGGCTGAGACTTTGCTTCGAGAGAGGATCTTACCAAATCGATCCTTCGAGGCATGTCTTCTATCGTGTAGTGGGAAGCATTCAGATAAGTGCGTTTCTCAGCATAAAGAAATGATTGTACACTTAACATTTGGAAAGAATTCTGTGGAAACCATCTGAAACTCACATTTTCTCTCATGAACCTGGAAGCATTGGCTCAAGGGTGAGGGAACATGTGACTCAGTGCGGTTTCCTAAACCCTGAGCACCGAGCCTCTGGTTAGAGAATGCCACTTCAAGCATCCTGATGCATGGAGAGAGAAGTTTTGTCAACTATCTGTATTGAACGGTAAGAGAAGTGCCCTGCCGAGAACACTAAGAGAGAGCGCCATCTAGAGACAACCTTCCAACTTCCATCTACCTTCATGAAGATGGATGTATTTTCCAAAAGTTTGTATTAAAACACAAGGCACGTGCTGTATGCTCACATAAGAACACCCTTTGTAGAAGATCTTCCAACTCACATCTTCTGTAATGAAGATGGAAGTACTTGCAGAAGTGTGAGTGAACGCATCAGGAGAGGTTCTAGCTAAGTAGCATTGAGAACCAAGTCTGTGTTGTAGGAAGGCAACAACGATCTAACGTCGTTACCCATGAATACGCACGCATTTCCCAAAACGTGTGTTGAAACTTCAGGAAAATGCCATAGACGTAACCCTCAGTAAGGAGAGGGAATGCAAAGTGTCTTCTACCTCCCGTCTGTCACGATGATGGAAGCTTGTTTCAGAGTGTGAATTTAAGGGTAAGGAAAGGGCCGTTAACCGATCTTTGAGAAAGATCACTGTATCGAAGCCATCTTCCATCTCACATCTTCGGATGTGAAGATGAAAACTTTTGC
This sequence comes from Ursus arctos, assembly GCF_023065955.2. Lineage (NCBI taxonomy): Eukaryota > Metazoa > Chordata > Mammalia > Carnivora > Ursidae > Ursus > Ursus arctos. The sequence continues at coordinate 261,665 of NW_026623064.1, forward strand.
ACAGGGGTGTAAGGAAATATAAGGAAAGTGCCACAGACTGAAATCTATGAAAGAACGCCGTACAGAAAGCATCTTGCATCCCGCAATCTTCAGTCATGAGAACGGAAGCATGTGCAAAAGTGTACAAAAACATCAACATAAAGCACTTTGCTTAACGTGGTAGAAGAACACTGTGCAGCCACCATGTCTCAACTCATCACTCCTGTCGTGAAGATGGAGCTTTGTAAGGAAAGGGTAGTTAAGCAATCTTTGAGAAAGAATACTGTGTCGAAGCCATCTTCCCTCTCACGTCTTCAGACGTGAATACGTAACCGTTTGCACAGGGGTGTAAGGAAATATAAGGAAAGTGCCACAGACTGAAATCTATGAAAGAACGCCGTACACAAAGCATCTTGCATGCCACAATCTTCAGTCATGAGAACGGAAGCATGGGTAAAAGTGTGGAGGAAAACATCAACAGAAAGCAGTTTGCTTAACTCTGTAGAAGGGCACTCTGCAAGCCACCACGTCTCAACTCACCACTCCTGTGGTGAAGATGGAAGCCTTGGCAAGAGTGTGCACGAGCACGTAACGAAAGGGCCGTCCAGTTAATTCTGAGACCCAAATCTGTGTAGATAGACTACAACACCGAACCCACCTCCTGACGAATGAATCAACCAGGGATTTCTTCCCTGTGTGTGGAACCTTAAGGAAAGTGCCATAAACTTAACAGGAGATGAGAACACTGGATCGATTGCTTCTTACAACCCACGGCTTCTCTCTCGTAGACATAAACATTTGCCACGTTGGGTTGAAAGCAGAAGGAAAGTGGCTGAGACTTTGCTTCGAGAGAGGATCTTACCAAATCGATCCTTCGAGGCATGTCTTCTATCGTGTAGTGGGAAGCATTCAGATAAGTGCGTTTCTCAGCATAAAGAAATGATTGTACACTTAACATTTGGGAAGAATTCTGTGGAAACCATCTGAAACTCACATTTTCTCTCATGAACCTGGAAGCATTGGCTCAAGGGTGAGGGAACATGTGACTCAGTGCGGTTTCCTAAACCCTGAGCACCGAGCCTCTGGTTAGAGAATGCCACTTCAAGCATCCTGATGCATGGAGAGAGAAGTTTTGTCAACTATCTGTATTGAACGGTAAGAGAAGTGCCCTGCCGAGAACACTAAGAGAGAGCGCCATCTAGAGACAACCTTCCAACTTCCATCTACCTTCATGAAGATGGATGTATTTTCCAAAAGTTTGTATTAAAACACAAGGCACGTGCTGTATGCTCACATAAGAACACCCTTTGTAGAAGATCTTCCAACTCACATCTTCTGTAATGAAGATGGAAGTACTTGCAGAAGTGTGAGTGAACGCATCAGGAGAGGTTCTAGCTAAGTAGCATTGAGAACCAAGTCTGTGTTGTAGGAAGGCAACAACGATCTAACGTCGTTACCCATGAATACGCACGCATTTCCCAAAACGTGTGTTGAAACTTCAGGAAAATGCCATAGACGTAACCCTCAGTAAGGAGAGGGAATGCAAAGTGTCTTCTACCTCCCGTCTGTCACGATGATGGAAGCTTGTTTCAGAGTGTGAATTTAAGGGTAAGGAAAGGGCCGTTAACCGATCTTTGAGAAAGATCACTGTATCGAAGCCATCTTCCATCTCACATCTTCGGATGTGAAGATGAAAACTTTTGCACAGGGGTGTAAGGAAATATAAGGAAAGTGCCACAGACTGAAATCTATGAAAGAACGCCGTACAGAAAGCATCTTGCATCCCGCAATCTTCAGTCATGAGAACGGAAGCATGTGCAAAAGTGTACAAAAACATCAACATAAAGCACTTTGCTTAACGTGGTAGAAGAACACTGTGCAGCCACCATGTCTCAACTCATCACTCCTGTCGTGAAGATGGAGCTTTGTAAGGAAAGGGTAGTTAAGCAATCTTTGAGAAAGAATACTGTGTCGAAGCCATCTTCCCTCTCACGTCTTCAGACGTGAATACGTAACCGTTTGCACAGGGGTGTAAGGAAATATAAGGAAAGTGCCACAGACTGAAATCTATGAAAGAACGCCGTACACAAAGCATCTTGCATGCCACAATCTTCAGTCATGAGAACGGAAGCATGGGTAAAAGTGTGGAGGAAAACATCAACAGAAAGCAGTTTGCTTAACTCTGTAGAAGGGCACTCTGCAAGCCACCACGTCTCAACTCACCACTCCTGTGGTGAAGATGGAAGCCTTGGCAAGAGTGTGCACGAGCACATAACGAAAGGGCCGTCCAGTTAATTCTGAGACCCAAATCTGTGTAGATAGACTACAACACCGAACCCACCTCCTGACGAATGAATCAACCAGGGATTTCTTCCCTGTGTGTGGAACCTTAAGGAAAGTGCCATAAACTTAACAGGAGATGAGAACACTGGATCGATTGCTTCTTACAACCCACGGCTTCTCTCTCGTAGACATAAACATTTGCCACGTTGGGTTGAAAGCAGAAGGAAAGTGGCTGAGACTTTGCTTCGAGAGAGGATCTTACCAAATCGATCCTTCGAGGCATGTCTTGTGTAGTGGGAAGCATTCAGATAAGTGCGTTTCTCAGCATAAAGAAATGATTGTACACTTAACATTTGGGAAGAATTCTGTGGAAACCATCTGAAACTCACATTTTCTCTCATGAACCTGGAAGCATTGGCTCAAGGGTGAGGGAACATGTGACTCAGTGCGGTTTCCTAAACCCTGAGCACCGAGCCTCTGGTTAGAGAATGCCACTTCAAGCATCCTGATGCATGGAGAGAGAAGTTTTGTCAACTATCTGTATTGAACGGTAAGAGAAGTGCCCTGCCGAGAACACTAAGAGAGAGCGCCATCTAGAGACAACCTTCCAACTTCCATCTACCTTCATGAAGATGGATGTATTTTCCAAAAGTTTGTATTAAAACACAAGGCACGTGCTGTATGCTCACATAAGAACACCCTTTGTAGAAGATCTTCCAACTCACATCTTCTGTAATGAAGATGGAAGTACTTGCAGAAGTGTGAGTGAACGCCTCAGGAGAGGTTCTAGCTAAGTAGCATTGAGAACCAAGTCTGTGTTGTAGGAAGGCAACAACGATCTAACGTCGTTACCCATGAATACGCACGCATTTCCCAAAACGTGTGTTGAAACTTCAGGAAAATGCCATAGACGTAACCCTCAGTAAGGAGAGGGAATGCAAAGTGTCTTCTACCTCCCGTCTGTCACGATGATGGAAGCTTGTTTCAGAGTGTGAATTTAAGGGTAAGGAAAGGGCCGTTAACCGATCTTTGAGAAAGATCACTGTATCGAAGCCATCTTCCATCTCACATCTTCGGATGTGAAGATGAAAACTTTTGCACAGGGGTGTAAGGAAATATAAGGAAAGTGCCACAGACTGAAATCTATGAAAGAACGCCGTACAGAAAGCATCTTGCATCCCGCAATCTTCAGTCATGAGAACGGAAGCATGTGCAAAAGTGTACAAAAACATCAACATAAAGCACTTTGCTTAACGTGGTAGAAGAACACTGTGCAGCCACCATGTCTCAACTCATCACTCCTGTCGTGAAGATGGAGCTTTGTAAGGAAAGGGTAGTTAAGCAATCTTTGAGAAAGAATACTGTGTCGAAGCCATCTTCCCTCTCACGTCTTCAGACGTGAATACGTAACCGTTTGCACAGGGGTGTAAGGAAATATAAGGAAAGTGCCACAGACTGAAATCTATGAAAGAACGCCGTACACAAAGCATCTTGCATGCCACAATCTTCAGTCATGAGAACGGAAGCATGGGTAAAAGTGTGGAGGAAAACATCAACAGAAAGCAGTTTGCTTAACTCTGTAGAAGGGCACTCTGCAAGCCACCACGTCTCAACTCACCACTCCTGTGGTGAAGATGGAAGCCTTGGCAAGAGTGTGCACGAGCACATAACGAAAGGGCCGTCCAGTTAATTCTGAGACCCAAATCTGTGTAGATAGACTACAACACCGAACCCACCTCCTGACGAATGAATCAACCAGGGATTTCTTCCCTGTGTGTGGAACCTTAAGGAAAGTGCCATAAACTTAACAGGAGATGAGAACACTGGATCGATTGCTTCTTACAACCCACGGCTTCTCTCTCGTAGACATAAACATTTGCCACGTTGGGTTGAAAGCAGAAGGAAAGTGGCTGAGACTTTGCTTCGAGAGAGGATCTTACCAAATCGATCCTTCGAGGCATGTCTTGTGTAGTGGGAAGCATTCAGATAAGTGCGTTTCTCAGCATAAAGAAATGATTGTACACTTAACATTTGGAAAGAATTCTGTGGAAACCATCTGAAACTCACATTTTCTCTCATGAACCTGGAAGCATTGGCTCAAGGGTGAGGGAACATGTGACTCAGTGCGGTTTCCTAAACCCTGAGCACCGAGCCTCTGGTTAGAGAATGCCACTTCAAGCATCCTGATGCATGGAGAGAGAAGTTTTGTCAACTATCTGTATTGAACGGTAAGAGAAGTGCCCTGCCGAGAACACTAAGAGAGAGCGCCATCTAGAGACAACCTTCCAACTTCCATCTACCTTCATGAAGATGGATGTATTTTCCAAAAGTTTGTATTAAAACACAAGGCACGTGCTGTATGCTCACATAAGAACACCCTTTGTAGAAGATCTTCCAACTCACATCTTCTGTAATGAAGATGGAAGTACTTGCAGAAGTGTGAGTGAACGCATCAGGAGAGGTTCTAGCTAAGTAGCATTGAGAACCAAGTCTGTGTTGTAGGAAGGCAACAACGATCTAACGTCGTTACCCATGAATACGCACGCATTTCCCAAAACGTGTGTTGAAACTTCAGGAAAATGCCATAGACGTAACCCTCAGTAAGGAGAGGGAATGCAAAGTGTCTTCTACCTCCCGTCTGTCACGATGATGGAAGCTTGTTTCAGAGTGTGAATTTAAGGGTAAGGAAAGGGCCGTTAACCGATTTTGAGAAAGATCACTGTATCGAAGCCATCTTCCATCTCACATCTTCGGATGTGAAGATGAAAACTTTTGCACAGGGGTGTAAGGAAATATAAGGAAAGTGCCACAGACTGAAATCTATGAAAGAACGCCGTACAGAAAGCATCTTGCATCCCGCAATCTTCAGTCATGAGAACGGAAGCATGTGCAAAAGTGTACAAAAACATCAACATAAAGCACTTTGCTTAACGTGGTAGAAGAACACTGTGCAGCCACCATGTCTCAACTCATCACTCCTGTCGTGAAGATGGAGCTTTGTAAGGAAAGGGTAGTTAAGCAATCTTTGAGAAAGAATACTGTGTCGAAGCCATCTTCCCTCTCACGTCTTCAGACGTGAATACGTAACCGTTTGCACAGGGGTGTAAGGAAATATAAGGAAAGTGCCACAGACTGAAATCTATGAAAGAACGCCGTACACAAAGCATCTTGCATGCCACAATCTTCAGTCATGAGAACGGAAGCATGGGTAAAAGTGTGGAGGAAAACATCAACAGAAAGCAGTTTGCTTAACTCTGTAGAAGGGCACTCTGCAAGCCACCACGTCTCAACTCACCACTCCTGTGGTGAAGATGGAAGCCTTGGCAAGAGTGTGCACGAGCACGTAAAGAAAGGGCCGTCCAGTTAATTCTGAGACCCAAATCTGTGTAGATAGACTACAACACCGAACCCACCTCCTGACGAATGAATCAACCAGGGATTTCTTCCCTGTGTGTGAACCTTAAGGAAAGAGCCATAAACTTAACAGGAGATGAGAATACTGGATCGATTGCTTCTTACAACCCACGGCTTCTCTCTCGTAGACATAAACATTTGCCACGTTGGGTTGAAAGCAGAAGGAAAGTGGCTGAGACTTTGCTTCGAGAGAGGATCTTACCAAATCGATCCTTCGAGGGATGTCTTCTAACGTGTAGTGGGAAGCATTCAGATAAGTGTATTTCTCAGCATAAAGAAATGATTGTACACTTAACCTTTGGAACGAATTCCGTGGAAACCATCGGAAAACCACATTTTCTCTCATGAACCTGGAAGCATTGGCTCAAGGGTGAGGGAACATGTGACTCAGTGCGGTTTCCTAAACCCTGAGCACCGAGCATCTGGATAGAGAATGCCACTTCAAGCAGCCTGATGCACGGAGAGAGAAGCTTTCTCAGTTATGTGTGATGAACAGTAAGAGAAGTGTCCTTCGCTGAACACTAAAAAAGAGCACATTAGAGAAAACCTTCCAAATCCCATCTACCTTCATGAGGATGGCGGTATTTTTCAAAAGTGTGCATGAAAACACAAGGAAGGTGCATAGGATCACTTAAGAACACCCTTTGGAAAAGATCATCCCAACTCACATCTTCTAAAATGAACACAGACGAACTTGCAGAAGTGTTAGGGAACGCATCAGGAGAGGTTCTAGCTTAGCAGCTGTGAGAACCAAGTCTGTGTTGTAGGAAGGCAACATCGATTTAATATCGTGAACCATGAATAAACACGCGTTTCCCTGTACGTGTCAACGATAAAAAGCGATAAAAAAGCGATAAAAAAGCGATAAAAAACTGCCATAGAAGAAACTCTCAGTAAGAAGAGTGTAAGCAAATGGTATTCCAACTCAGATCGTCTGTCGTGATGATGGAAGCATGTTTCAGAGTGTGAATTAAAGTGCAAAGGAATGTGCTGTTAACCAATCCTTGATAAATAAAACAATATCGAAGCCATCTTCCCTCTCACGTCTTCAGACGTGAATACGTAACCGTTTGCACAGGGGTGTAAGGAAATATAAGGAAAGTGCCACAGACTGAAATCTATGAAAGAACGCCGTACACAAAGCATCTTGCATGCCACAATCTTCAGTCATGAGAACGGAAGCATGGGTAAAAGTGTGGAGGAAAACATCAACAGAAAGCAGTTTGCTTAACTCTGTAGAAGGGCACTCTGCAAGCCACCACGTCTCAACTCACCACTCCTGTGGTGAAGATGGAAGCCTTGGCAAGAGTGTGCACGAGCACATAACGAAAGGGCCGTCCAGTTAATTCTGAGACCCAAATCTGTGTAGATAGACTACAACACCGAACCCACCTCCTGACGAATGAATCAACCAGGGATTTCTTCCCTGTGTGTGGAACCTTAAGGAAAGTGCCATAAACTTAACAGGAGATGAGAACACTGGATCGATTGCTTCTTACAACCCACGGCTTCTCTCTCGTAGACATAAACATTTGCCACGTTGGGTTGAAAGCAGAAGGAAAGTGGCTGAGACTTTGCTTCGAGAGAGGATCTTACCAAATCGATCCTTCGAGGCATGTCTTGTGTAGTGGGAAGCATTCAGATAAGTGCGTTTCTCAGCATAAAGAAATGATTGTACACTTAACATTTGGAAAGAATTCTGTGGAAACCATCTGAAACTCACATTTTCTCTCATGAACCTGGAAGCATTGGCTCAAGGGTGAGGGAACATGTGACTCAGTGCGGTTTCCTAAACCCTGAGCACCGAGCCTCTGGTTAGAGAATGCCACTTCAAGCATCCTGATGCATGGAGAGAGAAGTTTTGTCAACTATCTGTATTGAACGGTAAGAGAAGTGCCCTGCCGAGAACACTAAGAGAGAGCGCCATCTAGAGACAACCTTCCAACTTCCATCTACCTTCATGAAGATGGATGTATTTTCCAAAAGTTTGTATTAAAACACAAGGCACGTGCTGTATGCTCACATAAGAACACCCTTTGTAGAAGATCTTCCAACTCACATCTTCTGTAATGAAGATGGAAGTACTTGCAGAAGTGTGAGTGAACGCATCAGGAGAGGTTCTAGCTAAGTAGCATTGAGAACCAAGTCTGTGTTGTAGGAAGGCAACAACGATCTAACGTCGTTACCCATGAATACGCACGCATTTCCCAAAACGTGTGTTGAAACTTCAGGAAAATGCCATAGACGTAACCCTCAGTAAGGAGAGGGAATGCAAAGTGTCTTCTACCTCCCGTCTGTCACGATGATGGAAGCTTGTTTCAGAGTGTGAATTTAAGGGTAAGGAAAGGGCCGTTAACCGATCTTTGAGAAAGATCACTGTATCGAAGCCATCTTCCATCTCACATCTTCGGATGTGAAGATGAAAACTTTTGCACAGGGGTGTAAGGAAATATAAGGAAAGTGCCACAGACTGAAATCTATGAAAGAACGCCGTACAGAAAGCATCTTGCATCCCGCAATCTTCAGTCATGAGAACGGAAGCATGTGCAAAAGTGTACAAAAACATCAACATAAAGCACTTTGCTTAACGTGGTAGAAGAACACTGTGCAGCCACCATGTCTCAACTCATCACTCCTGTCGTGAAGATGGAGCTTTGTAAGGAAAGGGTAGTTAAGCAATCTTTGAGAAAGAATACTGTGTCGAAGCCATCTTCCCTCTCACGTCTTCAGACGTGAATACGTAACCGTTTGCACAGGGGTGTAAGGAAATATAAGGAAAGTGCCACAGACTGAAATCTATGAAAGAACGCCGTACACAAAGCATCTTGCATGCCACAATCTTCAGTCATGAGAACGGAAGCATGGGTAAAAGTGTGGAGGAAAACATCAACAGAAAGCAGTTTGCTTAACTCTGTAGAAGGGCACTCTGCAAGCCACCACGTCTCAACTCACCACTCCTGTGGTGAAGATGGAAGCCTTGGCAAGAGTGTGCACGAGCACGTAACGAAAGGGCCGTCCAGTTAATTCTGAGACCCAAATCTGTGTAGATAGACTACAACACCGAACCCACCTCCTGACGAATGAATCAACCAGGGATTTCTTCCCTGTGTGTGGAACCTTAAGGAAAGTGCCATAAACTTAACAGGAGATGAGAACACTGGATCGATTGCTTCTTACAACCCACGGCTTCTCTCTCGTAGACATAAACATTTGCCACGTTGGGTTGAAAGCAGAAGGAAAGTGGCTGAGACTTTGCTTCGAGAGAGGATCTTACCAAATCGATCCTTCGAGGCATGTCTTCTATCGTGTAGTGGGAAGCATTCAGATAAGTGCGTTTCTCAGCATAAAGAAATGATTGTACACTTAACATTTGGGAAGAATTCTGTGGAAACCATCTGAAACTCACATTTTCTCTCATGAACCTGGAAGCATTGGCTCAAGGGTGAGGGAACATGTGACTCAGTGCGGTTTCCTAAACCCTGAGCACCGAGCCTCTGGTTAGAGAATGCCACTTCAAGCATCCTGATGCATGGAGAGAGAAGTTTTGTCAACTATCTGTATTGAACGGTAAGAGAAGTGCCCTGCCGAGAACACTAAGAGAGAGCGCCATCTAGAGACAACCTTCCAACTTCCATCTACCTTCATGAAGATGGATGTATTTTCCAAAAGTTTGTATTAAAACACAAGGCACGTGCTGTATGCTCACATAAGAACACCCTTTGTAGAAGATCTTCCAACTCACATCTTCTGTAATGAAGATGGAAGTACTTGCAGAAGTGTGAGTGAACGCATCAGGAGAGGTTCTAGCTAAGTAGCATTGAGAACCAAGTCTGTGTTGTAGGAAGGCAACAACGATCTAACGTCGTTACCCATGAATACGCACGCATTTCCCAAAACGTGTGTTGAAACTTCAGGAAAATGCCGTAGACGTAACCCTCAGTAAGGAGAGGGAATGCAAAGTGTCTTCTACCTCCCGTCTGTCACGATGATGGAAGCTTGTTTCAGAGTGTGAATTTAAGGGTAAGGAAAGGGCCGTTAACCGATCTTTGAGAAAGATCACTGTATCGAAGCCATCTTCCATCTCACATCTTCGGATGTGAAGATGAAAACTTTTGCACAGGGGTGTAAGGAAATATAAGGAAAGTGCCACAGACTGAAATCTATGAAAGAACGCCGTACAGAAAGCATCTTGCATCCCGCAATCTTCAGTCATGAGAACGGAAGCATGTGCAAAAGTGTACAAAAACATCAACATAAAGCACTTTGCTTAACGTGGTAGAAGAACACTGTGCAGCCACCATGTCTCAACTCATCACTCCTGTCGTGAAGATGGAGCTTTGTAAGGAAAGGGTAGTTAAGCAATCTTTGAGAAAGAATACTGTGTCGAAGCCATCTTCCCTCTCACGTCTTCAGACGTGAATACGTAACCGTTTGCACAGGGGTGTAAGGAAATATAAGGAAAGTGCCACAGACTGAAATCTATGAAAGAACGCCGTACACAAAGCATCTTGCATGCCACAATCTTCAGTCATGAGAACGGAAGCATGGGTAAAAGTGTGGAGGAAAACATCAACAGAAAGCAGTTTGCTTAACTCTGTAGAAGGGCACTCTGCAAGCCACCACGTCTCAACTCACCACTCCTGTGGTGAAGATGGAAGCCTTGGCAAGAGTGTGCACGAGCACGTAACGAAAGGGCCGTCCAGTTAATTCTGAGACCCAAATCTGTGTAGATAGACTACAACACCGAACCCACCTCCTGACGAATGAATCAACCAGGGATTTCTTCCCTGTGTGTGAACCTTAAGGAAAGAGCCATAAACTTAACAGGAGATGAGAACACTGGATCGATTGCTTCTTACAACCCACGGCTTCTCTCTCGTAGACATAAACATTTGCCACGTTGGGTTGAAAGCAGAAGGAAAGTGGCTGAGACTTTGCTTCGAGAGAGGATCTTACCAAATCGATCCTTCGAGGGATGTCTTCTAACGTGTAGTGGGAAGCATTCAGATAAGTGTATTTCTCAGCATAAAGAAATGATTGTACACTTAACCTTTGGAACGAATTCCGTGGAAACCATCGGAAAACCACATTTTCTCTCATGAACCTGGAAGCATTGGCTCAAGGGTGAGGGAACATGTGACTCAGTGCGGTTTCCTAAACCCTGAGCACCGAGCCTCTGGATAGAGAATGCCACTTCAAGCATCCTGATGCATGGAGAGAGAAGTTTTGTCAACTATCTGTATTGAACGGTAAGAGAAGTGCCCTGCCGAGAACACTAAGAGAGAGCGCCATCTAGAGACAACCTTCCAACTTCCATCTACCTTCATGAAGATGGATGTATTTTCCAAAAGTTTGTATTAAAACACAAGGCACGTGCTGTATGCTCACATAAGAACACCCTTTGTAGAAGATCTTCCAACTCACATCTTCTGTAATGAAGATGGAAGTACTTTCAGAAGTGTGAGTGAACGCCTCAGGAGAGGTTCTAGCTAAGTAGCATTGAGAACCAAGTCTGTGTTGTAGGAAGGCAACAACGATCTAACGTCGTTACCCATGAATACGCACGCATTTCCCAAAACGTGTGTTGAAACTTCAGGAAAATGCCATAGACGTAACCCTCAGTAAGGAGAGGGAATGCAAAGTGTCTTCTACCTCCCGTCTGTCACGATGATGGAAGCTTGTTTCAGAGTGTGAATTTAAGGGTAAGGAAAGGGCCGTTAACCGATCTTTGAGAAAGATCACTGTATCGAAGCCATCTTCCATCTCACATCTTCGGATGTGAAGATGAAAACTTTTGCACAGGGGTGTAAGGAAATATAAGGAAAGTGCCACAGACTGAAATCTATGAAAGAACGCCGTACAGAAAGCATCTTGCATCCCGCAATCTTCAGTCATGAGAACGGAAGCATGTGCAAAAGTGTACAAAAACATCAACATAAAGCACTTTGCTTAACGTGGTAGAAGAACACTGTGCAGCCACCATGTCTCAACTCATCACTCCTGTCGTGAAGATGGAGCTTTGTAAGGAAAGGGTAGTTAAGCAATCTTTGAGAAAGAATACTGTGTCGAAGCCATCTTCCCTCTCACGTCTTCAGACGTGAATACGTAACCGTTTGCACAGGGGTGTAAGGAAATATAAGGAAAGTGCCACAGACTGAAATCTATGAAAGAACGCCGTACACAAAGCATCTTGCATGCCACAATCTTCAGTCATGAGAACGGAAGCATGGGTAAAAGTGTGGAGGAAAACATCAACAGAAAGCAGTTTGCTTAACTCTGTAGAAGGGCACTCTGCAAGCCACCACGTCTCAACTCACCACTCCTGTGGTGAAGATGGAAGCCTTGGCAAGAGTGTGCACGAGCACGTAACGAAAGGGCCGTCCAGTTAATTCTGAGACCCAAATCTGTGTAGATAGACTACAACACCGAACCCACCTCCTGACGAATGAATCAACCAGGGATTTCTTCCCTGTGTGTGAACCTTAAGGAAAGAGCCATAAACTTAACAGGAGATGAGAATACTGGATCGATTGCTTCTTACAACCCACGGCTTCTCTCTCGTAGACATAAACATTTGCCACGTTGGGTTGAAAGCAGAAGGAAAGTGGCTGAGACTTTGCTTCGAGAGAGGATCTTACCAAATCGATCCTTCGAGGGATGTCTTCTAACGTGTAGTGGGAAGCATTCAGATAAGTGTATTTCTCAGCATAAAGAAATGATTGTACACTTAACCTTTGGAACGAATTCCGTGGAAACCATCGGAAAACCACATTTTCTCTCATGAACCTGGAAGCATTGGCTCAAGGGTGAGGGAACATGTGACTCAGTGCGGTTTCCTAAACCCTGAGCACCGAGCCTCTGGATAGAGAATGCCACTTCAAGCATCCTGATGCATGGAGAGAGAAGTTTTGTCAACTATCTGTATTGAACGGTAAGAGAAGTGCCCTGCCGAGAACACTAAGAGAGAGCGCCATCTAGAGACAACCTTCCAACTTCCATCTACCTTCATGAAGATGGATGTATTTTCCAAAAGTTTGTATTAAAACACAAGGCACGTGCTGTATGCTCACATAAGAACACCCTTTGTAGAAGATCTTCCAACTCACATCTTCTGTAATGAAGATGGAAGTACTTGCAGAAGTGTGAGTGAACGCATCAGGAGAGGTTCTAGCTAAGTAGCATTGAGAACCAAGTCTGTGTTGTAGGAAGGCAACAACGATCTAACGTCGTTACCCATGAATACGCACGCATTTCCCAAAACGTGTGTTGAAACTTCAGGAAAATGCCATAGACGTAACCCTCAGTAAGGAGAGGGAATGCAAAGTGTCTTCTACCTCCCGTCTGTCACGATGATGGAAGCTTGTTTCAGAGTGTGAATTTAAGGGTAAGGAAAGGGCCGTTAACCGATCTTTGAGAAAGATCACTGTATCGAAGCCATCTTCCATCTCACATCTTCGGATGTGAAGATGAAAACTTTTGCACAGGGGTGTAAGGAAATATAAGGAAAGTGCCACAGACTGAAATCTATGAAAGAACGCCGTACAGAAAGCATCTTGCATCCCGCAATCTTCAGTCATGAGAACGGAAGCATGTGCAAAAGTGTACAAAAACATCAACATAAAGCACTTTGCTTAACGTGGTAGAAGAACACTGTGCAGCCACCATGTCTCAACTCATCACTCCTGTCGTGAAGATGGAGCTTTGTAAGGAAAGGGTAGTTAAGCAATCTTTGAGAAAGAATACTGTGTCGAAGCCATCTTCCCTCTCACGTCTTCAGACGTGAATACGTAACCGTTTGCACAGGGGTGTAAGGAAATATAAGGAAAGTGCCACAGACTGAAATCTATGAAAGAACGCCGTACACAAAGCATCTTGCATGCCACAATCTTCAGTCATGAGAACGGAAGCATGGGTAAAAGTGTGGAGGAAAACATCAACAGAAAGCAGTTTGCTTAACTCTGTAGAAGGGCACTCTGCAAGCCACCACGTCTCAACTCACCACTCCTGTGGTGAAGATGGAAGCCTTGGCAAGAGTGTGCACGAGCACATAACGAAAGGGCCGTCCAGTTAATTCTGAGACCCAAATCTGTGTAGATAGACTACAACACCGAACCCACCTCCTGACGAATGAATCAACCAGGGATTTCTTCCCTGTGTGTGGAACCTTAAGGAAAGTGCCATAAACTTAACAGGAGATGAGAACACTGGATCGATTGCTTCTTACAACCCACGGCTTCTCTCTCGTAGACATAAACATTTGCCACGTTGGGTTGAAAGCAGAAGGAAAGTGGCTGAGACTTTGCTTCGAGAGAGGATCTTACCAAATCGATCCTTCGAGGCATGTCTTCTATCGTGTAGTGGGAAGCATTCAGATAAGTGCGTTTCTCAGCATAAAGAAATGATTGTACACTTAACATTTGGAAAGAATTCTGTGGAAACCATCTGAAACTCACATTTTCTCTCATGAACCTGGAAGCATTGGCTCAAGGGTGAGGGAACATGTGACTCAGTGCGGTTTCCTAAACCCTGAGCACCGAGCCTCTGGTTAGAGAATGCCACTTCAAGCATCCTGATGCATGGAGAGAGAAGTTTTGTCAACTATCTGTATTGAACGGTAAGAGAAGTGCCCTGCCGAGAACACTAAGAGAGAGCGCCATCTAGAGACAACCTTCCAACTTCCATCTACCTTCATGAAGATGGATGTATTTTCCAAAAGTTTGTATTAAAACACAAGGCACGTGCTGTATGCTCACATAAGAACACCCTTTGTAGAAGATCTTCCAACTCACATCTTCTGTAATGAAGATGGAAGTACTTGCAGAAGTGTGAGTGAACGCATCAGGAGAGGTTCTAGCTAAGTAGCATTGAGAACCAAGTCTGTGTTGTAGGAAGGCAACAACGATCTAACGTCGTTACCCATGAATACGCACGCATTTCCCAAAACGTGTGTTGAAACTTCAGGAAAATGCCATAGACGTAACCCTCAGTAAGGAGAGGGAATGCAAAGTGTCTTCTACCTCCCGTCTGTCACGATGATGGAAGCTTGTTTCAGAGTGTGAATTTAAGGGTAAGGAAAGGGCCGTTAACCGATCTTTGAGAAAGATCACTGTATCGAAGCCATCTTCCATCTCACATCTTCGGATGTGAAGATGAAAACTTTTGCACAGGGGTGTAAGGAAATATAAGGAAAGTGCCACAGACTGAAATCTATGAAAGAACGCCGTACAGAAAGCATCTTGCATCCCGCAATCTTCAGTCATGAGAACGGAAGCATGTGCAAAAGTGTACAAAAACATCAACATAAAGCACTTTGCTTAACGTGGTAGAAGAACACTGTGCAGCCACCATGTCTCAACTCATCACTCCTGTCGTGAAGATGGAGCTTTGTAAGGAAAGGGTAGTTAAGCAATCTTTGAGAAAGAATACTGTGTCGAAGCCATCTTCCCTCTCACGTCTTCAGACGTGAATACGTAACCGTTTGCACAGGGGTGTAAGGAAATATAAGGAAAGTGCCACAGACTGAAATCTATGAAAGAACGCCGTACACAAAGCATCTTGCATGCCACAATCTTCAGTCATGAGAACGGAAGCATGGGTAAAAGTGTGGAGGAAAACATCAACAGAAAGCAGTTTGCTTAACTCTGTAGAAGGGCACTCTGCAAGCCACCACGTCTCAACTCACCACTCCTGTGGTGAAGATGGAAGCCTTGGCAAGAGTGTGCACGAGCACGTAACGAAAGGGCCGTCCAGTTAATTCTGAGACCCAAATCTGTGTAGATAGACTACAACACCGAACCCACCTCCTGACGAATGAATCAACCAGGGATTTCTTCCCTGTGTGTGGAACCTTAAGGAAAGTGCCATAAACTTAACAGGAGATGAGAACACTGGATCGATTGCTTCTTACAACCCACGGCTTCTCTCTCGTAGACATAAACATTTGCCACGTTGGGTTGAAAGCAGAAGGAAAGTGGCTGAGACTTTGCTTCGAGAGAGGATCTTACCAAATCGATCCTTCGAGGCATGTCTTCTATCGTGTAGTGGGAAGCATTCAGATAAGTGCGTTTCTCAGCATAAAGAAATGATTGTACACTTAACATTTGGAAAGAATTCTGTGGAAACCATCTGAAACTCACATTTTCTCTCATGAACCTGGAAGCATTGGCTCAAGGGTGAGGGAACATGTGACTCAGTGCGGTTTCCTAAACCCTGAGCACCGAGCCTCTGGTTAGAGAATGCCACTTCAAGCATCCTGATGCATGGAGAGAGAAGTTTTGTCAACTATCTGTATTGAACGGTAAGAGAAGTGCCCTGCCGAGAACACTAAGAGAGAGCGCCATCTAGAGACAACCTTCCAACTTCCATCTACCTTCATGAAGATGGATGTATTTTCCAAAAGTTTGTATTAAAACACAAGGCACGTGCTGTATGCTCACATAAGAACACCCTTTGTAGAAGATCTTCCAACTCACATCTTCTGTAATGAAGATGGAAGTACTTGCAGAAGTGTGAGTGAACGCATCAGGAGAGGTTCTAGCTAAGTAGCATTGAGAACCAAGTCTGTGTTGTAGGAAGGCAACAACGATCTAACGTCGTTACCCATGAATACGCACGCATTTCCCAAAACGTGTGTTGAAACTTCAGGAAAATGCCATAGACGTAACCCTCAGTAAGGAGAGGGAATGCAAAGTGTCTTCTACCTCCCGTCTGTCACGATGATGGAAGCTTGTTTCAGAGTGTGAATTTAAGGGTAAGGAAAAGGCCGTTAACCGATCTTTGAGAAAGATCACTGTATCGAAGCCATCTTCCATCTCACATCTTCGGATGTGAAGATGAAAACTTTTGCACAGGGGTGTAAGGAAATATAAGGAAAGTGCCACAGACTGAAATCTATGAAAGAACGCCGTACAGAAAGCATCTTGCATCCCGCAATCTTCAGTCATGAGAACGGAAGCATGTGCAAAAGTGTACAAAAACATCAACATAAAGCACTTTGCTTAACGTGGTAGAAGAACACTGTGCAGCCACCATGTCTCAACTCATCACTCCTGTCGTGAAGATGGAGCTTTGTAAGGAAAGGGTAGTTAAGCAATCTTTGAGAAAGAATACTGTGTCGAAGCCATCTTCCCTCTCACGTCTTCAGACGTGAATACGTAACCGTTTGCACAGGGGTGTAAGGAAATATAAGGAAAGTGCCACAGACTGAAATCTATGAAAGAACGCCGTACACAAAGCATCTTGCATGCCACAATCTTCAGTCATGAGAACGGAAGCATGGGTAAAAGTGTGGAGGAAAACATCAACAGAAAGCAGTTTGCTTAACTCTGTAGAAGGGCACTCTGCAAGCCACCACGTCTCAACTCACCACTCCTGTGGTGAAGATGGAAGCCTTGGCAAGAGTGTGCACGAGCACGTAACGAAAGGGCCGTCCAGTTAATTCTGAGACCCAAATCTGTGTAGATAGACTACAACACCGAACCCACCTCCTGACGAATGAATCAACCAGGGATTTCTTCCCTGTGTGTGGAACCTTAAGGAAAGTGCCATAAACTTAACAGGAGATGAGAACACTGGATCGATTGCTTCTTACAACCCACGGCTTCTCTCTCGTAGACATAAACATTTGCCACGTTGGGTTGAAAGCAGAAGGAAAGTGGCTGAGACTTTGCTTCGAGAGAGGATCTTACCAAATCGATCCTTCGAGGCATGTCTTCTATCGTGTAGTGGGAAGCATTCAGATAAGTGCGTTTCTCAGCATAAAGAAATGATTGTACACTTAACATTTGGAAAGAATTCTGTGGAAACCATCTGAAACTCACATTTTCTCTCATGAACCTGGAAGCATTGGCTCAAGGGTGAGGGAACATGTGACTCAGTGCGGTTTCCTAAACCCTGAGCACCGAGCCTCTGGTTAGAGAATGCCACTTCAAGCATCCTGATGCATGGAGAGAGAAGTTTTGTCAACTATCTGTATTGAACGGTAAGAGAAGTGCCCTGCCGAGAACACTAAGAGAGAGCGCCATCTAGAGACAACCTTCCAACTTCCATCTACCTTCATGAAGATGGATGTATTTTCCAAAAGTTTGTATTAAAACACAAGGCACGTGCTGTATGCTCACATAAGAACACCCTTTGTAGAAGATCTTCCAACTCACATCTTCTGTAATGAAGATGGAAGTACTTGCAGAAGTGTGAGTGAACGCCTCAGGAGAGGTTCTAGCTAAGTAGCATTGAGAACCAAGTCTGTGTTGTAGGAAGGCAACAACGATCTAACGTCGTTACCCATGAATACGCACGCATTTCCCAAAACGTGTGTTGAAACTTCAGGAAAATGCCATAGACGTAACCCTCAGTAAGGAGAGGGAATGCAAAGTGTCTTCTACCTCCCGTCTGTCACGATGATGGAAGCTTGTTTCAGAGTGTGAATTTAAGGGTAAGGAAAGGGCCGTTAACCGATCTTTGAGAAAGATCACTGTATCGAAGCCATCTTCCATCTCACATCTTCGGATGTGAAGATGAAAACTTTTGCACAGGGGTGTAAGGAAATATAAGGAAAGTGCCACAGACTGAAATCTATGAAAGAACGCCGTACAGAAAGCATCTTGCATCCCGCAATCTTCAGTCATGAGAACGGAAGCATGTGCAAAAGTGTACAAAAACATCAACATAAAGCACTTTGCTTAACGTGGTAGAAGAACACTGTGCAGCCACCATGTCTCAACCCATCACTCCTGTCGTGAAGATGGAGCTTTGTAAGGAAAGGGTAGTTAAGCAATCTTTGAGAAAGAATACTGTGTCGAAGCCATCTTCCCTCTCACGTCTTCAGACGTGAATACGTAACCGTTTGCACAGGGGTGTAAGGAAATATAAGGAAAGTGCCACAGACTGAAATCTATGAAAGAACGCCGTACACAAAGCATCTTGCATGCCACAATCTTCAGTCATGAGAACGGAAGCATGGGTAAAAGTGTGGAGGAAAACATCAACAGAAAGCAGTTTGCTTAACTCTGTAGAAGGGCACTCTGCAAGCCACCACGTCTCAACTCACCACTCCTGTGGTGAAGATGGAAGCCTTGGCAAGAGTGTGCACGAGCACGTAACGAAAGGGCCGTCCAGTTAATTCTGAGACCCAAATCTGTGTAGATAGACTACAACACCGAACCCACCTCCTGACGAATGAATCAACCAGGGATTTCTTCCCTGTGTGTGAACCTTAAGGAAAGAGCCATAAACTTAACAGGAGATGAGAATACTGGATCGATTGCTTCTTACAACCCACGGCTTCTCTCTCGTAGACATAAACATTTGCCACGTTGGGTTGAAAGCAGAAGGAAAGTGGCTGAGACTGCTTCGAGAGAGGATCTTACCAAATCGATCCTTCGAGGGATGTCTTCTAACGTGTAGTGGGAAGCATTCAGATAAGTGTATTTCTCAGCATAAAGAAATGATTGTACACTTAACCTTTGGAACGAATTCCGTGGAAACCATCGGAAAACCACATTTTCTCTCATGAACCTGGAAGCATTGGCTCAAGGGTGAGGGAACATGTGACTCAGTGCGGTTTCCTAAACCCTGAGCACCGAGCCTCTGGATAGAGAATGCCACTTCAAGCATCCTGATGCATGGAGAGAGAAGTTTTGTCAACTATCTGTATTGAACGGTAAGAGAAGTGCCCTGCCGAGAACACTAAGAGAGAGCGCCATCTAGAGACAACCTTCCAACTTCCATCTACCTTCATGAAGATGGATGTATTTTCCAAAAGTTTGTATTAAAACACAAGGCACGTGCTGTATGCTCACATAAGAACACCCTTTGTAGAAGATCTTCCAACTCACATCTTCTGTAATGAAGATGGAAGTACTTGCAGAAGTGTGAGTGAACGCATCAGGAGAGGTTCTAGCTAAGTAGCATTGAGAACCAAGTCTGTGTTGTAGGAAGGCAACAACGATCTAACGTCGTTACCCATGAATACGCACGCATTTCCCAAAACGTGTGTTGAAACTTCAGGAAAATGCCATAGACGTAACCCTCAGTAAGGAGAGGGAATGCAAAGTGTCTTCTACCTCCCGTCTGTCACGATGATGGAAGCTTGTTTCAGAGTGTGAATTTAAGGGTAAGGAAAGGGCCGTTAACCGATCTTTGAGAAAGATCACTGTATCGAAGCCATCTTCCATCTCACATCTTCGGATGTGAAGATGAAAACTTTTGCACAGGGGTGTAAGGAAATATAAGGAAAGTGCCACAGACTGAAATCTATGAAAGAACGCCGTACAGAAAGCATCTTGCATCCCGCAATCTTCAGTCATGAGAACGGAAGCATGTGCAAAAGTGTACAAAAACATCAACATAAAGCACTTTGCTTAACGTGGTAGAAGAACACTGTGCAGCCACCATGTCTCAACTCATCACTCCTGTCGTGAAGATGGAGCTTTGTAAGGAAAGGGTAGTTAAGCAATCTTTGAGAAAGAATACTGTGTCGAAGCCATCTTCCCTCTCACGTCTTCAGACGTGAATACGTAACCGTTTGCACAGGGGTGTAAGGAAATATAAGGAAAGTGCCACAGACTGAAATCTATGAAAGAACGCCGTACACAAAGCATCTTGCATGCCACAATCTTCAGTCATGAGAACGGAAGCATGGGTAAAAGTGTGGAGGAAAACATCAACAGAAAGCAGTTTGCTTAACTCTGTAGAAGGGCACTCTGCAAGCCACCACGTCTCAACTCACCACTCCTGTGGTGAAGATGGAAGCCTTGGCAAGAGTGTGCACGAGCACATAACGAAAGGGCCGTCCAGTTAATTCTGAGACCCAAATCTGTGTAGATAGACTACAACACCGAACCCACCTCCTGACGAATGAATCAACCAGGGATTTCTTCCCTGTGTGTGGAACCTTAAGGAAAGTGCCATAAACTTAACAGGAGATGAGAACACTGGATCGATTGCTTCTTACAACCCACGGCTTCTCTCTCGTAGACATAAACATTTGCCACGTTGGGTTGAAAGCAGAAGGAAAGTGGCTGAGACTTTGCTTCGAGAGAGGATCTTACCAAATCGATCCTTCGAGGCATGTCTTCTATCGTGTAGTGGGAAGCATTCAGATAAGTGCGTTTCTCAGCATAAAGAAATGATTGTACACTTAACATTTGGAAAGAATTCTGTGGAAACCATCTGAAACTCACATTTTCTCTCATGAACCTGGAAGCATTGGCTCAAGGGTGAGGGAACATGTGACTCAGTGCGGTTTCCTAAACCCTGAGCACCGAGCCTCTGGTTAGAGAATGCCACTTCAAGCATCCTGATGCATGGAGAGAGAAGTTTTGTCAACTATCTGTATTGAACGGTAAGAGAAGTGCCCTGCCGAGAACACTAAGAGAGAGCGCCATCTAGAGACAACCTTCCAACTTCCATCTACCTTCATGAAGATGGATGTATTTTCCAAAAGTTTGTATTAAAACACAAGGCACGTGCTGTATGCTCACATAAGAACACCCTTTGTAGAAGATCTTCCAACTCACATCTTCTGTAATGAAGATGGAAGTACTTGCAGAAGTGTGAGTGAACGCATCAGGAGAGGTTCTAGCTAAGTAGCATTGAGAACCAAGTCTGTGTTGTAGGAAGGCAACAACGATCTAACGTCGTTACCCATGAATACGCACGCATTTCCCAAAACGTGTGTTGAAACTTCAGGAAAATGCCATAGACGTAACCCTCAGTAAGGAGAGGGAATGCAAAGTGTCTTCTACCTCCCGTCTGTCACGATGATGGAAGCTTGTTTCAGAGTGTGAATTTAAGGGTAAGGAAAGGGCCGTTAACCGATCTTTGAGAAAGATCACTGTATCGAAGCCATCTTCCATCTCACATCTTCGGATGTGAAGATGAAAACTTTTGCACAGGGGTGTAAGGAAATATAAGGAAAGTGCCACAGACTGAAATCTATGAAAGAACGCCGTACAGAAAGCATCTTGCATCCCGCAATCTTCAGTCATGAGAACGGAAGCATGTGCAAAAGTGTACAAAAACATCAACATAAAGCACTTTGCTTAACGTGGTAGAAGAACACTGTGCAGCCACCATGTCTCAACTCATCACTCCTGTCGTGAAGATGGAGCTTTGTAAGGAAAGGGTAGTTAAGCAATCTTTGAGAAAGAATACTGTGTCGAAGCCATCTTCCCTCTCACGTCTTCAGACGTGAATACGTAACCGTTTGCACAGGGGTGTAAGGAAATATAAGGAAAGTGCCACAGACTGAAATCTATGAAAGAACGCCGTACACAAAGCATCTTGCATGCCACAATCTTCAGTCATGAGAACGGAAGCATGGGTAAAAGTGTGGAGGAAAACATCAACAGAAAGCAGTTTGCTTAACTCTGTAGAAGGGCACTCTGCAAGCCACCACGTCTCAACTCACCACTCCTGTGGTGAAGATGGAAGCCTTGGCAAGAGTGTGCACGAGCACGTAACGAAAGGGCCGTCCAGTTAATTCTGAGACCCAAATCTGTGTAGATAGACTACAACACCGAACCCACCTCCTGACGAATGAATCAACCAGGGATTTCTTCCCTGTGTGTGGAACCTTAAGGAAAGTGCCATAAACTTAACAGGAGATGAGAATACTGGATCGATTGCTTCTTACAACCCACGGCTTCTCTCTCGTAGACATAAACATTTGCCACGTTGGGTTGAAAGCAGAAGGAAAGTGGCTGAGACTGCTTCGAGAGAGGATCTTACCAAATCGATCCTTCGAGGGATGTCTTCTAACGTGTAGTGGGAAGCATTCAGATAAGTGTATTTCTCAGCATAAAGAAATGATTGTACACTTAACCTTTGGAACGAATTCCGTGGAAACCATCGGAAAACCACATTTTCTCTCATGAACCTGGAAGCATTGGCTCAAGGGTGAGGGAACATGTGACTCAGTGCGGTTTCCTAAACCCTGAGCACCGAGCCTCTGGATAGAGAATGCCACTTCAAGCATCCTGATGCATGGAGAGAGAAGTTTTGTCAACTATCTGTATTGAACGGTAAGAGAAGTGCCCTGCCGAGAACACTAAGAGAGAGCGCCATCTAGAGACAACCTTCCAACTTCCATCTACCTTCATGAAGATGGATGTATTTTCCAAAAGTTTGTATTAAAACACAAGGCACGTGCTGTATGCTCACATAAGAACACCCTTTGTAGAAGATCTTCCAACTCACATCTTCTGTAATGAAGATGGAAGTACTTGCAGAAGTGTGAGTGAACGCATCAGGAGAGGTTCTAGCTAAGTAGCATTGAGAACCAAGTCTGTGTTGTAGGAAGGCAACAACGATCTAACGTCGTTACCCATGAATACGCACGCATTTCCCAAAACGTGTGTTGAAACTTCAGGAAAATGCCATAGACGTAACCCTCAGTAAGGAGAGGGAATGCAAAGTGTCTTCTACCTCCCGTCTGTCACGATGATGGAAGCTTGTTTCAGAGTGTGAATTTAAGGGTAAGGAAAGGGCCGTTAACCGATCTTTGAGAAAGATCACTGTATCGAAGCCATCTTCCATCTCACATCTTCGGATGTGAAGATGAAAACTTTTGCACAGGGGTGTAAGGAAATATAAGGAAAGTGCCACAGACTGAAATCTATGAAAGAACGCCGTACAGAAAGCATCTTGCATCCCGCAATCTTCAGTCATGAGAACGGAAGCATGTGCAAAAGTGTACAAAAACATCAACATAAAGCACTTTGCTTAACGTGGTAGAAGAACACTGTGCAGCCACCATGTCTCAACTCATCACTCCTGTCGTGAAGATGGAGCTTTGTAAGGAAAGGGTAGTTAAGCAATCTTTGAGAAAGAATACTGTGTCGAAGCCATCTTCCCTCTCACGTCTTCAGACGTGAATACGTAACCGTTTGCACAGGGGTGTAAGGAAATATAAGGAAAGTGCCACAGACTGAAATCTATGAAAGAACGCCGTACACAAAGCATCTTGCATGCCACAATCTTCAGTCATGAGAACGGAAGCATGGGTAAAAGTGTGGAGGAAAACATCAACAGAAAGCAGTTTGCTTAACTCTGTAGAAGGGCACTCTGCAAGCCACCACGTCTCAACTCACCACTCCTGTGGTGAAGATGGAAGCCTTGGCAAGAGTGTGCACGAGCACATAACGAAAGGGCCGTCCAGTTAATTCTGAGACCCAAATCTGTGTAGATAGACTACAACACCGAACCCACCTCCTGACGAATGAATCAACCAGGGATTTCTTCCCTGTGTGTGGAACCTTAAGGAAAGTGCCATAAACTTAACAGGAGATGAGAACACTGGATCGATTGCTTCTTACAACCCACGGCTTCTCTCTCGTAGACATAAACATTTGCCACGTTGGGTTGAAAGCAGAAGGAAAGTGGCTGAGACTTTGCTTCGAGAGAGGATCTTACCAAATCGATCCTTCGAGGCATGTCTTCTATCGTGTAGTGGGAAGCATTCAGATAAGTGCGTTTCTCAGCATAAAGAAATGATTGTACACTTAACATTTGGAAAGAATTCTGTGGAAACCATCTGAAACTCACATTTTCTCTCATGAACCTGGAAGCATTGGCTCAAGGGTGAGGGAACATGTGACTCAGTGCGGTTTCCTAAACCCTGAGCACCGAGCCTCTGGTTAGAGAATGCCACTTCAAGCATCCTGATGCATGGAGAGAGAAGTTTTGTCAACTATCTGTATTGAACGGTAAGAGAAGTGCCCTGCCGAGAACACTAAGAGAGAGCGCCATCTAGAGACAACCTTCCAACTTCCATCTACCTTCATGAAGATGGATGTATTTTCCAAAAGTTTGTATTAAAACACAAGGCACGTGCTGTATGCTCACATAAGAACACCCTTTGTAGAAGATCTTCC
Organism: Ursus arctos; assembly: GCF_023065955.2. Lineage (NCBI taxonomy): Eukaryota > Metazoa > Chordata > Mammalia > Carnivora > Ursidae > Ursus > Ursus arctos. Next base: position 286,216 of record NW_026623064.1, read on the forward strand.
AACTCACATCTTCTGTAATGAAGATGGAAGTACTTGCAGAAGTGTGAGTGAACGCATCAGGAGAGGTTCTAGCTAAGTAGCATTGAGAACCAAGTCTGTGTGTAGGAAGGCAACAACGATCTAACGTCGTTACCCATGAATACGCACGCATTTCCCAAAACGTGTGTTGAAACTTCAGGAAAATGCCATAGACGTAACCCTCAGTAAGGAGAGGGAATGCAAAGTGTCTTCTACCTCCCGTCTGTCACGATGATGGAAGCTTGTTTCAGAGTGTGAATTTAAGGGTAAGGAAAGGGCCGTTAACCGATCTTTGAGAAAGATCACTGTATCGAAGCCATCTTCCATCTCACATCTTCGGATGTGAAGATGAAAACTTTTGCACAGGGGTGTAAGGAAATATAAGGAAAGTGCCACAGACTGAAATCTATGAAAGAACGCCGTACAGAAAGCATCTTGCATCCCGCAATCTTCAGTCATGAGAACGGAAGCATGTGCAAAAGTGTACAAAAACATCAACATAAAGCACTTTGCTTAACGTGGTAGAAGAACACTGTGCAGCCACCATGTCTCAACTCATCACTCCTGTCGTGAAGATGGAGCTTTGTAAGGAAAGGGTAGTTAAGCAATCTTTGAGAAAGAATACTGTGTCGAAGCCATCTTCCCTCTCACGTCTTCAGACGTGAATACGTAACCGTTTGCACAGGGGTGTAAGGAAATATAAGGAAAGTGCCACAGACTGAAATCTATGAAAGAACGCCGTACACAAAGCATCTTGCATGCCACAATCTTCAGTCATGAGAACGGAAGCATGGGTAAAAGTGTGGAGGAAAACATCAACAGAAAGCAGTTTGCTTAACTCTGTAGAAGGGCACTCTGCAAGCCACCACGTCTCAACTCACCACTCCTGTGGTGAAGATGGAAGCCTTGGCAAGAGTGTGCACGAGCACGTAACGAAAGGGCCGTCCAGTTAATTCTGAGACCCAAATCTGTGTAGATAGACTACAACACCGAACCCACCTCCTGACGAATGAATCAACCAGGGATTTCTTCCCTGTGTGTGGAACCTTAAGGAAAGTGCCATAAACTTAACAGGAGATGAGAACACTGGATCGATTGCTTCTTACAACCCACGGCTTCTCTCTCGTAGACATAAACATTTGCCACGTTGGGTTGAAAGCAGAAGGAAAGTGGCTGAGACTTTGCTTCGAGAGAGGATCTTACCAAATCGATCCTTCGAGGCATGTCTTCTATCGTGTAGTGGGAAGCATTCAGATAAGTGCGTTTCTCAGCATAAAGAAATGATTGTACACTTAACATTTGGAAAGAATTCTGTGGAAACCATCTGAAACTCACATTTTCTCTCATGAACCTGGAAGCATTGGCTCAAGGGTGAGGGAACATGTGACTCAGTGCGGTTTCCTAAACCCTGAGCACCGAGCCTCTGGTTAGAGAATGCCACTTCAAGCATCCTGATGCATGGAGAGAGAAGTTTTGTCAACTATCTGTATTGAACGGTAAGAGAAGTGCCCTGCCGAGAACACTAAGAGAGAGCGCCATCTAGAGACAACCTTCCAACTTCCATCTACCTTCATGAAGATGGATGTATTTTCCAAAAGTTTGTATTAAAACACAAGGCACGTGCTGTATGCTCACATAAGAACACCCTTTGTAGAAGTTCTTCCAACTCACATCTTCTGTAATGAAGATGGAAGTACTTGCAGAAGTGTGAGTGAACGCATCAGGAGAGGTTCTAGCTAAGTAGCATTGAGAACCAAGTCTGTGTTGTAGGAAGGCAACAACGATCTAACGTCGTTACCCATGAATACGCACGCATTTCCCAAAACGTGTGTTGAAACTTCAGGAAAATGCCATAGACGTAACCCTCAGTAAGGAGAGGGAATGCAAAGTGTCTTCTACCTCCCGTCTGTCACGATGATGGAAGCTTGTTTCAGAGTGTGAATTTAAGGGTAAGGAAAGGGCCGTTAACCGATCTTTGAGAAAGATCACTGTATCGAAGCCATCTTCCATCTCACATCTTCGGATGTGAAGATGAAAACTTTTGCACAGGGGTGTAAGGAAATATAAGGAAAGTGCCACAGACTGAAATCTATGAAAGAACGCCGTACAGAAAGCATCTTGCATCCCGCAATCTTCAGTCATGAGAACGGAAGCATGTGCAAAAGTGTACAAAAACATCAACATAAAGCACTTTGCTTAACGTGGTAGAAGAACACTGTGCAGCCACCATGTCTCAACTCATCACTCCTGTCGTGAAGATGGAGCTTTGTAAGGAAAGGGTAGTTAAGCAATCTTTGAGAAAGAATACTGTGTCGAAGCCATCTTCCCTCTCACGTCTTCAGACGTGAATACGTAACCGTTTGCACAGGGGTGTAAGGAAATATAAGGAAAGTGCCACAGACTGAAATCTATGAAAGAACGCCGTACACAAAGCATCTTGCATGCCACAATCTTCAGTCATGAGAACGGAAGCATGGGTAAAAGTGTGGAGGAAAACATCAACAGAAAGCAGTTTGCTTAACTCTGTAGAAGGGCACTCTGCAAGCCACCACGTCTCAACTCACCACTCCTGTGGTGAAGATGGAAGCCTTGGCAAGAGTGTGCACGAGCACGTAACGAAAGGGCCGTCCAGTTAATTCTGAGACCCAAATCTGTGTAGATAGACTACAACACCGAACCCACCTCCTGACGAATGAATCAACCAGGGATTTCTTCCCTGTGTGTGAACCTTAAGGAAAGAGCCATAAACTTAACAGGAGATGAGAATACTGGATCGATTGCTTCTTACAACCCACGGCTTCTCTCTCGTAGACATAAACATTTGCCACGTTGGGTTGAAAGCAGAAGGAAAGTGGCTGAGACTTTGCTTCGAGAGAGGATCTTACCAAATCGATCCTTCGAGGGATGTCTTCTAACGTGTAGTGGGAAGCATTCAGATAAGTGTATTTCTCAGCATAAAGAAATGATTGTACACTTAACCTTTGGAACGAATTCCGTGGAAACCATCGGAAAACCACATTTTCTCTCATGAACCTGGAAGCATTGGCTCAAGGGTGAGGGAACATGTGACTCAGTGCGGTTTCCTAAACCCTGAGCACCGAGCCTCTGGATAGAGAATGCCACTTCAAGCATCCTGATGCATGGAGAGAGAAGTTTTGTCAACTATCTGTATTGAACGGTAAGAGAAGTGCCCTGCCGAGAACACTAAGAGAGAGCGCCATCTAGAGACAACCTTCCAACTTCCATCTACCTTCATGAAGATGGATGTATTTTCCAAAAGTTTGTATTAAAACACAAGGCACGTGCTGTATGCTCACATAAGAACACCCTTTGTAGAAGATCTTCCAACTCACATCTTCTGTAATGAAGATGGAAGTACTTGCAGAAGTGTGAGTGAACGCATCAGGAGAGGTTCTAGCTAAGTAGCATTGAGAACCAAGTCTGTGTTGTAGGAAGGCAACAACGATCTAACGTCGTTACCCATGAATACGCACGCATTTCCCAAAACGTGTGTTGAAACTTCAGGAAAATGCCATAGACGTAACCCTCAGTAAGGAGAGGGAATGCAAAGTGTCTTCTACCTCCCGTCTGTCACGATGATGGAAGCTTGTTTCAGAGTGTGAATTTAAGGGTAAGGAAAGGGCCGTTAACCGATCTTTGAGAAAGATCACTGTATCGAAGCCATCTTCCATCTCACATCTTCGGATGTGAAGATGAAAACTTTTGCACAGGGGTGTAAGGAAATATAAGGAAAGTGCCACAGACTGAAATCTATGAAAGAACGCCGTACAGAAAGCATCTTGCATCCCGCAATCTTCAGTCATGAGAACGGAAGCATGTGCAAAAGTGTACAAAAACATCAACATAAAGCACTTTGCTTAACGTGGTAGAAGAACACTGTGCAGCCACCATGTCTCAACTCATCACTCCTGTCGTGAAGATGGAGCTTTGTAAGGAAAGGGTAGTTAAGCAATCTTTGAGAAAGAATACTGTGTCGAAGCCATCTTCCCTCTCACGTCTTCAGACGTGAATACGTAACCGTTTGCACAGGGGTGTAAGGAAATATAAGGAAAGTGCCACAGACTGAAATCTATGAAAGAACGCCGTACACAAAGCATCTTGCATGCCACAATCTTCAGTCATGAGAACGGAAGCATGGGTAAAAGTGTGGAGGAAAACATCAACAGAAAGCAGTTTGCTTAACTCTGTAGAAGGGCACTCTGCAAGCCACCACGTCTCAACTCACCACTCCTGTGGTGAAGATGGAAGCCTTGGCAAGAGTGTGCACGAGCACATAACGAAAGGGCCGTCCAGTTAATTCTGAGACCCAAATCTGTGTAGATAGACTACAACACCGAACCCACCTCCTGACGAATGAATCAACCAGGGATTTCTTCCCTGTGTGTGGAACCTTAAGGAAAGTGCCATAAACTTAACAGGAGATGAGAACACTGGATCGATTGCTTCTTACAACCCACGGCTTCTCTCTCGTAGACATAAACATTTGCCACGTTGGGTTGAAAGCAGAAGGAAAGTGGCTGAGACTTTGCTTCGAGAGAGGATCTTACCAAATCGATCCTTCGAGGCATGTCTTCTATCGTGTAGTGGGAAGCATTCAGATAAGTGCGTTTCTCAGCATAAAGAAATGATTGTACACTTAACATTTGGAAAGAATTCTGTGGAAACCATCTGAAACTCACATTTTCTCTCATGAACCTGGAAGCATTGGCTCAAGGGTGAGGGAACATGTGACTCAGTGCGGTTTCCTAAACCCTGAGCACCGAGCCTCTGGTTAGAGAATGCCACTTCAAGCATCCTGATGCATGGAGAGAGAAGTTTTGTCAACTATCTGTATTGAACGGTAAGAGAAGTGCCCTGCCGAGAACACTAAGAGAGAGCGCCATCTAGAGACAACCTTCCAACTTCCATCTACCTTCATGAAGATGGATGTATTTTCCAAAAGTTTGTATTAAAACACAAGGCACGTGCTGTATGCTCACATAAGAACACCCTTTGTAGAAGATCTTCCAACTCACATCTTCTGTAATGAAGATGGAAGTACTTGCAGAAGTGTGAGTGAACGCATCAGGAGAGGTTCTAGCTAAGTAGCATTGAGAACCAAGTCTGTGTTGTAGGAAGGCAACAACGATCTAACGTCGTTACCCATGAATACGCACGCATTTCCCAAAACGTGTGTTGAAACTTCAGGAAAATGCCATAGACGTAACCCTCAGTAAGGAGAGGGAATGCAAAGTGTCTTCTACCTCCCGTCTGTCACGATGATGGAAGCTTGTTTCAGAGTGTGAATTTAAGGGTAAGGAAAGGGCCGTTAACCGATCTTTGAGAAAGATCACTGTATCGAAGCCATCTTCCATCTCACATCTTCGGATGTGAAGATGAAAACTTTTGCACAGGGGTGTAAGGAAATATAAGGAAAGTGCCACAGACTGAAATCTATGAAAGAACGCCGTACAGAAAGCATCTTGCATCCCGCAATCTTCAGTCATGAGAACGGAAGCATGTGCAAAAGTGTACAAAAACATCAACATAAAGCACTTTGCTTAACGTGGTAGAAGAACACTGTGCAGCCACCATGTCTCAACTCATCACTCCTGTCGTGAAGATGGAGCTTTGTAAGGAAAGGGTAGTTAAGCAATCTTTGAGAAAGAATACTGTGTCGAAGCCATCTTCCCTCTCACGTCTTCAGACGTGAATACGTAACCGTTTGCACAGGGGTGTAAGGAAATATAAGGAAAGTGCCACAGACTGAAATCTATGAAAGAACGCCGTACACAAAGCATCTTGCATGCCACAATCTTCAGTCATGAGAACGGAAGCATGGGTAAAAGTGTGGAGGAAAACATCAACAGAAAGCAGTTTGCTTAACTCTGTAGAAGGGCACTCTGCAAGCCACCACGTCTCAACTCACCACTCCTGTGGTGAAGATGGAAGCCTTGGCAAGAGTGTGCACGAGCACGTAACGAAAGGGCCGTCCAGTTAATTCTGAGACCCAAATCTGTGTAGATAGACTACAACACCGAACCCACCTCCTGACGAATGAATCAACCAGGGATTTCTTCCCTGTGTGTGGAACCTTAAGGAAAGTGCCATAAACTTAACAGGAGATGAGAACACTGGATCGATTGCTTCTTACAACCCACGGCTTCTCTCTCGTAGACATAAACATTTGCCACGTTGGGTTGAAAGCAGAAGGAAAGTGGCTGAGACTTTGCTTCGAGAGAGGATCTTACCAAATCGATCCTTCGAGGCATGTCTTCTATCGTGTAGTGGGAAGCATTCAGATAAGTGCGTTTCTCAGCATAAAGAAATGATTGTACACTTAACATTTGGAAAGAATTCTGTGGAAACCATCTGAAACTCACATTTTCTCTCATGAACCTGGAAGCATTGGCTCAAGGGTGAGGGAACATGTGACTCAGTGCGGTTTCCTAAACCCTGAGCACCGAGCCTCTGGTTAGAGAATGCCACTTCAAGCATCCTGATGCATGGAGAGAGAAGTTTTGTCAACTATCTGTATTGAACGGTAAGAGAAGTGCCCTGCCGAGAACACTAAGAGAGAGCGCCATCTAGAGACAACCTTCCAACTTCCATCTACCTTCATGAAGATGGATGTATTTTCCAAAAGTTTGTATTAAAACACAAGGCACGTGCTGTATGCTCACATAAGAACACCCTTTGTAGAAGATCTTCCAACTCACATCTTCTGTAATGAAGATGGAAGTACTTGCAGAAGTGTGAGTGAACGCATCAGGAGAGGTTCTAGCTAAGTAGCATTGAGAACCAAGTCTGTGTTGTAGGAAGGCAACAACGATCTAACGTCGTTACCCATGAATACGCACGCATTTCCCAAAACGTGTGTTGAAACTTCAGGAAAATGCCATAGACGTAACCCTCAGTAAGGAGAGGGAATGCAAAGTGTCTTCTACCTCCCGTCTGTCACGATGATGGAAGCTTGTTTCAGAGTGTGAATTTAAGGGTAAGGAAAGGGCCGTTAACCGATCTTTGAGAAAGATCACTGTATCGAAGCCATCTTCCATCTCACATCTTCGGATGTGAAGATGAAAACTTTTGCACAGGGGTGTAAGGAAATATAAGGAAAGTGCCACAGACTGAAATCTATGAAAGAACGCCGTACAGAAAGCATCTTGCATCCCGCAATCTTCAGTCATGAGAACGGAAGCATGTGCAAAAGTGTACAAAAACATCAACATAAAGCACTTTGCTTAACGTGGTAGAAGAACACTGTGCAGCCACCATGTCTCAACTCATCACTCCTGTCGTGAAGATGGAGCTTTGTAAGGAAAGGGTAGTTAAGCAATCTTTGAGAAAGAATACTGTGTCGAAGCCATCTTCCCTCTCACGTCTTCAGACGTGAATACGTAACCGTTTGCACAGGGGTGTAAGGAAATATAAGGAAAGTGCCACAGACTGAAATCTATGAAAGAACGCCGTACACAAAGCATCTTGCATGCCACAATCTTCAGTCATGAGAACGGAAGCATGGGTAAAAGTGTGGAGGAAAACATCAACAGAAAGCAGTTTGCTTAACTCTGTAGAAGGGCACTCTGCAAGCCACCACGTCTCAACTCACCACTCCTGTGGTGAAGATGGAAGCCTTGGCAAGAGTGTGCACGAGCACGTAACGAAAGGGCCGTCCAGTTAATTCTGAGACCCAAATCTGTGTAGATAGACTACAACACCGAACCCACCTCCTGACGAATGAATCAACCAGGGATTTCTTCCCTGTGTGTGAACCTTAAGGAAAGAGCCATAAACTTAACAGGAGATGAGAATACTGGATCGATTGCTTCTTACAACCCACGGCTTCTCTCTCGTAGACATAAACATTTGCCACGTTGGGTTGAAAGCAGAAGGAAAGTGGCTGAGACTTTGCTTCGAGAGAGGATCTTACCAAATCGATCCTTCGAGGGATGTCTTCTAACGTGTAGTGGGAAGCATTCAGATAAGTGTATTTCTCAGCATAAAGAAATGATTGTACACTTAACCTTTGGAACGAATTCCGTGGAAACCATCGGAAAACCACATTTTCTCTCATGAACCTGGAAGCATTGGCTCAAGGGTGAGGGAACATGTGACTCAGTGCGGTTTCCTAAACCCTGAGCACCGAGCCTCTGGATAGAGAATGCCACTTCAAGCATCCTGATGCATGGAGAGAGAAGTTTTGTCAACTATCTGTATTGAACGGTAAGAGAAGTGCCCTGCCGAGAACACTAAGAGAGAGCGCCATCTAGAGACAACCTTCCAACTTCCATCTACCTTCATGAAGATGGATGTATTTTCCAAAAGTTTGTATTAAAACACAAGGCACGTGCTGTATGCTCACATAAGAACACCCTTTGTAGAAGATCTTCCAACTCACATCTTCTGTAATGAAGATGGAAGTACTTGCAGAAGTGTGAGTGAACGCATCAGGAGAGGTTCTAGCTAAGTAGCATTGAGAACCAAGTCTGTGTTGTAGGAAGGCAACAACGATCTAACGTCGTTACCCATGAATACGCACGCATTTCCCAAAACGTGTGTTGAAACTTCAGGAAAATGCCATAGACGTAACCCTCAGTAAGGAGAGGGAATGCAAAGTGTCTTCTACCTCCCGTCTGTCACGATGATGGAAGCTTGTTTCAGAGTGTGAATTTAAGGGTAAGGAAAGGGCCGTTAACCGATCTTTGAGAAAGATCACTGTATCGAAGCCATCTTCCATCTCACATCTTCGGATGTGAAGATGAAAACTTTTGCACAGGGGTGTAAGGAAATATAAGGAAAGTGCCACAGACTGAAATCTATGAAAGAACGCCGTACAGAAAGCATCTTGCATCCCGCAATCTTCAGTCATGAGAACGGAAGCATGTGCAAAAGTGTACAAAAACATCAACATAAAGCACTTTGCTTAACGTGGTAGAAGAACACTGTGCAGCCACCATGTCTCAACTCATCACTCCTGTCGTGAAGATGGAGCTTTGTAAGGAAAGGGTAGTTAAGCAATCTTTGAGAAAGAATACTGTGTCGAAGCCATCTTCCCTCTCACGTCTTCAGACGTGAATACGTAACCGTTTGCACAGGGGTGTAAGGAAATATAAGGAAAGTGCCACAGACTGAAATCTATGAAAGAACGCCGTACACAAAGCATCTTGCATGCCACAATCTTCAGTCATGAGAACGGAAGCATGGGTAAAAGTGTGGAGGAAAACATCAACAGAAAGCAGTTTGCTTAACTCTGTAGAAGGGCACTCTGCAAGCCACCACGTCTCAACTCACCACTCCTGTGGTGAAGATGGAAGCCTTGGCAAGAGTGTGCACGAGCACATAACGAAAGGGCCGTCCAGTTAATTCTGAGACCCAAATCTGTGTAGATAGACTACAACACCGAACCCACCTCCTGACGAATGAATCAACCAGGGATTTCTTCCCTGTGTGTGGAACCTTAAGGAAAGTGCCATAAACTTAACAGGAGATGAGAACACTGGATCGATTGCTTCTTACAACCCACGGCTTCTCTCTCGTAGACATAAACATTTGCCACGTTGGGTTGAAAGCAGAAGGAAAGTGGCTGAGACTTTGCTTCGAGAGAGGATCTTACCAAATCGATCCTTCGAGGCATGTCTTCTATCGTGTAGTGGGAAGCATTCAGATAAGTGCGTTTCTCAGCATAAAGAAATGATTGTACACTTAACATTTGGAAAGAATTCTGTGGAAACCATCTGAAACTCACATTTTCTCTCATGAACCTGGAAGCATTGGCTCAAGGGTGAGGGAACATGTGACTCAGTGCGGTTTCCTAAACCCTGAGCACCGAGCCTCTGGTTAGAGAATGCCACTTCAAGCATCCTGATGCATGGAGAGAGAAGTTTTGTCAACTATCTGTATTGAACGGTAAGAGAAGTGCCCTGCCGAGAACACTAAGAGAGAGCGCCATCTAGAGACAACCTTCCAACTTCCATCTACCTTCATGAAGATGGATGTATTTTCCAAAAGTTTGTATTAAAACACAAGGCACGTGCTGTATGCTCACATAAGAACACCCTTTGTAGAAGATCTTCCAACTCACATCTTCTGTAATGAAGATGGAAGTACTTGCAGAAGTGTGAGTGAACGCATCAGGAGAGGTTCTAGCTAAGTAGCATTGAGAACCAAGTCTGTGTTGTAGGAAGGCAACAACGATCTAACGTCGTTACCCATGAATACGCACGCATTTCCCAAAACGTGTGTTGAAACTTCAGGAAAATGCCATAGACGTAACCCTCAGTAAGGAGAGGGAATGCAAAGTGTCTTCTACCTCCCGTCTGTCACGATGATGGAAGCTTGTTTCAGAGTGTGAATTTAAGGGTAAGGAAAGGGCCGTTAACCGATCTTTGAGAAAGATCACTGTATCGAAGCCATCTTCCATCTCACATCTTCGGATGTGAAGATGAAAACTTTTGCACAGGGGTGTAAGGAAATATAAGGAAAGTGCCACAGACTGAAATCTATGAAAGAACGCCGTACAGAAAGCATCTTGCATCCCGCAATCTTCAGTCATGAGAACGGAAGCATGTGCAAAAGTGTACAAAAACATCAACATAAAGCACTTTGCTTAACGTGGTAGAAGAACACTGTGCAGCCACCATGTCTCAACTCATCACTCCTGTCGTGAAGATGGAGCTTTGTAAGGAAAGGGTAGTTAAGCAATCTTTGAGAAAGAATACTGTGTCGAAGCCATCTTCCCTCTCACGTCTTCAGACGTGAATACGTAACCGTTTGCACAGGGGTGTAAGGAAATATAAGGAAAGTGCCACAGACTGAAATCTATGAAAGAACGCCGTACACAAAGCATCTTGCATGCCACAATCTTCAGTCATGAGAACGGAAGCATGGGTAAAAGTGTGGAGGAAAACATCAACAGAAAGCAGTTTGCTTAACTCTGTAGAAGGGCACTCTGCAAGCCACCACGTCTCAACTCACCACTCCTGTGGTGAAGATGGAAGCCTTGGCAAGAGTGTGCACGAGCACGTAACGAAAGGGCCGTCCAGTTAATTCTGAGACCCAAATCTGTGTAGATAGACTACAACACCGAACCCACCTCCTGACGAATGAATCAACCAGGGATTTCTTCCCTGTGTGTGGAACCTTAAGGAAAGTGCCATAAACTTAACAGGAGATGAGAACACTGGATCGATTGCTTCTTACAACCCACGGCTTCTCTCTCGTAGACATAAACATTTGCCACGTTGGGTTGAAAGCAGAAGGAAAGTGGCTGAGACTTTGCTTCGAGAGAGGATCTTACCAAATCGATCCTTCGAGGCATGTCTTCTATCGTGTAGTGGGAAGCATTCAGATAAGTGCGTTTCTCAGCATAAAGAAATGATTGTACACTTAACATTTGGAAAGAATTCTGTGGAAACCATCTGAAACTCACATTTTCTCTCATGAACCTGGAAGCATTGGCTCAAGGGTGAGGGAACATGTGACTCAGTGCGGTTTCCTAAACCCTGAGCACCGAGCCTCTGGATAGAGAATGCCACTTCAAGCATCCTGATGCATGGAGAGAGAAGTTTTGTCAACTATCTGTATTGAACGGTAAGAGAAGTGCCCTGCCGAGAACACTAAGAGAGAGCGCCATCTAGAGACAACCTTCCAACTTCCATCTACCTTCATGAAGATGGATGTATTTTCCAAAAGTTTGTATTAAAACACAAGGCACGTGCTGTATGCTCACATAAGAACACCCTTTGTAGAAGATCTTCCAACTCACATCTTCTGTAATGAAGATGGAAGTACTTGCAGAAGTGTGAGTGAACGCATCAGGAGAGGTTCTAGCTAAGTAGCATTGAGAACCAAGTCTGTGTTGTAGGAAGGCAACAACGATCTAACGTCGTTACCCATGAATACGCACGCATTTCCCAAAACGTGTGTTGAAACTTCAGGAAAATGCCATAGACGTAACCCTCAGTAAGGAGAGGGAATGCAAAGTGTCTTCTACCTCCCGTCTGTCACGATGATGGAAGCTTGTTTCAGAGTGTGAATTTAAGGGTAAGGAAAGGGCCGTTAACCGATCTTTGAGAAAGATCACTGTATCGAAGCCATCTTCCATCTCACATCTTCGGATGTGAAGATGAAAACTTTTGCACAGGGGTGTAAGGAAATATAAGGAAAGTGCCACAGACTGAAATCTATGAAAGAACGCCGTACAGAAAGCATCTTGCATCCCGCAATCTTCAGTCATGAGAACGGAAGCATGTGCAAAAGTGTACAAAAACATCAACATAAAGCACTTTGCTTAACGTGGTAGAAGAACACTGTGCAGCCACCATGTCTCAACTCATCACTCCTGTCGTGAAGATGGAGCTTTGTAAGGAAAGGGTAGTTAAGCAATCTTTGAGAAAGAATACTGTGTCGAAGCCATCTTCCCTCTCACGTCTTCAGACGTGAATACGTAACCGTTTGCACAGGGGTGTAAGGAAATATAAGGAAAGTGCCACAGACTGAAATCTATGAAAGAACGCCGTACACAAAGCATCTTGCATGCCACAATCTTCAGTCATGAGAACGGAAGCATGGGTAAAAGTGTGGAGGAAAACATCAACAGAAAGCAGTTTGCTTAACTCTGTAGAAGGGCACTCTGCAAGCCACCACGTCTCAACTCACCACTCCTGTGGTGAAGATGGAAGCCTTGGCAAGAGTGTGCACGAGCACGTAACGAAAGGGCCGTCCAGTTAATTCTGAGACCCAAATCTGTGTAGATAGACTACAACACCGAACCCACCTCCTGACGAATGAATCAACCAGGGATTTCTTCCCTGTGTGTGAACCTTAAGGAAAGAGCCATAAACTTAACAGGAGATGAGAATACTGGATCGATTGCTTCTTACAACCCACGGCTTCTCTCTCGTAGACATAAACATTTGCCACGTTGGGTTGAAAGCAGAAGGAAAGTGGCTGAGACTTTGCTTCGAGAGAGGATCTTACCAAATCGATCCTTCGAGGGATGTCTTCTAACGTGTAGTGGGAAGCATTCAGATAAGTGTATTTCTCAGCATAAAGAAATGATTGTACACTTAACCTTTGGAACGAATTCCGTGGAAACCATCGGAAAACCACATTTTCTCTCATGAACCTGGAAGCATTGGCTCAAGGGTGAGGGAACATGTGACTCAGTGCGGTTTCCTAAACCCTGAGCACCGAGCATCTGGATAGAGAATGCCACTTCAAGCAGCCTGATGCACGGAGAGAGAAGCTTTCTCAGTTATGTGTGATGAACAGTAAGAGAAGTGTCCTTCGCTGAACACTAAAAAAGAGCACATTAGAGAAAACCTTCCAAATCCCATCTACCTTCATGAGGATGGCGGTATTTTTCAAAAGTGTGCATGAAAACACAAGGAAGGTGCATAGGATCACTTAAGAACACCCTTTGGAAAAGATCATCCCAACTCACATCTTCTAAAATGAACACAGACGAACTTGCAGAAGTGTTAGGGAACGCATCAGGAGAGGTTCTAGCTTAGCAGCTGTGAGAACCAAGTCTGTGTTGTAGGAAGGCAACATCGATTTAATATCGTGAACCATGAATAAACACGCGTTTCCCTGTACGTGTCAACGATAAAAAGCGATAAAAAAGCGATAAAAAAGCGATAAAAAACTGCCATAGAAGAAACTCTCAGTAAGAAGAGTGTAAGCAAATGGTATTCCAACTCAGATCATCTGTCGTGATGATGGAAGCATGTTTCAGAGTGTGAATTAAAGTGCAAAGGAATGTGCTGTTAACCAATCCTTGATAAATAAAACAATATCGAAGCCATCTTCCCTCTCACGTCTTCAGACGTGAATACGTAACCGTTTGCACAGGGGTGTAAGGAAATATAAGGAAAGTGCCACAGACTGAAATCTATGAAAGAACGCCGTACACAAAGCATCTTGCATGCCACAATCTTCAGTCATGAGAACGGAAGCATGGGTAAAAGTGTGGAGGAAAACATCAACAGAAAGCAGTTTGCTTAACTCTGTAGAAGGGCACTCTGCAAGCCACCACGTCTCAACTCACCACTCCTGTGGTGAAGATGGAAGCCTTGGCAAGAGTGTGCACGAGCACGTAACGAAAGGGCCGTCCAGTTAATTCTGAGACCCAAATCTGTGTAGATAGACTACAACACCGAACCCACCTCCTGACGAATGAATCAACCAGGGATTTCTTCCCTGTGTGTGAACCTTAAGGAAAGAGCCATAAACTTAACAGGAGATGAGAACACTGGATCGATTGCTTCTTACAACCCACGGCTTCTCTCTCGTAGACATAAACATTTGCCACGTTGGGTTGAAAGCAGAAGGAAAGTGGCTGAGACTTTGCTTCGAGAGAGGATCTTACCAAATCGATCCTTCGAGGCATGTCTTGTGTAGTGGGAAGCATTCAGATAAGTGCGTTTCTCAGCATAAAGAAATGATTGTACACTTAACATTTGGAAAGAATTCTGTGGAAACCATCTGAAACTCACATTTTCTCTCATGAACCTGGAAGCATTGGCTCAAGGGTGAGGGAACATGTGACTCAGTGCGGTTTCCTAAACCCTGAGCACCGAGCCTCTGGATAGAGAATGCCACTTCAAGCATCCTGATGCATGGAGAGAGAAGTTTTGTCAACTATCTGTATTGAACGGTAAGAGAAGTGCCCTGCCGAGAACACTAAGAGAGAGCGCCATCTAGAGACAACCTTCCAACTTCCATCTACCTTCATGAAGATGGATGTATTTTCCAAAAGTTTGTATTAAAACACAAGGCACGTGCTGTATGCTCACATAAGAACACCCTTTGTAGAAGATCTTCCAACTCACATCTTCTGTAATGAAGATGGAAGTACTTGCAGAAGTGTGAGTGAACGCATCAGGAGAGGTTCTAGCTAAGTAGCATTGAGAACCAAGTCTGTGTTGTAGGAAGGCAACAACGATCTAACGTCGTTACCCATGAATACGCACGCATTTCCCAAAACGTGTGTTGAAACTTCAGGAAAATGCCATAGACGTAACCCTCAGTAAGGAGAGGGAATGCAAAGTGTCTTCTACCTCCCGTCTGTCACGATGATGGAAGCTTGTTTCAGAGTGTGAATTTAAGGGTAAGGAAAGGGCCGTTAACCGATCTTTGAGAAAGATCACTGTATCGAAGCCATCTTCCATCTCACATCTTCGGATGTGAAGATGAAAACTTTTGCACAGGGGTGTAAGGAAATATAAGGAAAGTGCCACAGACTGAAATCTATGAAAGAACGCCGTACAGAAAGCATCTTGCATCCCGCAATCTTCAGTCATGAGAACGGAAGCATGTGCAAAAGTGTACAAAAACATCAACATAAAGCACTTTGCTTAACGTGGTAGAAGAACACTGTGCAGCCACCATGTCTCAACTCATCACTCCTGTCGTGAAGATGGAGCTTTGTAAGGAAAGGGTAGTTAAGCAATCTTTGAGAAAGAATACTGTGTCGAAGCCATCTTCCCTCTCACGTCTTCAGACGTGAATACGTAACCGTTTGCACAGGGGTGTAAGGAAATATAAGGAAAGTGCCACAGACTGAAATCTATGAAAGAACGCCGTACACAAAGCATCTTGCATGCCACAATCTTCAGTCATGAGAACGGAAGCATGGGTAAAAGTGTGGAGGAAAACATCAACAGAAAGCAGTTTGCTTAACTCTGTAGAAGGGCACTCTGCAAGCCACCACGTCTCAACTCACCACTCCTGTGGTGAAGATGGAAGCCTTGGCAAGAGTGTGCACGAGCACGTAACGAAAGGGCCGTCCAGTTAATTCTGAGACCCAAATCTGTGTAGATAGACTACAACACCGAACCCACCTCCTGACGAATGAATCAACCAGGGATTTCTTCCCTGTGTGTGGAACCTTAAGGAAAGTGCCATAAACTTAACAGGAGATGAGAACACTGGATCGATTGCTTCTTACAACCCACGGCTTCTCTCTCGTAGACATAAACATTTGCCACGTTGGGTTGAAAGCAGAAGGAAAGTGGCTGAGACTTTGCTTCGAGAGAGGATCTTACCAAATCGATCCTTCGAGGCATGTCTTCTATCGTGTAGTGGGAAGCATTCAGATAAGTGCGTTTCTCAGCATAAAGAAATGATTGTACACTTAACATTTGGAAAGAATTCTGTGGAAACCATCTGAAACTCACATTTTCTCTCATGAACCTGGAAGCATTGGCTCAAGGGTGAGGGAACATGTGACTCAGTGCGGTTTCCTAAACCCTGAGCACCGAGCCTCTGGTTAGAGAATGCCACTTCAAGCATCCTGATGCATGGAGAGAGAAGTTTTGTCAACTATCTGTATTGAACGGTAAGAGAAGTGCCCTGCCGAGAACACTAAGAGAGAGCGCCATCTAGAGACAACCTTCCAACTTCCATCTACCTTCATGAAGATGGATGTATTTTCCAAAAGTTTGTATTAAAACACAAGGCACGTGCTGTATGCTCACATAAGAACACCCTTTGTAGAAGATCTTCCAACTCACATCTTCTGTAATGAAGATGGAAGTACTTGCAGAAGTGTGAGTGAACGCATCAGGAGAGGTTCTAGCTAAGTAGCATTGAGAACCAAGTCTGTGTTGTAGGAAGGCAACAACGATCTAACGTCGTTACCCATGAATACGCACGCATTTCCCAAAACGTGTGTTGAAACTTCAGGAAAATGCCATAGACGTAACCCTCAGTAAGGAGAGGGAATGCAAAGTGTCTTCTACCTCCCGTCTGTCACGATGATGGAAGCTTGTTTCAGAGTGTGAATTTAAGGGTAAGGAAAGGGCCGTTAACCGATCTTTGAGAAAGATCACTGTATCGAAGCCATCTTCCATCTCACATCTTCGGATGTGAAGATGAAAACTTTTGCACAGGGGTGTAAGGAAATATAAGGAAAGTGCCACAGACTGAAATCTATGAAAGAACGCCGTACAGAAAGCATCTTGCATCCCGCAATCTTCAGTCATGAGAACGGAAGCATGTGCAAAAGTGTACAAAAACATCAACATAAAGCACTTTGCTTAACGTGGTAGAAGAACACTGTGCAGCCACCATGTCTCAACTCATCACTCCTGTCGTGAAGATGGAGCTTTGTAAGGAAAGGGTAGTTAAGCAATCTTTGAGAAAGAATACTGTGTCGAAGCCATCTTCCCTCTCACGTCTTCAGACGTGAATACGTAACCGTTTGCACAGGGGTGTAAGGAAATATAAGGAAAGTGCCACAGACTGAAATCTATGAAAGAACGCCGTACACAAAGCATCTTGCATGCCACAATCTTCAGTCATGAGAACGGAAGCATGGGTAAAAGTGTGGAGGAAAACATCAACAGAAAGCAGTTTGCTTAACTCTGTAGAAGGGCACTCTGCAAGCCACCACGTCTCAACTCACCACTCCTGTGGTGAAGATGGAAGCCTTGGCAAGAGTGTGCACGAGCACGTAACGAAAGGGCCGTCCAGTTAATTCTGAGACCCAAATCTGTGTAGATAGACTACAACACCGAACCCACCTCCTGACGAATGAATCAACCAGGGATTTCTTCCCTGTGTGTGAACCTTAAGGAAAGAGCCATAAACTTAACAGGAGATGAGAATACTGGATCGATTGCTTCTTACAACCCACGGCTTCTCTCTCGTAGACATAAACATTTGCCACGTTGGGTTGAAAGCAGAAGGAAAGTGGCTGAGACTTTGCTTCGAGAGAGGATCTTACCAAATCGATCCTTCGAGGGATGTCTTCTAACGTGTAGTGGGAAGCATTCAGATAAGTGTATTTCTCAGCATAAAGAAATGATTGTACACTTAACCTTTGGAACGAATTCCGTGGAAACCATCGGAAAACCACATTTTCTCTCATGAACCTGGAAGCATTGGCTCAAGGGTGAGGGAACATGTGACTCAGTGCGGTTTCCTAAACCCTGAGCACCGAGCCTCTGGATAGAGAATGCCACTTCAAGCATCCTGATGCATGGAGAGAGAAGTTTTGTCAACTATCTGTATTGAACGGTAAGAGAAGTGCCCTGCCGAGAACACTAAGAGAGAGCGCCATCTAGAGACAACCTTCCAACTTCCATCTACCTTCATGAAGATGGATGTATTTTCCAAAAGTTTGTATTAAAACACAAGGCACGTGCTGTATGCTCACATAAGAACACCCTTTGTAGAAGATCTTCCAACTCACATCTTCTGTAATGAAGATGGAAGTACTTGCAGAAGTGTGAGTGAACGCATCAGGAGAGGTTCTAGCTAAGTAGCATTGAGAACCAAGTCTGTGTTGTAGGAAGGCAACAACGATCTAACGTCGTTACCCATGAATACGCACGCATTTCCCAAAACGTGTGTTGAAACTTCAGGAAAATGCCATAGACGTAACCCTCAGTAAGGAGAGGGAATGCAAAGTGTCTTCTACCTCCCGTCTGTCACGATGATGGAAGCTTGTTTCAGAGTGTGAATTTAAGGGTAAGGAAAGGGCCGTTAACCGATCTTTGAGAAAGATCACTGTATCGAAGCCATCTTCCATCTCACATCTTCGGATGTGAAGATGAAAACTTTTGCACAGGGGTGTAAGGAAATATAAGGAAAGTGCCACAGACTGAAATCTATGAAAGAACGCCGTACAGAAAGCATCTTGCATCCCGCAATCTTCAGTCATGAGAACGGAAGCATGTGCAAAAGTGTACAAAAACATCAACATAAAGCACTTTGCTTAACGTGGTAGAAGAACACTGTGCAGCCACCATGTCTCAACTCATCACTCCTGTCGTGAAGATGGAGCTTTGTAAGGAAAGGGTAGTTAAGCAATCTTTGAGAAAGAATACTGTGTCGAAGCCATCTTCCCTCTCACGTCTTCAGACGTGAATACGTAACCGTTTGCACAGGGGTGTAAGGAAATATAAGGAAAGTGCCACAGACTGAAATCTATGAAAGAACGCCGTACACAAAGCATCTTGCATGCCACAATCTTCAGTCATGAGAACGGAAGCATGGGTAAAAGTGTGGAGGAAAACATCAACAGAAAGCAGTTTGCTTAACTCTGTAGAAGGGCACTCTGCAAGCCACCACGTCTCAACTCACCACTCCTGTGGTGAAGATGGAAGCCTTGGCAAGAGTGTGCACGAGCACATAACGAAAGGGCCGTCCAGTTAATTCTGAGACCCAAATCTGTGTAGATAGACTACAACACCGAACCCACCTCCTGACGAATGAATCAACCAGGGATTTCTTCCCTGTGTGTGGAACCTTAAGGAAAGTGCCATAAACTTAACAGGAGATGAGAACACTGGATCGATTGCTTCTTACAACCCACGGCTTCTCTCTCGTAGACATAAACATTTGCCACGTTGGGTTGAAAGCAGAAGGAAAGTGGCTGAGACTTTGCTTCGAGAGAGGATCTTACCAAATCGATCCTTCGAGGCATGTCTTCTATCGTGTAGTGGGAAGCATTCAGATAAGTGCGTTTCTCAGCATAAAGAAATGATTGTACACTTAACATTTGGAAAGAATTCTGTGGAAACCATCTGAAACTCACATTTTCTCTCATGAACCTGGAAGCATTGGCTCAAGGGTGAGGGAACATGTGACTCAGTGCGGTTTCCTAAACCCTGAGCACCGAGCCTCTGGTTAGAGAATGCCACTTCAAGCATCCTGATGCATGGAGAGAGAAGTTTTGTCAACTATCTGTATTGAACGGTAAGAGAAGTGCCCTGCCGAGAACACTAAGAGAGAGCGCCATCTAGAGACAACCTTCCAACTTCCATCTACCTTCATGAAGATGGATGTATTTTCCAAAAGTTTGTATTAAAACACAAGGCACGTGCTGTATGCTCACATAAGAACACCCTTTGTAGAAGATCTTCCAACTCACATCTTCTGTAATGAAGATGGAAGTACTTGCAGAAGTGTGAGTGAACGCATCAGGAGAGGTTCTAGCTAAGTAGCATTGAGAACCAAGTCTGTGTTGTAGGAAGGCAACAACGATCTAACGTCGTTACCCATGAATACGCACGCATTTCCCAAAACGTGTGTTGAAACTTCAGGAAAATGCCATAGACGTAACCCTCAGTAAGGAGAGGGAATGCAAAGTGTCTTCTACCTCCCGTCTGTCACGATGATGGAAGCTTGTTTCAGAGTGTGAATTTAAGGGTAAGGAAAGGGCCGTTAACCGATCTTTGAGAAAGATCACTGTATCGAAGCCATCTTCCATCTCACATCTTCGGATGTGAAGATGAAAACTTTTGCACAGGGGTGTAAGGAAATATAAGGAAAGTGCCACAGACTGAAATCTATGAAAGAACGCCGTACAGAAAGCATCTTGCATCCCGCAATCTTCAGTCATGAGAACGGAAGCATGTGCAAAAGTGTACAAAAACATCAACATAAAGCACTTTGCTTAACGTGGTAGAAGAACACTGTGCAGCCACCATGTCTCAACTCATCACTCCTGTCGTGAAGATGGAGCTTTGTAAGGAAAGGGTAGTTAAGCAATCTTTGAGAAAGAATACTGTGTCGAAGCCATCTTCCCTCTCACGTCTTCAGACGTGAATACGTAACCGTTTGCACAGGGGTGTAAGGAAATATAAGGAAAGTGCCACAGACTGAAATCTATGAAAGAACGCCGTACACAAAGCATCTTGCATGCCACAATCTTCAGTCATGAGAACGGAAGCATGGGTAAAAGTGTGGAGGAAAACATCAACAGAAAGCAGTTTGCTTAACTCTGTAGAAGGGCACTCTGCAAGCCACCACGTCTCAACTCACCACTCCTGTGGTGAAGATGGAAGCCTTGGCAAGAGTGTGCACGAGCACGTAACGAAAGGGCCGTCCAGTTAATTCTGAGACCCAAATCTGTGTAGATAGACTACAACACCGAACCCACCTCCTGACGAATGAATCAACCAGGGATTTCTTCCCTGTGTGTGGAACCTTAAGGAAAGTGCCATAAACTTAACAGGAGATGAGAACACTGGATCGATTGCTTCTTACAACCCACGGCTTCTCTCTCGTAGACATAAACATTTGCCACGTTGGGTTGAAAGCAGAAGGAAAGTGGCTGAGACTTTGCTTCGAGAGAGGATCTTACCAAATCGATCCTTCGAGGCATGTCTTCTATCGTGTAGTGGGAAGCATTCAGATAAGTGCGTTTCTCAGCATAAAGAAATGATTGTACACTTAACATTTGGAAAGAATTCTGTGGAAACCATCTGAAACTCACATTTTCTCTCATGAACCTGGAAGCATTGGCTCAAGGGTGAGGGAACATGTGACTCAGTGCGGTTTCCTAAACCCTGAGCACCGAGCCTCTGGTTAGAGAATGCCACTTCAAGCATCCTGATGCATGGAGAGAGAAGTTTTGTCAACTATCTGTATTGAACGGTAAGAGAAGTGCCCTGCCGAGAACACTAAGAGAGAGCGCCATCTAGAGACAACCTTCCAACTTCCATCTACCTTCATGAAGATGGATGTATTTTCCAAAAGTTTGTATTAAAACACAAGGCACGTGCTGTATGCTCACATAAGAACACCCTTTGTAGAAGATCTTCCAACTCACATCTTCTGTAATGAAGATGGAAGTACTTGCAGAAGTGTGAGTGAACGCATCAGGAGAGGTTCTAGCTAAGTAGCATTGAGAACCAAGTCTGTGTTGTAGGAAGGCAACAACGATCTAACGTCGTTACCCATGAATACGCACGCATTTCCCAAAACGTGTGTTGAAACTTCAGGAAAATGCCATAGACGTAACCCTCAGTAAGGAGAGGGAATGCAAAGTGTCTTCTACCTCCCGTCTGTCACGATGATGGAAGCTTGTTTCAGAGTGTGAATTTAAGGGTAAGGAAAGGGCCGTTAACCGATCTTTGAGAAAGATCACTGTATCGAAGCCATCTTCCATCTCACATCTTCGGATGTGAAGATGAAAACTTTTGCACAGGGGTGTAAGGAAATATAAGGAAAGTGCCACAGACTGAAATCTATGAAAGAACGCCGTACAGAAAGCATCTTGCATCCCGCAATCTTCAGTCATGAGAACGGAAGCATGTGCAAAAGTGTACAAAAACATCAACATAAAGCACTTTGCTTAACGTGGTAGAAGAACACTGTGCAGCCACCATGTCTCAACTCATCACTCCTGTCGTGAAGATGGAGCTTTGTAAGGAAAGGGTAGTTAAGCAATCTTTGAGAAAGAATACTGTGTCGAAGCCATCTTCCCTCTCACGTCTTCAGACGTGAATACGTAACCGTTTGCACAGGGGTGTAAGGAAATATAAGGAAAGTGCCACAGACTGAAATCTATGAAAGAACGCCGTACACAAAGCATCTTGCATGCCACAATCTTCAGTCATGAGAACGGAAGCATGGGTAAAAGTGTGGAGGAAAACATCAACAGAAAGCAGTTTGCTTAACTCTGTAGAAGGGCACTCTGCAAGCCACCACGTCTCAACTCACCACTCCTGTGGTGAAGATGGAAGCCTTGGCAAGAGTGTGCACGAGCACGTAACGAAAGGGCCGTCCAGTTAATTCTGAGACCCAAATCTGTGTAGATAGACTACAACACCGAACCCACCTCCTGACGAATGAATCAACCAGGGATTTCTTCCCTGTGTGTGAACCTTAAGGAAAGAGCCATAAACTTAACAGGAGATGAGAATACTGGATCGATTGCTTCTTACAACCCACGGCTTCTCTCTCGTAGACATAAACATTTGCCACGTTGGGTTGAAAGCAGAAGGAAAGTGGCTGAGACTTTGCTTCGAGAGAGGATCTTACCAAATCGATCCTTCGAGGGATGTCTTCTAACGTGTAGTGGGAAGCATTCAGATAAGTGTATTTCTCAGCATAAAGAAATGATTGTACACTTAACCTTTGGAACGAATTCCGTGGAAACCATCGGAAAACCACATTTTCTCTCATGAACCTGGAAGCATTGGCTCAAGGGTGAGGGAACATGTGACTCAGTGCGGTTTCCTAAACCCTGAGCACCGAGCCTCTGGATAGAGAATGCCACTTCAAGCATCCTGATGCATGGAGAGAGAAGTTTTGTCAACTATCTGTATTGAACGGTAAGAGAAGTGCCCTGCCGAGAACACTAAGAGAGAGCGCCATCTAGAGACAACCTTCCAACTTCCATCTACCTTCATGAAGATGGATGTATTTTCCAAAAGTTTGTATTAAAACACAAGGCACGTGCTGTATGCTCACATAAGAACACCCTTTGTAGAAGATCTTCCAACTCACATCTTCTGTAATGAAGATGGAAGTACTTGCAGAAGTGTGAGTGAACGCATCAGGAGAGGTTCTAGCTAAGTAGCATTGAGAACCAAGTCTGTGTTGTAGGAAGGCAACAACGATCTAACGTCGTTACCCATGAATACGCACGCATTTCCCAAAACGTGTGTTGAAACTTCAGGAAAATGCCATAGACGTAACCCTCAGTAAGGAGAGGGAATGCAAAGTGTCTTCTACCTCCCGTCTGTCACGATGATGGAAGCTTGTTTCAGAGTGTGAATTTAAGGGTAAGGAAAGGGCCGTTAACCGATCTTTGAGAAAGATCACTGTATCGAAGCCATCTTCCATCTCACATCTTCGGATGTGAAGATGAAAACTTTTGCACAGGGGTGTAAGGAAATATAAGGAAAGTGCCACAGACTGAAATCTATGAAAGAACGCCGTACAGAAAGCATCTTGCATCCCGCAATCTTCAGTCATGAGAACGGAAGCATGTGCAAAAGTGTACAAAAACATCAACATAAAGCACTTTGCTTAACGTGGTAGAAGAACACTGTGCAGCCACCATGTCTCAACTCATCACTCCTGTCGTGAAGATGGAGCTTTGTAAGGAAAGGGTAGTTAAGCAATCTTTGAGAAAGAATACTGTGTCGAAGCCATCTTCCCTCTCACGTCTTCAGACGTGAATACGTAACCGTTTGCACAGGGGTGTAAGGAAATATAAGGAAAGTGCCACAGACTGAAATCTATGAAAGAACGCCGTACACAAAGCATCTTGCATGCCACAATCTTCAGTCATGAGAACGGAAGCATGGGTAAAAGTGTGGAGGAAAACATCAACAGAAAGCAGTTTGCTTAACTCTGTAGAAGGGCACTCTGCAAGCCACCACGTCTCAACTCACCACTCCTGTGGTGAAGATGGAAGCCTTGGCAAGAGTGTGCACGAGCACATAACGAAAGGGCCGTCCAGTTAATTCTGAGACCCAAATCTGTGTAGATAGACTACAACACCGAACCCACCTCCTGACGAATGAATCAACCAGGGATTTCTTCCCTGTGTGTGGAACCTTAAGGAAAGTGCCATAAACTTAACAGGAGATGAGAACACTGGATCGATTGCTTCTTACAACCCACGGCTTCTCTCTCGTAGACATAAACATTTGCCACGTTGGGTTGAAAGCAGAAGGAAAGTGGCTGAGACTTTGCTTCGAGAGAGGATCTTACCAATCGATCCTTCGAGGCATGTCTTCTATCGTGTAGTGGGAAGCATTCAGATAAGTGCGTTTCTCAGCATAAGAAATGATTGTACACTTAACATTTGGAAAGAATTCTGTGGAAACCATCTGAAACTCACATTTTCTCTCATGAACCTGGAAGCATTGGCTCAAGGGTGAGGGAACATGTGACTCAGTGCGGTTTCCTAAACCCTGAGCACCGAGCCTCTGGTTAGAGAATGCCACTTCAAGCATCCTGATGCATGGAGAGAGAAGTTTTGTCAACTATCTGTATTGAACGGTAAGAGAAGTGCCCTGCCGAGAACACTAAGAGAGAGCGCCATCTAGAGACAACCTTCCAACTTCCATCTACCTTCATGAAGATGGATGTATTTTCCAAAAGTTTGTATTAAAACACAAGGCACGTGCTGTATGCTCACATAAGAACACCCTTTGTAGAAGATCTTCCAACTCACATCTTCTGTAATGAAGATGGAAGTACTTGCAGAAGTGTGAGTGAAACGCATCAGGAGAGGTTCTAGCTAAGTAGCATTGAGAACCAAGTCTGTGTTGTAGGAAGGCAACAACGATCTAACGTCGTTACCCATGAATACGCACGCATTTCCCAAAACGTGTGTTGAAACTTCAGGAAAATGCCATAGACGTAACCCTCAGTAAGGAGAGGGAATGCAAAGTGTCTTCTACCTCCCGTCTGTCACGATGATGGAAGCTTGTTTCAGAGTGTGAATTTAAGGGTAAGGAAAGGGCCGTTAACCGATCTTTGAGAAAGATCACTGTATCGAAGCCATCTTCCATCTCACATCTTCGGATGTGAAGATGAAAACTTTTGCACAGGGGTGTAAGGAAATATAAGGAAAGTGCCACAGACTGAAATCTATGAAAGAACGCCGTACAGAAAGCATCTTGCATCCCGCAATCTTCAGTCATGAGAACGGAAGCATGTGCAAAAGTGTACAAAAACATCAACATAAAGCACTTTGCTTAACGTGGTAGAAGAACACTGTGCAGCCACCATGTCTCAACTCATCACTCCTGTCGTGAAGATGGAGCTTTGTAAGGAAAGGGTAGTTAAGCAATCTTTGAGAAAGAATACTGTGTCGAAGCCATCTTCCCTCTCACGTCTTCAGACGTGAATACGTAACCGTTTGCACAGGGGTGTAAGGAAATATAAGGAAAGTGCCACAGACTGAAATCTATGAAAGAACGCCGTACACAAAGCATCTTGCATGCCACAATCTTCAGTCATGAGAACGGAAGCATGGGTAAAAGTGTGGAGGAAAACATCAACAGAAAGCAGTTTGCTTAACTCTGTAGAAGGGCACTCTGCAAGCCACCACGTCTCAACTCACCACTCCTGTGGTGAAGATGGAAGCCTTGGCAAGAGTGTGCACGAGCACGTAACGAAAGGGCCGTCCAGTTAATTCTGAGACCCAAATCTGTGTAGATAGACTACAACACCGAACCCACCTCCTGACGAATGAATCAACCAGGGATTTCTTCCCTGTGTGTGGAACCTTAAGGAAAGTGCCATAAACTTAACAGGAGATGAGAACACTGGATCGATTGCTTCTTACAACCCACGGCTTCTCTCTCGTAGACATAAACATTTGCCACGTTGGGTTGAAAGCAGAAGGAAAGTGGCTGAGACTTTGCTTCGAGAGAGGATCTTACCAAATCGATCCTTCGAGGCATGTCTTCTATCGTGTAGTGGGAAGCATTCAGATAAGTGCGTTTCTCAGCATAAAGAAATGATTGTACACTTAACATTTGGAAAGAATTCTGTGGAAACCATCTGAAACTCACATTTTCTCTCATGAACCTGGAAGCATTGGCTCAAGGGTGAGGGAACATGTGACTCAGTGCGGTTTCCTAAACCCTGAGCACCGAGCCTCTGGTTAGAGAATGCCACTTCAAGCATCCTGATGCATGGAGAGAGAAGTTTTGTCAACTATCTGTATTGAACGGTAAGAGAAGTGCCCTGCCGAGAACACTAAGAGAGAGCGCCATCTAGAGACAACCTTCCAACTTCCATCTACCTTCATGAAGATGGATGTATTTTCCAAAAGTTTGTATTAAAACACAAGGCACGTGCTGTATGCTCACATAAGAACACCCTTTGTAGAAGATCTTCCAACTCACATCTTCTGTAATGAAGATGGAAGTACTTGCAGAAGTGTGAGTGAACGCATCAGGAGAGGTTCTAGCTAAGTAGCATTGAGAACCAAGTCTGTGTTGTAGGAAGGCAACAACGATCTAACGTCGTTACCCATGAATACGCACGCATTTCCCAAAACGTGTGTTGAAACTTCAGGAAAATGCCATAGACGTAACCCTCAGTAAGGAGAGGGAATGCAAAGTGTCTTCTACCTCCCGT
Organism: Ursus arctos; assembly: GCF_023065955.2. Classification (NCBI taxonomy): domain Eukaryota; kingdom Metazoa; phylum Chordata; class Mammalia; order Carnivora; family Ursidae; genus Ursus; species Ursus arctos. Next base: position 313,084 of record NW_026623064.1, read on the forward strand.
CTGTCACGATGATGGAAGCTTGTTTCAGAGTGTGAATTTAAGGGTAAGGAAAGGGCCGTTAACCGATCTTTGAGAAAGATCACTGTATCGAAGCCATCTTCCATCTCACATCTTCGGATGTGAAGATGAAAACTTTTGCACAGGGGTGTAAGGAAATATAAGGAAAGTGCCACAGACTGAAATCTATGAAAGAACGCCGTACAGAAAGCATCTTGCATCCCGCAATCTTCAGTCATGAGAACGGAAGCATGTGCAAAAGTGTACAAAAACATCAACATAAAGCACTTTGCTTAACGTGGTAGAAGAACACTGTGCAGCCACCATGTCTCAACTCATCACTCCTGTCGTGAAGATGGAGCTTTGTAAGGAAAGGGTAGTTAAGCAATCTTTGAGAAAGAATACTGTGTCGAAGCCATCTTCCCTCTCACGTCTTCAGACGTGAATACGTAACCGTTTGCACAGGGGTGTAAGGAAATATAAGGAAAGTGCCACAGACTGAAATCTATGAAAGAACGCCGTACACAAAGCATCTTGCATGCCACAATCTTCAGTCATGAGAACGGAAGCATGGGTAAAAGTGTGGAGGAAAACATCAACAGAAAGCAGTTTGCTTAACTCTGTAGAAGGGCACTCTGCAAGCCACCACGTCTCAACTCACCACTCCTGTGGTGAAGATGGAAGCCTTGGCAAGAGTGTGCACGAGCACATAACGAAAGGGCCGTCCAGTTAATTCTGAGACCCAAATCTGTGTAGATAGACTACAACACCGAACCCACCTCCTGACGAATGAATCAACCAGGGATTTCTTCCCTGTGTGTGGAACCTTAAGGAAAGTGCCATAAACTTAACAGGAGATGAGAACACTGGATCGATTGCTT